>NC_135649.1:105277031-105580061 GCF_053574225.1 Canis aureus
CTTTGGGGTAAATCCCCAACAGTGCAATTGCTGGGTCGTAGGGCAGGTATATTTTTAACTGTTTGAGGAACCTCCACACAGTTTTCCAGAGTGGCTGCACCAGTTCACATTCCCACCAACAGTGTATGAGGGTTCCCTTTATCTCCGCATCCTCTCCAACATTTGTTGTTTCCTGCCTTGTTAATTTTCCCCATTCTCACCGGTGTGAGGTGGTATCTCATTGTGGTTTTGATTTGTATTTCCCTGATGGCAAGTGATGCAGAGCATTTTCTCATATGCATGTTGGCCATGTCTGTGTCTTCCTCTGTGAGGTTTCTGTTCATGTCTTTTGCCCATTTCATGATTGGATTGTTTGTTTCTTTGGTGTTGAGTTTAATAAGTTCTTTATAGATCTTGGAAACTAGCCCTTTATCTGATATGTCATTTGCAAATATCTTCTCCCATTCTGTAGGTTGTCTTTGAGTTTTGTTGACTGTATCCTTTGCTGTGCAAAAGCTTCTTATCTTGATGAAGTCCCAATAGTTCATTTTTGCTTTTGTTTCTTTTGCCTTCGTGGATGTATCTTGCAAGAAGTTACTATGGCCGAGTTCAAAAAGGGTGTTGCCTGTGTTCTTCTCTAGGATTTTGATGGAATCTTGTCTCACATTTAGATCTTTCATCCATTTTGAGTTTATCTTTGTGTATGGTGAAAGAGAGTGGTCTAGTTTCATTCTTCTGCATGTGGATGTCCAATTTTCCCAGCACCATTTATTGAAGAGACTGTCTTTCTTCCAATGGATAGTCTTTCCTCCTTTATCGAATATTAGTTGCCCATAAAGTTCAGGGTCCATTTCTGGATTCTCTATTCTGTTCCACTGATCTATGTGTCTGTTTTTGTGCCAGTACCACACTGTCTTGATGACCACAGCTTTGTAGTACAACCTGAAATCTGGCATTGTGATGCCCCCAGATATGGTTTTCTTTTTTAAAATTCCCCTGGCTATTCGGGGTCTTTTCTGATTCCACACAAATCTTAAAATTATTTGTTCTAACTCTCTGAAGAAAGTCCATGGTATTTTGATAGGGATTGCATTAAACGTGTATATTGCCCTGGGTAACATTGACATTTTCACTATATTAATTCTGCCAATCCATGAGCATGGAATATTTTTCCATCTCTTTGTGTCTTCCTCAATTTCTTTCAGAAGTGTTCTATAGTTTTGAGGGTATAGATCCTTTACCTCTTTGGTTAGGTTTATTCCTAGGTATCTTATGCTTTTGGGTGCAATTGTAAATGGGATTGACTCCTTAATTTCTCTTTCTTCAGTCTCATTGTCAGTGTATAGAAATGCCACTGACTTCTGGGCATTGATTTTGTATCCTGCCACGCTACCGAATTGCTGTATGAGTTCTAGCAATCTTGGGGTGGAGACTTTTGGGTTTTCTATGTAGAGTATCATGTCATCGGCGAAGAGGGAGAGTTTGACTTCTTTGCCAATTTGAATGCCTTTAATGTCTTTTTGTTGTCTGATTGCTGAGGCTAGGACTTCCAGTACTATGTTGAACAGCAGTGGTGAGAGTGGACATCCCTGTCTTGTTCCTGATCTTAGGGGAAAGGCTCCCAGTGCTTCCCCATTGAGAATGATATTTGCTGTGGGCTTTTCATAGATGGCTTTTAAGATGTCGAGGAATGTTCCCTCTATCCCTACACTCTGAAGAGTTTTGATCAGGAATGGATGCTGTATTTTGTCAAATGCTTTCTCTGCATCCAATGAGAGGATCATATGGTTCTTGGTTTTTCTCTTGCTGATATGATGAATCACATTGATTGTTTTACGGGTGTTGAACCAGCCTTGTGTCCCAGGGATAAATCCTACTTGGTCATGGTGAATAATTTTTTTAATGTACTGTTGGATCCTATTGGCCAGTATCTTGTTGAGAATTTTTGCATCCATGTTCATCAGGGATATTGGTCTGTAATTCTCCTTTTTGGTGGGGTCTTTGTCTGGTTTTGGAATTAAGGTGATGCTGGCCTCATAGAACGAATTTGGAAGTACTCCATCTCTTTCTATCTTTCCAAACAGCTTTAGGAGAATAGGTATGGTTTCTTCTTTAAACGTTTGATAAAATTCCCCTGGGAAGCCATCTGGCCCTGGACTCTTGTATCTTGGGAGGTTTTTGATGACTGCTTCAATTTCCTCCCTGGTTATTGGCCTGTTCAGGTTTTCTATTTCTTCCTGTTCCAGTTTTGGTAGTTTGTGGCTTTCCAGGAATGCGTCCATTTCTTCTAGATTGCCTAATTTATTGGCGTATAGCTGTTCATAATATGTTTTTAAAATCGTTTGTATTTCCTTGGTGTTGGTAGTGATCTCTCCTTTCTCATTCATGATTTTATTAATTTGAGTCTTCTCTCTCTTCTTTTTAATAAGGCTGGCTAATGGTTTATCTATCTTATTAATTCTTTCAAAGAACCAACTCCTGGTTCTGTTGATCTGTTCCACAGTTCTTCTGGTCTCGATTTCGTTGAATTCTGCTCGAATCTTTATTAACTCCCTTCTTCTCTTGGGTGTAGGATCTATTTGCTGTTTTTTCTCTAGCTCCTTTATGTGTAAGGTTAGCTTTTGTATTTGAGTTCTTTCCAGTTTTTGAATGGATGCTTGTATTGCGATGTATTTCCCCCTTAGGACTGCTTTTGCTGCATCCCAAAGATTTTGAACGGTTGTATCTTCATTCTCATTAGTTTCCATGAATCTTTTTAATTCTTCCTTAATTTCCTGGTTGACCCTTTTATCTTTTAGCAGGATGGTCCTTAACCTCCACGTGTTTGAGGTCCTTCCAAACTTCTTGTTGTGATTTAGTTCTAATTTCAAGGCATTATGGTCTGAGAATATGCAGGGGATGATCCCAATCTTTTGGTATCGGTTCAGACCCGATTTGTGACCCAATATGTGGTCTATTCTGGAGAAAGTTCCATGTGCGCTTGAGAAGAATGTGTATTCAGTTGAGTTTGGATGTAAAGTTCTGTAGATATCTGTGAAATCCATCTGGTCCAGTGTATCATTTAAAGCTCTCGTTTCTTTGGAGATGTTGTGCTTAGAAGACCTATCGAGTATAGAAAGAGCTAGATTGAAGTCACCAAGTATAAGTGTATTATTATCTAAGTATTTCTTCACTTTGGTTAATAATTGATTGATATATTTGGCAGCTCCCACATTCGGGGCATATATATTGAGGATTGTTAAGTCCTCTTGTTGAATAGATCCTTTAAGTATGATATAGTGTCCCTCTTCATCTCTCACTACAGTCTTTGGGGTAAATTTTAGTTTATCTGATATAAGGATGGCTACCCCTGCTTTCTTTTGAGGACCATTCGAATGGTAAATGGTTCTCCAACCTTTTATTTTCAGGCTGTAGGTGTCCTTCTGTCTAAAATGAGTCTCTTGTAGACAGCAAATAGATGGGTCCTGCTTTTTTATCCAGTCTGAAACCCTGCGCCTTTTGATGGGGTCATTAAGCCCGTTCACATTCAGAGTTACTATTGAGAGATATGAGTTTAGTGTCATCATGATATCTATTCAGTCCTTGTATTTGTGGACTGTTCCACTGAACTTCTTCTTAAAGGGGAATTTTAAGAGTCCCCCTTAAAATTTCTTGCAGAGCTGGTTTGGAGGTCACATATTCTTTTAGTTGCTTCCTGTAAAATATGCTCTTCTATACTTGAGATGGACAGGTACTTTATTTCCTAGGAGAAGTATGTGATTTTCATTCTATTGAGCAATAAATTTAAATCTTTCAATAAATTCAGGGGTCATCTGTTGTCCTGTGATTTTTTTAAAATAGCTTGTGATTAAATACATAGTTCCAATCACAGCTATGAAAGGAGAATGATAAAGTAGTACATCCTTCATCCAGCTTTCCTCAGCATCCTTAGGTTATGTTTGAGGAGCTCCATAGTACGTGTGCTGCTGATTTCTGACTGATTTGCCATAACTGCTTAGATGCTTATGGGATTAGAGTCATGGGTTTCATTCCCTGGTGAAAATGTTGACTTTGTTTTCACTCTTGGCCATAGACTGCTCACTTAACCCTGGTTAGTGTCCTTGAAAATGTTGATCAGGATTGGAATTAAGTGAAGCTATTTGGAGCAAATTCAACACTCTAATAAACAAAATATTTCAAGAGCACAGTCTACTAAAAGTGTATCAGTAGGTGTTATCCTCTCATGCAAAGCATAATATGAAGAGGAGGAGGAAGAGAAGGAGGAGGAGAATGACATTTAATGTAACCGGTATATATGGGTCAGCACTTTAACTTTCCATCAGCATTTGGCTCATAGTTTGGAAAACTGAATTGTGTCTCAGGTTTGATCTCAGTCTGTGCTAGATTTGTAGGCACAGTTAAGATCACTTTGAAATTTACTAGGTTAATTATTAATGTAGCTGCTTTGATTTTGAGGATGAAATTAATTCCATGGATTTTTATAGTTGCCTCAGATATTGCTTTGGGAGTTCAGAGAGACATTGAAAATATTTCCCATTAATTTCTCTTAAGTCTTAGAATTGTATCCCAAATCTGACAAATATGATCCAGGTTTTATAATGATTTCTAGCAAGGCGTAAGCAACTTATCCTGTAGGGTATTTGTATTAGTGCAAATTTGCTCTTATGATTTACATTCTAATAGAGGAAAAGAGCTTGGGAGTTACTTCCTTCATGGTAAGGTGCTGTGCTCTCAAGAAAATGGTTTAGTAAAAAGCTTTACTGGATGAAGTGCTATAATAGGCCCATTCTATAGTAAATACTAATTGGTAAAAATGAGTTGGTAGAGGCAGGGGCAGGGGAGAGAAACTCATGCTTTTCCAGGTTTTGAATAACAATTTTATTACCCTAAGATGAAAGAAGGAAGTGGATTTATCTTAAATTATTTGGGATTTAAGATAATTTTAAAAAAAGCAACTGTTCTAACGTAATGCAGCATTTCATAGTTTTTCAGAGGTTAAGTAAACTGTACAGTAGGTTTAGTTAGAGAAAGGGGAATTTGGCAAAATACCAGCTGATTATATTAACAAGATGCCTATCACCCTGTGTCTGCCCAGTCTGTCTTATTTGGTGTCATTTATTACATTTAGGGATGGGAGCCTCCCTAAATATCTTCTGTGTTTCTCATTTTTGTTCTATCAGGACAAATACCAAGAAATTTTCAGAGAGCCTGAGATACTAGGGTGATGACTTCTATTTGTCCTGTTTTCCCCTTTGACTTATTAGAGGGGGCAAAGGCTTGTTAGGATTTCATAGAAGAGTGCTAGGACCTCGTAGAGGAGTAATTTCAAGGCTCTACACATATACCCAATTAAGGAGAGAATTAAAACTAACATTTATCTGAGCATCCATATCCCACCCACCTTCTGACATAGGGATTGTGATTCCAGTTTCACTTTTAGGAGACTGAGACTCAAAGAGATGAGGTATTGCCTAAGATCACACACCAATTAAATGGGAATCAGGTTAGTCTAACTCCAAAGTCCAAGTTCTCATCACTGTACCACTTTATTTTTCAAAATATAAAATATGAATGTAAATTATTGACTCCCACCTCCATGTTTGCCAGACTCTTTCGCCTCCTGGGAGGTGAGAGAGCATAATGGTTAAAAGGGGTAGGCCCTGGAGCCTCATATCTGCTACTTAATAGCTGTGTGACCCTTGGGCAAGTTGTGTACCCTCTCTGTACCTCATTTCCTTATCTCTGTAAAGAGTAGTAATATTAGTACCTATCCAGCAGGATTGCGGTGAATCTGGAATGAGCAACTAGAACAATGCCTGACACGTGGTGGGGACGAAGCTAGCATTTATCATTAAGCCTCATGATAATACTGTTAATACAGGTTAAAAACTGTCTCACTTGCCTGGAGTGGTGTGACTAGAATGGTGTAGCACAGTTGAAATGAGGTTTAAATCCAGCCTGATGATATGTCCAGGGCTCTTTCCACTGGATCTCAAGTAAAAGTTATTATCAGGAGTCATCAAGAATTAGAATTAGGGAAGATACAATGTACTTTACTGAGTCCCTTAATGTTTGCTTTGGTCTTTTAATGTGCGCATGTGCACACACACTCAGAAAAAAAGTGCATGCAACAGCTGTTCTCAGGAATATGTAGAATCCAGTGTCCATAACCAGAGTGCTCTGATTTTCAGTTCTGCCTCAGGAAGCTGGTTATTAAGAAGGCCCTCACAGATTCCTGACTCAGTATTTTCCCCCTGGAATTCTGACTCTCTGTAGACTACATGCTCTTTCTTCCTGCCCAACACAAATGGCAGGATTGCTGTAGATGCAGCAAGGACCTGATCACTGTGAATTGACCATGATTTGGGTCTCCTTGCTGAGCTGCTCTCATATTGGTTGCTGGGTTGTCAAATATTTGGAGAAGATAATAACCTAATTACCACCAAGCCCCTTCTGACTATTGGTTCAAGTGTGAGTAAGTGGCTGAGGTTGGGGCAGGGGCACGTTCCAAGCTTTTCAGCAGGAAAAGCTAAGTGAGGATCATGTTGTCACTTACTGTCACCATGACTCCATCTCTACTTTGTTCTCTTGTTGGTAGACAAGGATCACTTTTCCTACACTCTAAAGGGAACACAGGTAAGCTAGGTTAATACAAATCTCTCCAAACATTTCTGAGGCAGTTTGTTTTGACGTTGTGGTCAGCCCCCACATCTCCATTACTCCTGTTTGCCATAGTCTCTTCCACACCTCTGTTTCACTGGAATTGGTAATTATGGTGCCACAAAGAGACTTGGTTCATCTAACTATGTGTATTTCTCATCTTTTGAGCACCACTTGTACACACACAGCCCCAGGGTTCGACTTATGCCCTGCCTTCTCCATTCTGCCACTTAGAGTGTTAGGACACTTATAGAACAGTAATTTGAAGGCTCTCCATATTCTTGACTGCAGGGAGGAATGAAACTATTTTCTGAGTACCTATCAAGGTTTAGGTGTGATGCTAGTAAATTCACATATCCCAGGAGTGTTCTGAAATGGGGATTATGATTCCCATCCACATCCTGTTTCTCATTTAAGGATCAGTTCAAACTCTACATTCTCTGCAACTGAGGTCATCTCTCTGAGTATCTGTCATATAGCCTCTATGGTAGATATGGTCAGCACCTTTATCCTATAGCCCCTCAGCATACACTGCTGATTTCTGTAAACACAGATACTGCTTCTCACTAAGAACACTTGCTATTTCCTGCCTATGGGTTTTGTTTCTAGTGGGATTATGCTCAGTGCATGTACAGGGCAAGTTAATGCCTTAGAAGCAGCCCTCAACAAATGACAGATGAGAAGTTGGTGGAAAAATTACACAGCATCTTCACTCTTGGCTAGGATAACTCTGAAACATGTTCTCCAGTGTGTCTCAGAGGTTCCCAGCAGGATTGAACCTCAGTTGCCCACAGCAGTAACCTATTCAGTAATGCACCCTATATCAGCTTCTTTTCCTTCCCTGGCTTACTTCCTATCACCCTTACTGGAGCTTCCTGGGATTGTCTCCAAAGTAAACTAGTTGTATGTGAATCTTTAGAAGAGACCAATCCAGAAAGACCCTTTATTTTATTTTATTTTTTTAAATTTTTTATTTATTTATGATAGTCATAGAGAGAGAAAGAGAGAGAGGCAGAGACACAGGCAGAGGGAGAAGCAGGCTCCATGCACTGGGAGCCTGACGTGGGATTCGATCCCGGGTCTCCAGGATCACGCCCTGGGCCAAAGGCAGGCGCCAAACCGCTGCGCCACCCAGGGATCCCAGAAAGACCCTTTAGATTGTCTTTTAATGTGATTGTTTTCCACAACTTTGTTGCAATTTTTGTAGACTGAGGTGGGTAACTGCATTTTTTCTCTTGATTCAACAATGTTTATAGAGTACTTAATATGTATAAGACACTGGCTGGATTATACAAAGGATTAAAACTGAATGACATAGTTCGTAACCTCTAGGAATTATAATACAAAAATAGATTTCAAAATAGCAATCCCAATTTTTTTTTAGTTTTTTCCTCTCAGTTTTTTATTGGTATTTTTTAAATCAAAGTTCGATTTGCTAACATATAATATAACACCCAGTGTTCATCCCATCAAGTGCCCTCCTAAGTGCCTGTCACCCAGTTACTCCATCCCCCCACCTGCCTCCCCTTCTACCACCCTTTGTTCGTTTTATTGGTGTTCTAACTGAAACAAAAGAAGTGATGTTACAGTAACACTGAGATTCAGTGGTGATGCATTGTTGATGCTTCAGTCTTTTTTTTTTTAAAGATTTTATTTCTTTATTCATGAGAGACACAGAGAGAAAGGCAGAGACATAGGCAGAAGGAGAAGCAAGCTCTGTCTGGGGAGCCTGATGTGGGACTCGATCCCAGGGCCCCAAGACTATAACCTGAGCCAAAGGCAGATGCTCAGCCATTGAGCCACCCAGGTACTCTGAGGCTTCAGTCTTAACAGTATTAGATGATCTTCTGAATTAAAAAATACTTATAATATACATTGCTAAAGTATCAAATGTAATTTTATCTCATATTTTTTCTGATTTTTATATTGATAATATTAAAACAGATGGCAAACAGCATAGATACAGTTTTAGGGCAGCCTGGGTGGCTCAGCGGTTTAGCACCACCTTCAGCCCAGGGTGTGATCCTGGAGACCTGGGATCAAGTCCCATGTCAGGCTCCCTGCATGAAGCCTGCTTCTCCCTCTGCCTGTATCTCTGCCTCTCTCTCTCTCTCTCTCTCATAAATAAATAAAATCTTTTAAAAAAATAAAAAATTGAAAAAGATACAGTTTTGAATCCTGCTTTTGAATTATTACTCTATTATGTAAATTTCAGTTTTTTACAATCTTCATAATTATTGTAACTTAGAGTAATGTACTGACCTGATGTATCATAAATTACCAAATAGTGTTCATATTGTATAACATTTAGATTATTTACAATTTTTTACCTATTATGTATAATACTTCAATGAAGATCTGCTAACAGTTTTTTTCCTGAGTGAAATGACATATTCAAAGTACTGAAAGATACCAACCAAGGGTTTCTCACCTTCATTTCTTTTTTTTAAAAAAATATTTATTTGAGAGAGAGAGAGAGAGAGAGAGAGAGAGAAAACACACACACATAAGCATAAGGGGTAGAGGGAGAAGGGGAGAGAGAATCTCAAGCAGACTCTGGGCTGAGTGTAGAGCCTGACATAGGGCTTGATCCTATGACTCTGAGATCATGACCTGAGCTGAAACCAAGAATTGGATGCTCAACTGATTGGAGCATCCAGGTGCCCTTCACCTTCATTTCTGAAAGACAACTTTACCAAGTAAAATAAAGACTTTTCCAAACAAATAATAGTTGAGGAAGTTCATCACTACTAGACTTTACTTATAAGAAATGCTAAAAGGTGTTCTTCAAGCTGAAATGGAAGGATGCTAATTAGTATCACGAAAACATAAAAAAATTCAACACAAGTATAAAGGATAGTATACAATCAAAATTAGAACACTCAAATATCATAATATGGTGACATGTTAACCACTTAACTGTATTATAAAGATTAAAAAGCAAGAGTATTGAAAATAGATATAGCTGCTCTAATTTCATAATGGATACACAATATAAAAAGGTGTAAATTGTGACATCAAAAACATAATGGGAAGAGGAGTAGAGCGATAGAGTTTTCATATGTAATTAGAATTAAGTTGAAATCAGATTGAAAAAGACTGCTTTATCTATAAGGTGTTTCAAGTAAGCCTCAGGGAAACTACAAAATGAACACCTATGTACACAAGATAAAAAGAAGGGAATCAAAAAAAAAAAAAAGAAGGTAATCAACATATACCAACCCAGAAAATCATTATTTTACAAAGGAATATAGCAAGAGAGGAAGAGTGGAAGAAAGGGACTACAAAACAGCCAGGACACAATTAACAATATGTTAATAGTAAGTTCTCACCTATCAATAGTTACTTTAAATGTAAATGGGTTAAATTCTCCAATCCAATGACATAGAGTGGCTGAATGGATTATAACACAAGACTCAACTATTTGCTGCCTACAAGAGACTAATTTCAGCTTCAAGGACACATATAGATTCAAAGTGAATTGATGGAAATAGATATTCCATAGAAATGGAAACCAAAAGACAGCAAGGGTAGTTATATCACACAAAATAGACTTTAAGTCAAAAACTGTAACAAGATGGGATGCTTGGGCATCTCAGCAGTTGAGCATCTGCCTTCAGCTCAGGGCATGATCCTGGGATCTGGAATCGAGTCCCACATTGGGCTCCTTGCAGGGAGCCTGCTTCTCCCTCTGCCTGTGTCTCTGCCTCTCTCTCACTGTGTCTCCAATGAATAAATAAATAAATAAAATCTCTAAAAAAACTGTAACAAGAGACAAAGGTCATTATATAATTATAAAGGATTGAATTTATCTATAAGATATAACAATTGTAAATATAAATTCATCCAACATTGGGGCACATAAATATATTAAACAAATACTAACAGATCTAAAGGAAGTAATAGATGACAATACAATAAGAGCAGGAGATATAAATACTCTACTTTCAATAATGGATAGATCACCAGACAGAAAAATCAATAAGGTACTATTGGACTTGAACTATACTTTAGATCAAGTGGGTCTAACAAATATATACCAATATGAATATACAGACATGCAGTTAGACATATACATTCTATTCAACAGCAGCAGACTACATATTCTCAACTGCACATAGAACATTCTTTAGGATAGATCATATGTTAGTTAACAGAATAAGTCTTAAGAAATTTTAAAAGATTTAAGTCATATCAAGTGTCTTTTCTGACCACAGTGGTATGAAACTAGAAATAACATGAGGAAAAGTAGAAAATTCATAAATATGTAGAAATTAACACACTCCTGAACAACTAGTGGGTCAAAGAAGAAATCAAAAGGAAATAAAAATCTTGAAACAAAAGAAAATGGATACATACCAAACACATGGGATGCAGCAAAAGCAGTGCTAAGAGGAAAGATAATAGCAATATATGCCTATGTTAAAAAAGAAAGATCTCTAATAAACCACCTAACTTTACATCTCAAGGAATTATAAAAAGAACAAACTAAGACCAAAGTTAGCAGAATGAAGGAAATATCAAAGATCAGAGCAGAAATAAATGAAATAGATAATGGAAAAATAATGGAAAAGAAATGAAACTAAGAATTTTTTTAAAAGAGACAAATCTTTAGCTATACTTACAAAGGAAAAAAGGGAGAAAAGATGCAAATTAAATTATAAATAAAAGAGGACACATTACAATAGATACCACAGACATACAAAAGATCATGAGACTAATATGAACAGTTATATGCCAAAAATTTGACAACCTAGAAAATATGGATAAATTCCTATAAACATACAACCTACCAAGACTTAATCACGAAGAAACAGAAAATCTGAACAGACCAATAAAAAGTAAGGAGATTGAATTAGTAATTAAAAACCTTATAAGAAAAGCCCTGGACCTGATGGCTTTATGGGTGGATTCAACCATATGTTGAAATAAGAATTAATGCCATCTTTCTCAGACTTCCAAAAAATTGGAGAGAGCACTTTCAAACTCATTTTACTAGGTCAGCATTAGCCTGATACCAAAGTCAGATAAAGATACTGCAAGAGAAGAAAACTACAGGTCAGTATCCCTGATGATTTATAGATGTAAAAGTTCTTAACACAGTGCCAGCAAACTGGATTCAGTAGCATAATAAAAAAATCTTATGCCATGATTAAGTAAGATTTATTCATGGGTTACAGGGTGGTTCAAAATATGCAAATCAATAAATGTGATTCCCCACATTAATATAATGAAAGGTAAAAATCATATGATCATCTCAATAGATGCAGAAAATGCATTTGACAAAATACAACATCCTTTCATGATAAAAACATTCAACAAATTGGATATAAAAGGAACATATTGGGGCACCTGGGTGGCTCAGTGGTTGAGTGTCTGCCTTTGGCTCAGGTCGTGATCCTGTGGTCCTGGGATCGAGTCCTGCATCAGGATCCCCGTAGGATGCCTGCTTCTCCTTCTGCCTATGTCTCTGCCTTTCTCTGTGTCTCTCAGGAATAAATAAATAAAATCTTTTTTTTTTAAAGAACATACCTCACACCAGTGAGAATGGTGAAAATTAACAAGACAGGAAACAACAAATATTGGAGAGGATGTGGAGAAAGGGGAACCCTCTTGTATTGTTGGTGGGAATGTGAACTGGTACAGCCACTCTGGAAAACTGTGTGGAGGTTCCTCAAAGAGTTAAAAATAGAACTACCCTACGACCCAGCAATTACAGTACTGGGGATTTACCCCAAAGATACGGATGCAGTGAAAAACTGAGACACCTGCATCCCAATGTTTATAGCAGCAATGTCCACAATAGCCAAACTGTGGAAGGAGCCTCAGTTTCCATCGAAAGATGAATGGATAAAGAAGATGTGGTCTATGTATACAATGTAATATTACTCAGCCATTAGAAATGACAAATAGGGATCCCTGGGTGGCGCAGCGGTTTAGCGCCTGCCTTTGGCCCAGGGCGCGATCCTGGAGACCCGGGATCGAATCCCACATCAGGCTCCCGGTGCATGGAGCCTGCTTCTCCCTCTGCCTGTGTCTCTGCCTCTCTCTCTCTCTGTGTGTGACTATCATAAATAAATGAAAAAAAAATTAAAAAAAAAAAAAGAAACGACAAATAGCCACCATTTGCTTCAACGTGGATAGAACTAGAGGGGTATTATGCTGAGTGAATTAAGTCAATCAGAGAAGGACAAACATTATATGGTTTCATTCATTTGGGGAATATAAAAAATAGTGAAAGGGATTAAAGGGGAAAGAAGAGAAAATGAGTGGGAAATATCAGTGAGGGTGACAGAACATGAGAGACTCCTAACTCCGGGAAACGAACAAGAGGTAATGGAAGGGGAGGTGGGTGGGGAGATGGGGTGACTGGGTGACAGGCACTGAGGGGGGCACTTGTCGGGATGAGCACTGGGTGTTATGCTATATGTTGGCAAATCAAACTCCAATAAAAAATATACAAAAAAATAAAAAAGGAACGTACCTCAACATAATAAAAGCCATATATGACAGACCCACAGGTAATATCATACTCAGTGGTGAAAGGTTAAAATCTTTCCCTCTAAGATCAGGAAAAACACAAGGGCATCCATTCTTACCAATTCTATTCAACATGGTACTGGAAGTCCTAGCCAGAACAATAAGGAAACAAAAAAATAGTAAAGATACCAAAATAAAAAAGGAAGCAGTTAAATTGTCTGTTTACTAATGACATAATCTTGTATGTAGAAAATTCTGGATTCCACCAAAAAACTGTTAGAATTGCTAAACAAATTCAGCAAAATTTCAGGATACAAAAACAACATATAAAAATTAGTTGCTTTTATAAACAATAAAAATGAACTGTCTGAAAAAGAAATAAAATAATTCCATTTACAAAGCATCAAGACCAATAAAATACTTAGGAATAAGTTTGGCCAAGTTAGTGAGACATCTGTACATGACAGCTATAAGACATTGATGACAGAACTTGGAGAAAACACAAATAAATGGAACAATACCCTGTGTTCGTGGATCAGAATAGTTAAGATGTTAAAAATGCCTGCACAATGCCATCTATAGATTTGATACAATATCGATCAAAATTCCAATGATATTTTTCAACAAAATAGAAAAAAATAATTCTAAACTTTGTATAGAACCACAGATCCCCACATAACCAAAGTATTCATGAGAAAGAACAAAATTGTAGACATCACACTACTGATGTCAAAGTATATTATGAGGCTATTATAATCAAAACAGTATGGTCATGGCACTCAAAACAGACATAAAGACTAATGGAACAGACTTGAGAGTCCAGAAATAAACCCTTATGTATAAAGTCAACTAATATTTGACAAGAGAGCTTAGAATGCACATTGGGGAAAGTTTTGTCTCTTCAATAAATGATGTTGGGAAAATTGGATATTCACGTGCAAGAGAATGAAATTGGACATTTGTTTGACACCACTCACAGAAATTAACCTAAAGTTAAAGATTAGGTATTGAGGACTTAAAAGTAAGACCTCAAACCATAAAACTCCTAGAAGAGAACAGAGGGAAGAAGCTCCTTGACATTAGTTTTGGCAGTAATTTTTTGAATATGACACCAAAAGCATGAGTAATGAGCAAAAATCAGCAAGTGTGACTACATCAAGGTAAAAAAAGCTTTTGCACAGCAAACTGAGTCCAGATGAAAAGGCAGCCTATGGAATGGGAGGGGATATATGTAAACCATATACTTCACAATAGCTAAGACAAGGAAGCAACCTAAATGTCCTTTGAGGGATGAATGGATTAAGAAAATATGGTTTATATGTATTCAATGAAATATTATTCAGCTGAACAAAAGAAGGAAACTGCCATTTGTGACAACGCGAATGAACCTGATGAGCTTTTTGCTGAGTGTGAACCAAGCAGAAAGGGAAAAACAAATACTGTATGATCTCACTCTAAGACAACAAACTCGTAGAAACAGTAGATTAATGGTCATGAGAGGGTGGCAGTGGGGGATATGGAGAGATACTAGTCACAGGGTTCAAACTTTTTTTTATAATTTTTTAAAAAATTTTTTTATTTATTTATGATAGTCACAGAGAGAGAGAGAGAGAGAGAGAGAGAGAGAGAGGCAGAGACACAGGCAGAGGGAGAAGCAGGCTCCATGCACCGGGAGCCCGACGTGGAATTCGATCCCGGGTCTCCAGGATCGCGCCCTGGGCCAAAGGCAGGCGCCAAACCGCTGGGCCACCCAGGGATCACAGGGTTCAAACTTTTAGAAGATGAATGAGTTCTGGAAATCCAATGTACAACATGGTGACTATACTTAACAATTATGTATTGTATACTTGAAAGTTCCTATGAGGGTAAATATTAAATGTTCTCACAACATTTACTGTTTTAACAACAAAATGGTAATCACACAAGGGGAAGGATATGTTAACTAACCTTATTGTGGTCAACATTTTGCAATATATACATGTATCAAGTCGTCATAGGGTATATCTTAAACTTACACAATGTTATATGTTAATTTTATCTCAATAAAGCTGGGGAAATTTTTTAAAAATAAGATAGTACTTTTATATTTAATTTTTAAAATAAATTTAATTTTTAAATTTAACTTTAGAGTTGATATAGTTTAGGCAATTATCTGTATTTCAGGGATGAAACCATTGCTTATTTATGTGCCTGATTTTACATTCTTTAAAGAGACTTTTTTTTACAAAAAGGTTTGTTTTGTATGGTCAGTATCCAATTTGGGAAAATCTTATATATTATTTTTTACTGATCATAGAAAAGAGAGATTAGGAGATTTGCTGATGTTTTCTTACTTAAGGGAACATCTTTTCATAGCAGTAGGCAGGAAATGAACACTATTAGGCTCGTTAAACTTGGCTAGAATGTTATGGAGAATTTTAGGCAGGATGAGTTAATTGAGGGCTAGGAAGGAGAGAGGAATTGGGGACCATTTTCTTTCCTGAACTTTGAGATTCAGTGCATTGACTTATTTTTTCCTTCCTTATCCTCCCACCCATCTGCTGGTCCTCTTGGGGGTATTTTTGCCTTAACTTCAGTGTGTCTGTATCCAATGTACAAGAGTAAAAATATTTTCATCTGCCTTCTTAGTAAAGGTAATTGAGGTCTGCAAACTAAACTCACAAAAGATAGATTAACAATACCAAAAAAAGAAAACCAATCCACAGAATTTATTTATGCATGCCACATGCATATATTGTAGAGGAACTCTCTTGAGTAACTCAAAGGGGTGGTTATAATTTGGGGCTTATATATCATGTTAACAAAGGACACCAAATTGTGGATAAGTGACTAGACAAAGGAAAGGGGGATTTGGGCCCCTAGGTGTGGTAAATGGTGGTGAGACAACTGGGAAATGTTTGGTCAATAAGGTTGTTTAGTAAGATTTGCATTGCAGATAAGAGTTATGCTCTTCTTCCTAGTACAAGAAGAGGGGGAACACCTTTACAAATAGAGATTTATTTCAGCTTTACAAAGAGACATTTATGCTCTGCTTTTAGGCAGAAAGGGGGAAGGCAGAGAGTTCTTCCAGTTTCTGCTGTGTCTTAATTATTGTCAGCTCAAAATAATTCTTAGGCCAAAGTAGCGTATTCTGGGGTGGCATATTCTAATCCCCTTTACCAGTATTTCTCTAATGTTTTCTTCCTTCATCTAAAGCTGTAATGTGCACGTGGAAGGAAATAGATAACATTGAAATTGTAGGGGAAACAAATGTTGGAAAGATTGTAGAGAATCCTCTGTTATAGACCAATTCTCAAGTAATGGTTCCCTCAAGTCTCCTCTGATATGAGTAGTCAATAAAAACATGTCTAGTTAGTTTTATGCACCTTCCAGATAACTTTCAATTTTAAATAAAAAATGTAGCTCTGGTCTCGTTTTTCAGCATCTCAGGAGCATGGTGGTTCTGAAGTTAATTACAACATCTGGTGTAGTTATCTCCTTGTCTCTAGTGTTTACTCAGCTTTTCAGAGGGAAAGAGAAACTGAGTCATGAGAGTGCTCAATAGTTGTTTGGATTTGGGAGATAAATTGGTGGCAA
The DNA here is from genome assembly GCF_053574225.1 of Canis aureus. Lineage (NCBI taxonomy): Eukaryota > Metazoa > Chordata > Mammalia > Carnivora > Canidae > Canis > Canis aureus. The sequence continues at coordinate 105,293,727 of NC_135649.1, forward strand.
ATAGATTAAGTCTTTTAGATAGATGTGGCTTGTAAATAATTGACTTTAGCCACTTAAACATGACGTTACCTTACTTTTATAACTAAAGGACTATCCAAATAGCAACATGGATTTTTAAAAAATATTTATTTATTTATTTTAGAGAGTGCTCAATTGAGCGAGTGAGTTGGAGAAGGGGCAGAGAGAGAGGGAGAGAGAATCTCAAGCAGACTCCCCACTGAGCATGGAGCCCATGACCCTGAAATCATGACCTGAGAAGAAACCACAAGTTGGACGTTCAACTGACTGAGCCACCCAGGCACCCCACAACATGGATTTTTAAACAGTATTTGAAATGTAGTATGTAAAATCAGGAGAAGAGCTGAAATTTTTGCATCACCAGTGATAATTCTCAAAGGGTTACCCCCCGACACACACAAGACAATGTAGTAAATAGTATGCCCTGCTAATTATTCTGGGATGATAATGAGTTTGTAGTTAAGAGTTATAGACTCTCAGGGGCACCTAGGTGGCTCAGTTAGTTGTCTGCCTTTGGCTCAGGTCATAATCCCTGGATCCTGGAATCAAACCCTGTGTGGAGCTCCCTGCTCAGCAGGGAGCCTGCTTTTCCCTCTCCCTCTGCCTCTCCCCTCCCCCCTACTCTGCTGTCTCTCTCTCTTTCTCATAAATAAATAAATAAATAAATAATAAATAAATAAAATCGTAGAGAAAAAGAGTTGTAGACTCTAAATTCAGATTTTCTGCATTTAAAAACCCACTCTAGAGACAGAACATGAGAGACTCCTAACTCTGGGAAACGAACAAGGGGTAGTGGAAAGGGAGGTGGTGGGTGGGGGGTGGCAGTGACTGGGTGACAGGCACTGAGGGGGGCACTTGGTGGGATGAGCACTGGGTGTTATGCTATATGTTGGCAAATTGAACTCCAGTGGAAAAAAAATAAAATAAAAAACCCCACTCTATAAATGATCTTTAATAGAAGTAAGTTTATGGGTTTAGTGGAGCAGGTCATTGTCATAAATAGAGCTTTATGGAACCTTAGGGATTTGATTACTGAATATATCTCTTGCTGAATTCAAGCAAAATTAAACAAACAACTGTGATCTCGGGATGTTTTTTTCTTGAGATTTATTTTCAAGTAATCTGTATGCCCAACCTGGGACTTGAACTCACAACCCTGAGATCAAGAGTTGCATGCTCCACTGACTGAGCCAGCCAGCCTCCCCAATTTTAGGATGTTTTATTTGGGTCTTTCAGCCTGTGGGTCCTTTAAGAGTTGGTATTAATTGAGTGAATCTATATAACCATTGCTTGATTGTTTTAAATGACATATATTGTTTTTAATACAACAGCAAAGAGAAAATGTTCAGTATTAGATGAGCAAGGCATTATCCCCACAGAACCACTTGGAATATGTTCTCCAACAGAAGGTGGTATTACTGAAAGAAGGTGTGGGGTGAGCATTCTAGAAAGCAAAATTATGATTATCATAATTTCCTATAGATATAGCCCAGTAGTAATAAGCTGGAGACCTTAGAGATTTAAACCAATGTGTATCAACCCTTGCTACACATTAGAATCACCTGAGGAGTGTTAAGAATAGGCCTTGCCTAAGATCTATCCCAGAGATATTTGACTGTGGTGGGGCCTGTGCACTAGAATTCCTAAAAAGCTCTCCAGGAATTCTAATGTGCAGCTAGGGGTGAAGAGCACTAATAGAAACCAACTGTAACTTTTCTGAAATGTAGAGATGTTAAAATGGATTTCCTAAGGGTATGCAGCTAATAAGTGGAGAGGCTGGCACTAGGCCTGGTGCTTTTTCTATTATACTATCTTTCCTGCTTTATTACCTTGGCAAGTTCTGTCTCCTCTTCCCCTCCACCTTCATTCAAAATCCTACCTTTTGACTTGACAAGGTAAATAGTCTTCTTCTGGCAGTGAAATGGTGTGTTTGGCTCCAAGAGGTAAATTACTTCTTATGGGCAAGTACTTTTCCTCCAAGGGGAGCATATTTTCCTTGCCCTACTTCACAGCGTCATGGGGGTTCCACAGAGATGTTTAGCAGCAGGAATTCTTTGGGGGATAAAGAAGGTATTGTATTAAGATGCATGACAGCTCTTGGAAATACAAAGAGAAAACAAGTTTAGGAGCCTCCTAAATCTTGTACATTTTAGTTCAGAAATGAATTCTGAGTTCTTGGTTTTTTTCTGGACAATATGACTTATTTCTAAGATTAAAGTCAAAATACTCTACTTTGCAGGATTTCTAGACCTCTGATGAGCCTTTTTTAAAGATTTTATTTATTCATGAGAGACACACAGGGAGAGGCAGAGACATAGGCAGAGGGAGAAGCAGGCTCCCTGTGGGGAGCCTGATGCAGGACTCCATCCCAGGACCCCGGGATCACAACCTGAGCCAAAGGCAGACACTCAACCACTGAGCCCTCTCTGATGAGCTTTCAAAGAGTGGCATTTCCGAGATATTTGTGAGACTGTTGAAGATTACATGGGGAAGATGTTGAATTTTATTTCTAATGAATATTTTTTCTTTTTAAAATTAAACAATATTTCACACATATAGAAGAGAATAGAAGAAAACATAATAACAGTTTACCTGGTTCTAGCTTTTTCAAATCCATGTACTATAACTGTAATAGAACACAATATAACATAATATAATTTAGTAAAAAACCCTTTTACTATGAAAAATTTCAAAAATATAGTAATATAAAATATATAGTATTATGAATACTCATTTAGTCTTCATTCAGCTTTAACAATTGCCAGCCTTTTACTAATCTATTTTCATCTATTCCTCTCCTTTTCTTTTATTACTAGAATATTTTTAAATAATCTTAGACATCAATTAATTTCAGTTGAATGTATTTTGATATGCATCACTGAGAAGGTAATTTTTTTTACATGACCACCATGCAATTATTATACCTAACAAACTTAGTGAAAATTTCTTAATATTGTCTAATGCCTAGTCCATAATCAAATTTCCCCAGTTGTCTTAAGGGCTTTTTTAGAAAAGATTTATTTATTTGAGAGAGAGAGGAGGGGCAGAGGAAGAGAGAGAGAGAATCTTAAGCAGACTCCCCACTGAGTGCAGAGCCCAATGCAGGACTTGATCTCATGACCCTGAGATAATGACCTGAGCTAAAAGCAAGAGTCAGATGCTTAACTAATTAAGCCACCTAAGCATTCTGAAAGTTTTTTTTTAAAACATTTGTTTAGTATAATAACTTTTTATCATCAACATTTTCTTTTTTTTTTAATTTTTTATTGGTGTTCAATTTACTAACATACAGGATAACCCCCAGTGCCCGTCACCCATTGACTCCCACCCCCCGCCCTCCTCCCCTTCCACCACCCCTAGTTCGTTTCCCAGAGTTAGCAGTCTTTACGTTCTGTCTCCCTTTCTGATATGTAATCCAAAATGAAGCGAATAGTACAATGTGCTCAGTATCCCATTGCCTACTTCAACAATCAGACAGATACAGTTTTTAAAGAGCTAAAATATCACACAACTCTTCTCCTGTATTAGATGTGTTTCATTTTTGAGAATGCTTTTAATAATTTTATTTCATGTAGGTAATATATAGTGTGAGCAATATATGGTGTTTGCATCCTTTAACCCTACTTGAATATTATACCTATTCTATGGTAATATGTCTTTTTCACTTGGTAGCATATGTTTTTAGATTTATTTTTTAATGCTCTTTCTGTGGGTCAGCAATTTTGCCTGAGCTCAAGTTTTTCTGCATCAACTGAGATGATCATATATATTTCCCCTTCATTCAGTTAATGTGGTATAATACATTGATTGATATTTGTACATTGAATCATGCTTGCTTTCCAGGAATAAATCTTACTTAGTCATGATGCATAATCCTTTTAATATGCCACTAAGTTCAGTTTGCTAGTATTTTCTAGAGGATTTTTGCATCAGTATTCATAAGGAATATTGGTCTGTAGTTTTATTTTTTTGTAATGTCTTTGTCTGGCTTTAGTATCAGAGCAATTCTGGCCTCAAGGAATGAATTAGAAGTGTTCCCTCATCTTCAGTTTTGTAGAAGATTTTGAGAAATATTGGTGTTTGTCCTTTAGAATATTGGTGTTAATTCACCAGTGAAACTATCAGGTTCAGGTCTTTCTTGGGGTATTTGTTTTGTTTTGATTCCTGATTCAGTCTCCTTACTAGTTATAGTTTTATTCAGATTTTCTGTTTCTTCATGATTCAGTTTTGATAGATTTTTGTACCTGTAGGAACTTGTCTGTTTTGTTTGGATTATGTAGTTTATTGGCATATAATTGTTCATAATATTTTCTTACAATCCTTTTAATTCTGTAAAGTTAATACTAGTGTCCTCACTTTCATTTTGTATTTTTCTTATTTGTAGCTCCTCTCCTTTTCGTTGTTACTCTAACTAATGGTTTGTCATTTCTGTTCAACTCTTAAAAGATCAAACTTTTTTTTAAAATTAGGTCCCACTCCCAGCATAGAGCCCAATTAGGACTTGAACTCACCACCCTGAAATCAAGGCATGAACTGAAATCGAGAGTCAGATGCTTAACCAAATGAGCCACCCAGGTGCTCCAGATATCACACTTTTGGTTTCATTGAATTGATGTTTTAAAAATTCTCTATAGTATTTGTCTTTCTAATACTTATTATTTTCTTCATTCTATTAGCTTTGGGCTTATCTTACCTTTTTTTCTAGTTCTTAAAGTTTAATTTTACGTTTTAATTTGAGATCTTTCTTCTTTTTTAATATATACATTTATAGCTATAAATTACCTTCAGAGCCCTACCTTTACTGTATCCCATGAGTTTTAGTGTCTTGTGTTCATTTCATTCATCTCTAAGTATTTTGTAAACTCCATTGTGATTTTTTCTATGATTCATTCTTAGGATTCTATGTATCTGTGAATTTTCCATTTTTTCTTCTGTTACTGATTCCATTGTGGTCAGAGAAATTACTTTACATGATTTAAGTGTTTTAAAATTATTGAGACTTGTTTTGCAACCTAACATATGATCCATGCTAGAGAATGTTCCACATACACTTGAAAAGAATGTGTTTTTTGTTAATGTTGAATAGAGTGTTCTTTATGTCTATTAGCTCTAGTTGGTTTATAGTGTTGTTGCACTATTTCCTTATGGATCTTCTATCTAGTTATTTGACCCACTATTGAAATCTGGGTATTGAATTCTGCAACTGTTGTTGTAGAACTACCTATTTCTCTCTTCAAATCGGTCAGTGTTTCTTTATATATTTTGGGGCTCTGTGATTTGGCACATATATGTTTATAATTTTTATATTTTCTTTCTGATTTGACCCTCTTATCAATATATAATATCCTTTGTCTCTTGTAACAGCTTTTTACTTGGACACTTTTATTTCATATTAATATAACCACTTCAGCTCTCTTGGTTACTATTTGCATGGAATGTTTTTCCATCCTTTTACTTACAATCTGTTTGAGTCTTTGGATCTGAAGTGAATATCTTGGATACAGCGTATAGTTTGATCATATTTTAAGAATCCATTCTGCCAGTCTCTGCCTTTAAAACATAGAATTTAATTTATTTACAGTTGAAGTAATTAATGATAAAGAAGGAATTATTTTTGGCATTTTGTTGTTTCTTGTATTTCTTATGCCCCTTTTAAATCCCTTATTTTCTCCATTACTGCCTTCTTTTGTGTTTAGTTGATGTTTTTGTAGTGAAACTTTTCCTTTTTGTTTTCCTTCTTATTTCCTTTTATATATAATTTTTAGGTATTTTCTTAGTGGTTACCATGAATATTACATTTAATATTGCAAATTTATAACAAACTAGTTTAATTGACACCAACTTAACTTCAAAGGTATACAAAAGCTGTTCCTATGTAGCTTCTTTGTCACCCTTTATGTTGTCATTGCATACTATGTCTTTATACATTGTATGTCCAATAACATAGATAATAATTACTTTTATGTATGTCTTTTAAATTTTTTTGGAAAGAACGTGGAGTTATAAACAAAAAATACAAGAGTGGCTTGTGCATTTCTCTATATATTTACTGGAGATCTTTATTTCTTTATATAGCTTTAAGGTACTGTCTAGTGTCCTTTTGTTTCCCATGGATTCTCTTTGACAGTTCTTTTTTTTTAAAAAGATTTATTTATTTATTTATTCATGATAGATGAGAGAGAGAGAGAGAGAAAGAGAGAGAGAGAGAGGCAGAAGCAGGCTCCATGCTGGGGCCCGACGCAGGACTTGATCCCGGGACTCCAGGATTGCGCCCTGGGCCAAAGGCAGGTGCCAAACCGCTGAGCCACCCAGGGATCCCCTCTTTGACAGTTCTTATAGGCAGATCTAATTTTGATTAACTCTGTCAGCTTTTGTTTATCTGTAAATGTCTTGCTTTCTCTCTTATTTTCAAAGGAGAGTTTTGCCAGATGTAGAATTGGTGGTTGACAGTTTTTTCTTTCAGTATTTTAAATATATCATCTTACTGCCTTCTGGTCTCCATGGTTTTTTTTTTAAGATTTTATTTATTTATTCATGAGAGACACACAGAGAGAGGCAGAGACACAGGCAGAGGGAGAAGCAGGCTCCCTGCACAGAGTCTAATATGGGGTTCATCCCAGGACCCCGGGTTCATGACCTGAGCCAAAGGCAGATGCTCAACCACTGAGCCACCCACGTGCCATGGTCTCCATAGTTCTGATGAGAAATTAGTTGTTAATCTTATTGAGGGTCCCTTATATGTGATTAGTTGCTTCTCTCTTGCTTTCAACATTCTCTGTCTTTGGTTTTCCACAGTTTAATCATTATGTCTCAGTGTTTGGTGTCTTTGAGTTTATCCTACTTGAAGTTTGCTGAGTTTCTTATATGTATAGATTCAGGTTTTCATCAAATCTAGCAAGTATTTGGCCATTATTTCTATTTTATTTTAGTTCCAGTATAGTTAACATACAGTGTTATATTAGTTTCAGGTGTACAATACAGTGATTTAACAGTTCTATACATCACCCAGTGCTCATAACAAGTGCATGCCTTAATCTCCATCATCTATTTCACCTATTCCCCCCACCCACCTCTTTCTGCCCTTTTATCTCTTTCCCTTCTAGAATGCCTGTAATGCACTGGTTGGTCTGCTTGCTGGTATTCATAAGTCACTGTGCTTCATACATTTTTCCTCACTCTTTTTTCTTTATTTTCCTGACTCAATTTCAATTGCCCTGTCTTTAAATTTGCTGCCTTTCTTCTAAACCTTTAAATTTGCTATTTAACTCCTTTAGTGAATTTTTCATTTTATTTATTGTACTTTTCAGCTTCAGAATTTCAGTTTGGTTCTTTTTTATAATATCTTTATTGATATTCTCACTTTGTTCATACATAGTTTTCCTGATTTATTTAGTTATTTCCCATGATTTCCTTTAGCTCTTAAAGTATATCTAAGACAGTTGTTTTTAATTCTTCCTCTGGTAAATATGATGCCTGTGTTCCTTCAGGGATGATTTCTAGAGATTTATTTTGTTCCATTGAATGGGCTATACTTTGCTGTTCCTTTCTATGCCTTGTGATTTTGTGCGTGTGTGTACAGAACTGGGCATTCGAATATTATAATGATGCAACTCTGGAAATCAGATGCTCTTCTTTCTCCAGCATTTGCTGGGTTTTTATTTAATTGTTGAAGGCTTGGGATCCCTGGGTGGTGCAGCGGCTTGGTGCCTGCCTTTGGCCCAGGGTGCGATCCTGGAGACCCGGGATCGAGTCCCACATCGGGCTCCTGGTGCATGGAGCCTGCTTCTCCCTCTGCCTGTGTCTCTGCCTCTCTCTCTCTCTCTCTCTCTCTGTGTGACTATCATAAATAAATAAAAGTTAAAAAAAGATGTTTTAAAAAAAATTGTTGAAGGCTGTAGTAGTCCATTTGTTTAGTGACATCCCCACATTACTCTTGTGAAGATTGTTTTCCTTGGTGTGTATGTTCTCTGAAATCTCTGTTACTTAGCTTGAGTTCAGCTAGAGTATTGACAGATATTTCTTGAATGCCAGGAACTAAAAACAAATAAACAAGCAAATAAGCAAAACCACAATAAAACCAAATCAAAACAACACAAATAAAAAACATTTCTCCCAGATTTTGTACATTAGCTTTATTTTGGGGTTCTCTTTCCATACTTGGCCTGGCTTGCACTGAGCCTAAGGATCAGCCCAAGATGAAAGCTCAGTTATTTTCTAAGCATGCATCTTGCTCTGGGTAAGTGCACAGTTTTCTAAATTCCCCCATATACACAGGTGTTATTGAATGTCTTAATTTCCCAAAGAAATTCTCTCCAACTTTTACTCCTTGGCCGTAGAGAGTCTACTGCAAGTTTCAACATTAATCTTTTGTTTCAGATGTCAATGGGTTGTTAGTTGGGCTTATAACATTTTAAGCAATGCCTTCTGCTTTTCTGGCTTGGGTTTGATAAATACCTTGATAAATACCTAAATACCTCATATAAATCCTTCCGATAATCCCTGAACAGGTAAGAACAGACATATATAATACTTTGCAAATAAGGTCTGCTTTGTTCTCTCTGAGATCAGGGACCAGAATCCCATAGTGAACATGGACTAAGATTCCTGCCATGACAGAGAGGGGTTGGAAAAAGGATGATTAAAACCTGAAAGATTTCCTACTGTTTTGAAGTTGCTTTTTTCTTTATTCAGTGCCTACTTGATTGCTATAAACCTTTTACTGTTTTCCAAAGTTCTTAGATAGTTAATTTCCTTAATTTTTGCTAGTTTTTTAATATTTCTGTGAGTGAGTTTGGAGCTGCCCACTCTGTCATTTTTCTCTAAACTGTATCATGTGAAGCTGCTTTTAAGAGAAGCTTCCCACTCATTAACCTACAGAAGGTATAATCATATATAGGTCAGGTGACTCTACCTCCTTGACTTAGTTATTGGGACCATGGGATGTGTACCTAATCCATGGCTTGGCTTTAAAATCTTTTGTTGGCGAATCAAATTTCCTCCCTCTGGGAATCTGGACTGAGAAAATGAGGCAAAAAGCATCAAGAACTGAGACTGAAAATATATATAGAGAGAGGCCTCACAATTTAGAATCAGCAACCAGGAAGCTTCATGGTAGGCCATATTTTAAGTAAGCAGATATTCAAAGAGCTACATAAACAAGAGGTCATGTGGCCTGTGAGAAAGGAGATAATAGCCAATCCCCAGATTTCCCTTGGCATCCAATATCCTTCCAATCCCAGTGCCTATGTATCCTTACAACAAACTCCAGTTCTCAAGGTTCCCTGCACGACTTTCTTTTTCTCACAACCTTTAGAGCTCAGTTGAAAACTTAAACCATCCTCAGAGGCCTTCATAACTAAGACTTTAAGGAAATGTGTATATGAATCACCTCCCTAACATGGATTATATTTCTCTTACAAGGCCCCTGACATTAATAATAAAAAAAGAAAACATCAGAACAAATGTCTTCAATGAAATCAACTCATGTGAAAAATAGTCCAAAACACCAGATAGGACTGGAATCATTCATCCTTTAAAAAAAAAAAACAGTTGCCCTCTGTTGTTTTCATTTGGCCAAATTCAAAGACCAGCAGAAATTTGAACATATCTTTGGACCACATAAATCCCTCTTTTCCTTACATTGGAATACCAGTAGAAAGGCTGTGTATGACGTGATGGTAGATACATCTCAGGCGAGCTTGTTCCAAAAAGAGTTACAACTGTATTTATTCAAAGGAAGCATGTAAAGGCACATATGAAGGGGGACAACTGCCTCCCAATAAGGTAGCAGAGACAGAAGGCAAAATAGGCACTAAGTCAGACAATCGTTCTATTTGTTTTTTGAGTAGAAGAGGGAAATGTGCTTAGAGCAGCTGTATAATACTAGAGTGAGTAATTATACTGTCTACAAAGCCTCTGCTATTGCTGTTATAAGAAGCTTCTAAAATGGATGAGACACCAGAACTAGTCCTCCTGCTTCCATGCTGAGTCAAAAAAATGGAAAATCCCTTGGGGAGATCTGAGCACTTGGTTGGTTCTAGCAGAAGTGCTGCTGATTGAAAAGAGGCAGGTGGCAGGTGGCATGATCTTACTGGGAAAAATGCTTTTTGAGTCCATTGGCACGCACCTCAGGGGCCCATGTTTTAATCAAGCTGAAGGGATACAAGTGGCATTTTCCTCTTGTCTTATTACTAGAAATACAAATTTAGGTAAATAACATGGAGTAGTATTTCTCAATCATTTTTCTGACACATTTCCCTTTTTAACAAGTATAAAAATCTCATGCTCTCCATTAATGTTATTTGAAATTTCTAAAGAAATTAAAATGTTATTTAAACTACATCAGTGTATTGACATCAAGGACTAATTTACTTTCTAACTATGGATTGATCCTTTTAAAGTCACTAAATAGGATAACAAAGTTACTAAGTTTCAGGTTGAACATGAAAGTCAAGTTATCAGGTTACTTAAGGTTCTTGAATGCTTTAAACATATTCTGTAGCTTTCATGTTTATCTCTCCTGCCCTTCTCTATATAGAGAGATAGACAAAGAGATAGAAATATATCACACATATCTATATATTTATAGAAAGACCTACAAAGATCTAGCTCTATATTTATCACATATATATTTCTCTGAATGTCTCTACTGAGAGAGAAAAAGAGAGAGAGAGAGAGCACTATAAAGGAACACAAAATAATTGTTAATACATTTGTGAGACAAGACTTTCACATCTAGGTTAGCTATCATTATACAGTTATGATTCTATGTTGAATCATAGGAAAGATGATGTAAGCACCAGAAAAAAGTGTATAAATAAGGCCTGTTGGGAGGGAACAATAATTGTAAGTTGTTTATGCCAGAAAAGCCTTTTCAGAGGTGGGTTGGAGTTGTCCCGGGCCTTGAAAAATGAATACTAATTAGGGAGAGAATGGAATAGAGTTTTTCAGTCTTGTAGGATCTTGTGTTTTTTCAGAGAATGCTGTGACTCTGAAAACCCTATGCTGAATAGCTACTCATCCCAGTGTTAAATCTCTAAAACTTTATTGTGATCCTTGTAAAACCCTCTCTTAAATGTCAGTTGGCAGTGTTGGGGACTCACAGGAAGATATATAATTATTTTGCTTCAGCCAAGACACAGCCAGTGACACATTTAAAAGAATGTGAAAAGACTGATGGCAAAGTTGATGCATGGTGAGCATTGTTCCAAAGAAAAAATAATTCTTTAGGAAAAATGGTAATTAGCCTGTGGCCAGACTTCATTATAGTCTGTGTTGACTCTGAGCAGCCATGGTGAAGTTCTCTCTTGCTCTTACAAAGGAAACTTAAGAAATATGCCTTCTAAGATGGCTTGTAGAAGCTTTGTTTCACCAAGATATTGGGTTCTAAGTAGTATGGATAGGCATTTTAAGAAAATTTCAACTTTTCATATATAAATACTGTCTAATATGCCAAGAAAACCAACAAGCTGTTTCAATTCATTGAACAAAACTTGGTGAGAAGTAGACAGGTTTAAAGACTCAGATTGAGTTTTTATTAAGGAATAAAATAGAACAAGAAAAGAAAGAACTGTTACCAAGGCTAAGGCCTGGCATACTGCACAAGCTTCTTTTTACTGTGCCTGTCAGCCACTTTGCTCTCTTCCCATCCTGCCCTGTTTTTATTTTCTTCCCCTGCTCTGTATTCAGAGCTAAATCTGGAGTGTTTTGAAAGCTCACTGTGTACCCTGGAGCTCTTTTCCCTGGAAATGATATAACACTGGCCACTTAATATTGTTATCTTCAACTATTGTTCTCTTTTGACCTGAGTCAAGTGTCCTACAAGTCTTTTTGGGCTCCATTTCCGCCTCCATTATTCATGGGTATGTCATTTATCCTCTTTTCAGTTTAAGGGGTTCTAATTTTGAAGAAACAAAAAAAAAAACCCTTCAGATGTTTCCTTTGTAACATTTAGTTGACTTCAGTCTGATTTTGGCCACAAATGAAATCATTCAAGCATAATCAAAATTGGCCTACTCTCGTGCTCTCCCCCTTGTCCCACCTCTAGTCCCAGGACCCCACAGAGATATCTCTGTCCATGCTAGTCCTTGCCTACAGGATTACGGATAACAGCATCAAAAGATAGCCAAGACTTTATACTTAGAATCCTTAAAACATTTTCATGGTTCTTAAAAAGCAGCAGGGTAAAATTTATACTCCTTGGCATGGCCAATGGGTCTTCAGTATGTGACTCTAGGATATCTTTTATAATCCAGTGTGGTGGGTAACTTGCTTACCTAGGATATCCTATATCTTTCACACCACCAGGTCTTTCTCACAGTAATTCCTCTGCCCTGAAAATCCTTTCCTCTACCTACTCCTATCACCTTCAAGGTTTAACTAAGTATGTCACTTCCCCTATACATTCGACTTATACCCACCCCCAAATTAATTTATTTTTAACAGTTGTTTCAATCAAGATAGGCCAGGTTATGCTGCAGTAACAAATGGCTTCCAAACCTCAGTGACTTAAGTTTATTTCTCATTTACTTTACATATCCGTCCCAAGTCAGCTGTGTCTCTGCCTCCACTTCACTCTGGAGCCCAGGTTGGCAGAGCAGTCTTTATCTGGAATACTGCTGGTCACCTGGCATGGGGTAAAGAATGTATAGTGAAACAAGCAATGGCTCTTAGTTCAGAAAAGGAACATGTCAGTTCTGTTTGTGTTTCATTGGCCACAAGAAATCCTGTCGTTAGTCAATGGGATGTAGAGGTATAATACATACCCACATAGGAGCAGCTGGTATTTTGTATATTAATACAATTAACCCAACAATTCCCCATGATACCTTGGCTGTGTCACTGTTGTATTTATTATAATAAACAGTATTACTGTTTATATATCTTGTCCATCTGAACTATTAATTCATTAACAGCAGGGAATGCATTTTATTCATCTATTTATTTTCTGCAGTTTGCACAGTGCCATCAAGGCACATAAGAACTGCTTAATAATTGCTTATTGACTGGTTGGATAGATAAATGAATAAATAACTTTTGGCTTAAATCCAGTTGGGACATTTGCAAAAAACAAAGCAAAAACAAAAAATGAAAAACAAAACAAAACAAAAAAAACAAACCCACCCTACTCTATTTAAAATTGCTCAGTGTCTTGGGAAAATGTATTTTTGGTGAAATATCCTTATGGTGTCTTTTGGACCTTATGCCTCTGAATTATTTTCACAAAATATGAAATCTTTGGGAGCCAGTTGGCATCACCATTAGTCACTGGAAATCATCCATTTGACACCAGCAAAAACACAGGCATGCTGCATTTCTCACAAGGGCTCTAAGTTAGTGAAACACCCGCAGTGAGAATATATCATTATCCTTTCTTTTAGAGATGACACAGATGATGCTTGACCCTTCAGTTTGGATGCAGAGGAGCAGTCTCATACAAATGAACCTTGGAATACTAAATCAAATTTATCCATAGGACAAGGCTAGGCCCATACAAATGACTATGTAAATGATGTTGCTTCAAGTAATTCCAAGAAGTTTTTCCTACTCCCAAATGATCTTTCCTACAGTGTGTCAGGGCCCCAAATTTTCCCATAAGGACTACTACCCTGTTTGATTCAGTGTTCTGTAGGTCTACCTTGCTTCTACTCCTCTCTCTCTGCCCCTACTTAAAGGCAGCATTTATAGGTTGACTCTTTTTTGCCATTATGCAATGCAGCCATCTTCCATTTTTATAATTTAATTTTGGCTGAGAAATGTAATCTCTGTGACAAAAATTTATCAAGTGTATACTGGGTTTTAGGCATTGTGCCTTCGTCTAATAAGTTCACAGTCTAGAGGGGATGACAGACGAGTAAACCAAAAATTAAGGCCTGGTGTGATAAATGCTATGATAGAGACATTCTGTGGTACACAGACACAGGCCATCTATAAGGTAGAGTGGTCAGGAGAAGATAACATATGAGTCTTAAAGGATAAATGGGTGTTGTGTGACTTGGAAATACATATTTGAGACTGAAAAAAACACCAGACATATCCATATAATATGTAGCATGGAGGTGAGGAAAATTACTTGAATCTTTTGTGAACTGGCTGGAGCCCAGGGCGATGATTCTAGAAAATGATACTGGAGAGGTAAGTGGGGCCAGGTCATGGAAGGCCTTGTTTAAGACATTAGTGGTGGCACTGGGGTTTTAGATTTGAGTTTTAGAATGTTTATTTCAGGTAGAAGAGTAAAGGAATGAAGATAAGTGGACTGGGGTTATTTCTAATGGTAAGAAATGATGAAGACTACAGCCTTAGCAATTAACAGAAGTCAGTGTAATAGGAGGAAGTAGAAATAGTAGGATCTGACTGCAAGCATGTGGAGGGCTGAATGGAAGGAAAGGAGTAGAAGAGTTTAGGAAAATTAGTAGGTTTCTCATTTGGATAAATAACTGGACAGTAGTATCATCTACCCAGATGAATCAGAGTACCAGGTTAAGGGGCTGAAGAGGAAGGGAGATTAGGATGGGAGATGAAAAGACAGGTTTTAAAATATTGGATTTAAGGAGCTCGTATGACACTTAAATGGTGATATGGTGATATCTAGTAGATAACAGAGCTAACAGGAAACTTACAGTACTATGAGAAAATGATTTGGTAGCTACTAATGCATAGATTTCAGTTATATTCAATGGAGGGAAGGAAGAGGGATATAAATAAAACTATGATTTGAGAAGAGAAAACAAGAGGGCTGTTTCAGTTAGGGCTTTATTTCCAAGTAATAGAAATTGAGATTGAAACCTGGTTGATTTCACTAGATCTCCTGGAAGGCAGAAGAATCAAGCATGGAGGTTATACAGCCAGGGTAAGTACTCCGAATCATGACAAATGCTGGTCTACTGCAGATCCCATTGCTGGCAGTGTTATAGACTTCACCAACCCTGAACTGCCTTATTATTATTATTTTTTTACCAGGATGGATTTAGCAAGGTTTCTGCTTCTGACTGTTAATAGTTTCTGTGTTAGGCAGGGTTCTGACAGGAAATAGATGGCACACTCAAATGGGTCACCAAAGCGAATTTAGGTAAGACGCTGTTTTCAAAGGAACAAGAGAGGATGATGAAGCACACAGAAGCTAGCCACAGAAGGAAGACTTTACCACCCATCCCTAGGTCTGAAAGGGCAAGGGAAGGAGCCATTACAAGAACCCAGCAAGATCTAGTGCCATAGGAGAGAGGCTGTGGCCTTTCCTACAGGGATACAGCCATTGCCAAATTGCATCCTAGCAAGGAAGAAGTGAGGGGAATAAATACATCAGCCTCACACTCTTCTGGTTCTCTGATCTGCTGCTAGTGTCGCTCACTGGCCAAACATAATGGGAAGGCATTTGGTTAAGGAAGCCCAAGAGATGTGCTGTCTAGAGGTCAGCTTTTTGGTTGCAGAGAAGTGTGGAAAAGGGTAGAAAATGGATCCAGAGGGCTAAATGGGAATATCCAGCACAACTTTGAATTTAAATCATGATTAGAAGATCCTAGATTATGTGACCATGCTTGGTTTCCAGATAGCTTGGGGAAGCAAGCCACTGGCATTTTCAGAATACATACTGGGAAATAAACTATGTTCAAATGATAGGGGAGAAAGTTCAGCCATAAAGAATAACAACTGTCTCCTCAATGGTCAAGGATAGGACTCAGAAAAATCAACATTTAGCATAGCAGCATATAGAGGGCCCACTTTTCCTTTTCTTTTTTAAGTTGAGGTATAATTAATATACAATGTTATATTAGTTATATTAGTTTCAGATGTACAATTCTATACATTGCTTATTACTCATCAAGACAAGTGTACTCTTGATCCCCTTTAAATATTTCCCACCTCCCACCACCCACCTCCCCCTTGGCAACCACCAGTTTGCTTTCTGTATTAAGAATGTGTATTTTTGTCCCTATTTTCTTTGTTAGTTCATTTGTTTTGTTTCTTAAATTGCACATAATAAATGAAATCATATAGTTTTTACCTTTCTCTGATTGACTTATTTCACTTAGCATAATACTCTCTAAGTCCATCCATGTTGCAAATGGCAAGATCTCATTCTTTTTTATGGATGTATAGTATTCCATTGTGTATATTGATCACATCTTTTTAGCCATTTGTCTATCAATGGACATTTGAGTTGCTTCCATATCTTGGCTATTGGAAATAATGCTGTAATAAACCTAGGGGTGCATGTATCTTTTTGAATTAGAGTTTTTATTTTCTTTGGGGAAATACCCAGTAGTGGAATTACTAGTTTGTTTGGTATTTCTATTTTTTAAAGATTTTATTTATTTATTCATGAGAGACACAGAAAGAGAGGCAGAGGGAAAAGCAGGCTCCCTGCAGGGAGCCCAAAGTGGGACTCGATTCCAGGAAACAGGGATCATGACCTGAGCTGAAGGCAGACACTCAACCACTGAGCCACCCAGATACTCCCAGTATTTCTATTTTTAATTTTTAAAAGAAACTTCATACTGTATTCCACAGTGCATCAATTTACATTCTCACCAACAGTGCACGAGAGTTCCTTTCTCTCCACATCCTTGCCAACATTTAGTTCTTGTTATTTGATACTAGCCATTCTAACAAGCATAAGGTGATATTCTATTGTGTTTTTTTTTAAAGATTTTATTTATTTATTCATGAGAGAC
Source organism: Canis aureus (assembly GCF_053574225.1). Classification (NCBI taxonomy): domain Eukaryota; kingdom Metazoa; phylum Chordata; class Mammalia; order Carnivora; family Canidae; genus Canis; species Canis aureus. The sequence continues at coordinate 105,310,415 of NC_135649.1, forward strand.
ACACAGAGAGAGGCAGAGACACAGGCAGAGGGAGAGGGAGAAGCAGGCTCCATGCAGGGAGCCTGACGTGGGACTGGATCCCAGGACTCCAGGAACACGCTCTGGGCTAAAGGCAGGCGCTAAACCACTGAGCCACCCAGATGTCCCTTTATTGTGGTTTTGATTTGCATCTCCCTGATGATTAGTGGGATAAAGCATCTCTTTATGTGTTTGTTGGCCATCTGTATGTCTTCTTTGGCAAAATGTCTATTCAGTCTTATATTAAATTCTCAATCCATTTTGGATTTTCATGAGTGGTGTAAGACAGGTGTTCCATTTCATTTTTCTTACATGTAAATATCCAGTTTTTCCAGTACCATTTACTGAAAACACGATCCTTTTCCTATTGTATATTCTTGGTGCACTTGTCAAAAGTCAGTTGACAGTATATGCATGGGTTTATTTCTGGGCTCTCTCTTCTGTTCCACTGGTCTCCATGTCTGTTTTTATGCCTGTACCATACTGTTTTGACTACCATACCTTTATAATATAGTTTTTAATTGGGAAGTTTGGTTCTCTTCAAATGAGTATAACCATCAATACTAGGTACTATGGCTTTTCTGATTGAAAACTAAATTTATTCTTTAAGTATAGCTGGCCTAACTTGGGGAGGAAGTAGATGAAGTAAGAATGGGATAGGTAAGGTATTATATAATGAGTTTAACATCTTATTTAATGAAGAGATATGACAGCTCTTATCTAGAAGTTAGTGTATGTGAGTAAATTAAAGTTGTCTGTAAATTCTTTGAACCTTTTCCAATCAAGAGTTGGGGTCTGTAAATCCTGAATCTGAGCAGTTTCTATGATGATAGACAAATAGAATATGTTGGCAATAACACTCCCAGTTTCAGTCCCAGACTTTAGGAGTCTGGCAATATCCAATTTCTGCCTTTTGGAACATTCTCCTTGGAAGCTCTGAGCCATCATGTATGAAATCCACCTACCATGGGACCACCAGGCTAGAAAGGTTGCATGTAGGTGTTCCGGTTAATGGTTTCAACTGAACCTAGCCTTCAGGGCATCTTGCCAAAGTGCCATATATATGAGTGAAGGTACCTTGGACTCTCTAGACTAGCCCATTTGCCAGTTGAATATCACTATGTGACCTAAGTTGACGCCAAAGAGGACAAAAGATTCACCCAGGTGAACCTGGTTTGAATTTCTGGCATACAAAATTCAGAGACATGGAAAGAAAGTTACTGTTTTAGACAGCTAAATTTTTAGGTAATTTGTCATATAGCAATAGAACGCACAAACGGTGGACTGAAATAGTGTGTACTAGACTTTGACTTCACCAAACCGCATTAAAAATTTTAATTCCAGTGTGGTTAACATATAGCACTATTTTAGTTTCAGGTATACAATATAGTGATTCAAAGTTCTATATATCATTCAGTGCTCATCAAGATAAGTGTACTCTTTTTTTAAAAAAATATTTTATTAATTTATTCATAAGAGATACAGAAAGAGAGAGGCAGAGACATAGGCAGAGGGAGAAGCAGGCTCCATGCAGGAAGCCTGACATGGGACTCGATCCAGGAACTCTGGAATCACACCTTGAGCTAAAGGCAGATGCTCAACCACTGAGCCACCCAGGCATCCCAAGATAAGTGTACTTTTAATCCCCATCACCTATTTCACTCATCCTCCCCCCACGTACCTCCCCTCTGATAACAGTAAGTTTGTTCTCTATAGTCTTTTTTTTTGATTTGCCTCTTTTTTCCCCTTTGTTAATTTGTTCTGTTTCTTAAATTCCACATATGAGTGAAGATATGTGTCCTGAGGCAAGGGAAACAAAATTAAAAATAAACTATTGGGTCTACATCAAAATAAAAAGCTTCTGCACAGCAAGGAAAACAACCAATAAAACTAAACTGCAACCTACTGAATGGGAGAAGATATTTGCAAATGACATATCTGATAAAGGATTAGTATCCAAAATACATAAAGAACTTACACAACTCAACACAAAATAACCCAAATAATCTAATTAAAAATTGGGCAGAAGACAGGAATAAACTTTTCTCCAAAGAAAACATCCAGATGGCCAACAGACTTGTGAAAAGATGCTCATCATCACTTACCATCAGGGAAATGCAAATCAAAACCATAGTGAGTGAAACTCCTTTTTAAGTAAAATTTATTAACATTTTCAACATTGAAAAGCCATCTTAATCTATTGATTAAAAATGCATAATCCCCCAGACTACTACAATTTCACAGTTGCTTTAAAATTAATATGTATTTTATTAATGAAACAACATCTACATATATCTGAAAAATAGTAGTATCTATATGTTTAAGACATATGAAAGTATTTAGATTGGAAGCCTCATACTTATTTCACAGAATCCCAAAGATCTGTGGCCCATTGTTCTTAGAGACCAAACTAATCTACTTGTATTAATAGATGTAAAAAAAATTTGATATGATTCCGGAGTTAGTGGAATCAAATCTCTGAAGTCCATTGATGATTTATCACTGAAAGATTTTCTGTGTAGCCCTGAGTTCATAAATTGACTGCAAAGAGATTGGTATCTAGGGCCACTTGAGTGGCTCAGTTGATTAAGTGTCCAACTCTTGATTTTGGCTCAGGTCATGATCTCAGGGTTGTGAGATTGAGCCTTGTGTCAGGCTCTGTGCTGAGCATGGAGTCTGCATAAGATTCTCTCTCTCCCTCTCCCTCTCTCCCTTTTCCCCTCTCTTACAAAAAAGATTGGTATCTAGGCAATGAAATAAATAAATAAATGCATACATACATACATAATTTCACATATACAAATGGTCAAAAATTAGTACTGTGATTATTTGAATTTTCATTTTTGTATATTTTCAGAAATTATTTTCTAAATACCCTACTTGACCACATGATAGGTATTTATAAATTCTTGTAGTATCATTTGGTCTTTGACACTTGTTCTCATCAAATCTTTCTTTAAAATATCTTATACTAGAGAATGGAAAGCCTTCTATAGAAAAGTCAGTAAAGGAAAATATTAGTTTTTTCCCTTGAAAGATAGAATGTCTGATTTTAAGCTAGTTCAACATTGCAGTTGCATCCAGTATCAATGTTATTTATTTTACATTTCTTGGTATTATGTGTCTGATATATTTTCAGAGTAGTTTGAAAAGCAATTGCGTAGACTATGTAAGTATTCTTTCTCCTGAGTATTACCTGATACAAATGGATTATTCAATAAGACCATTTATTTACTTGTGGACTTTAGTGGAACTTTTTGGAATCCATTTAGATCTACTAAATTTATTTCTGGCCTCCCAGCACCCAAAGAATGTAAGCTAGCCAAAAAAAAGCAATATCTGAAACTAAATCTGCTGATGTTGAATGGTGAATAGTTATAGGATGAATGTAGCTAAACATATGAACTTATCTGAAACTAAAAGGACAATTCATAAAATGATGTTGGTACGTTTGAATATTTATTTGGAAAGAAAGAGTTGGTTTCTTCCTCATACCATTAACAAAAATAAGTTCCAGAAGGATTAAATATTTAAATATGAAAAATGACATCATACAATTATTAAAGGAAAAATAGAAAAATAATTTTGAATTTTTGGAGAAGGTGAAGGATATTCTTAGCTTGGCCTTAAGGTTTTATACATTAAAGAGAAACTGAATCAGGCTGACCACATAGAAATCATCATCATCATCATCATTATTATCATTGGCATGACAATACTAAAACAAATTTTAAAAACATAATAAATGAAGATGCCATGGGGTAGGAACATATCCTTATTATGTAAAGATTTTTTTTTTACAAATTAATAAAACAGATAAATACTTAAGTAGAGAAATGGACAAAAGTTTTCAATATGCAATTTTCAAAGGAGGAAATTCATGTGAAGTCCAATAAATAAGAGAAGACGGATAATTTTACAATAATTAGGGAAGTACAAATTAAAATGACAGTATGGTGGTATTTTTTCAGCTACCATACTGTCAAGAATGAAAAAGATGGCTAATAGCCAGAGTGGATGAAGATTCGAGGAAATAGTCTCCTACGCTGTTTAAATCTACTGACCTCCACCATCTAAATTGACTAAACTTTCTGGAAAGCAAAGCTGGATTAAAATGTGTTTACTATTTTTTTTATCCAAGAATTTGCTTCTAGGTAATTAGTCTAAAGAAATAACAATATAAGTATCTAAAGGGTGTTTTATTTCAGTGTTGTATGTAATGGCAAAACTAGCATGAACTCAAAAATCCATCCATACAGTAGAAAAAAATAGGTATTTATTTTTAAAGGACAGACTAAATATGTAACAATGGATGATTGAATAAAGAAATTGTGATATATACATACAAGGGATTATTATTCAGCTTTTAAAAACGGAGATCCTGTTGGATGAGCTGGCAGGACATCATGCTAAGTGAAATGAACCAAATACAGATAGAAAAATATTGCACTATCTCACTGATACATGGAATCTAAAAAAAGTCAAATACCAGAGAGTAGAGTGGTGGTCACCATGGGTGGAGAGATGGAAGAAATGGAGAGATGTTGGTTAAAGGCTACAAAGTTGCAGTTATATAGGATGAGTTAGTTTAGAGACCTGATGTATGGCATGATGACTATAGTTGATGATACTATGTTAAAGGAGGCTAGAGATTGGCTAAGGTAGGTTTCAGGTGCTCTCATACATACCCAAAAAGGGAAACATTGTGGGGAGATTACATGTTAATTAGCTTGGCTGTAGTGATCATTTCACTATGTATATGTATATCAAACTATCACATTGTGCACCTTAAATATATTTAATTTTTATTAAAAAATAAAAGATTACAAAAATAGTTGTATGGAAGTGGTAAATCACCATATTGTACACTTGAAACTAATACTACACTGAACTTTAAGTTGAATTCAAATAAAAACTTTGAAAAAAGGGACGCCTGGGTGGCTCAGTGGTTGAGTGTCTGCCTTCAGCTCAGGGAGTGATCCTGGTCTGGGGATGACTCCTGCATCGGACTCCCTGCAGAGTGCCTGCTTCTCCTTCTGCCTATGTCTCTGCCTCTCTCTCTCTGTCTCTCATGAATAAATAAAATCTTTAAAAAAAAACTTAAAAAAGGACAGGCTATATTTATAGACGTTGACATGGGCATCCTACCACAATCTAAATACTTTTTTTAAAGGCTATAGAATGGTATGTAGTGATCGAGCACATTTAGTTAACATGCATATTAAAGTTAGTAAGACTAACACCAGATAGGTAGCAGAGAGGTTTCTCTTGGAGGTGGGTAGGACTTTGTTTTCATTTGTTAAAAAATATTTTGTGTTTAATTTTTTTTCCGCAGTGAATTTGTGTTACTTTGAACCATGAAAAGACACTGAAGGTGTGCATTTTGAATAAAATTGAAAATTAAGGGTAAGTTTTCCATAAAGTACCAGAATTTTATATAGTCATCTCTGATCTCTTGGCATTTATTTAAATTACCACAAATAACTAAGGTAGACAAGAAATCCTTGGCCTGAAGAGTCTTCACAGAGAATAAAAATGGGGAAGATAAAAAAAACCTATCTTATTTTAGCCCTTTTGAAAGACACTCATAGCTTTCTCCAGATCAGATTGGAGTGTCATACATAATACCTCAATGGTGGTCTTTTTTGGGGAAAGGATGTAATTTAATTCTTCCTTCCTCCCTCCCTCCCTACTCTCCACTTTTCCACTTCTTTTTTTGTACCCTGTTAAACAGTAGCATTATAACAAGAACAGATACTTGATACCTTCTTCTCAAGGACCTCTGGACAATACCTTATTTTGCATATTCACAGGCCCCAAATTAACCACCCACACCAACTGTAGTTTAAGGCTGCTGTAATGATAGCAGGCCTCACCCAAAATATTAGTGGGCAGAGCCCTTTGGCAGGTTAGCTGCAGGGAAGATCTGTGAATAGCTGCCAGTAGAGAAAGGAGGTCACCAAAAAGGTTGGCTTTGCCAAGTCCCTCTGTCTTTCTTCCCTTCTCTTCTCAATGAGTAATCACAGTGCTGCTTTTGCTTGCAGATATAAGGTCTGTGCAGTTCTAAATCAGGGCTGTATATCAGAACTTTGGAAAGATTTTTATACATAAAAATGCCTGGGAAGTACCTCTAACAGATCTGGTTGGGTGGCCAAAATCTATTTCCTTTTTATATGTTCCTTCAGTCATTCTCATGGTCAGCTGGCATTGGATGTCATTGGAAACTATAGCTCACTGCATAAATCTGCAAATCTTTGAAGACCTGGGGGCTCAGTAGACCTTTATAGAGATGGCTTTCTGGACTCATTTTTATAAATTATCTTATAAAAATATGTTTTTGGTCTTTTCTATAATTAGCAGTGTGCTCCCTTCTCTGAACACTTATAGTTCTTGTATGTACTACATTACTCAGATGGTAACCCTAATCAGGCATTATGTCACTAATTCATGTATTTAACAAATACTTATTTAGCACCTACCACATTCCAGGCTCTATTATAGGGTTTGGTTAGTATTTACTGTTTCTGATTATGTGTTGTATTCATCTCTGTAGGTACTGTGTTCATCTTGAACCATTATAATAAGGAATTTACATGTCTGTCTGCCCAACCCACTATTGCTGAGTTCAGGAATTGTGTCTTATTTATATTTGTGTTCCTAGTGCCTAAGCACCTTCCCTGGCATTTAGTTAGCACTCAGTGAATATTTGTTTATGCTCTTGTCCCTGAGGGAGTAGGGGAGAACACATGGTGTGTTCTGGGACTTACAGGTCAGTGGTGATTATTCTGGATGGTTAGTACATAGCAGGCATGGGAGGAAGTGGTGGGAGTTGAGGTTCAATGGGCAGGCAAGGCCTGACCATGTAGAGTCTTACATGCTATGCTGAGAAGTGTTGATTTTATACATAATGGTGCGTTCTATGGCCTGAATGTTTATGTCCCTGCCAAAATGCATATGTTTAAAACCTAATGCCCAAAGTGGTCGTATTAAGAGGTGGAATCTGTGGGAGGTGATTAGGTAATGAGGGCAGAATTGTCATGAATGGGGTTAAATCCTTTATAAGAGAGACCCGGGAATGATCCCTTGCCTCATTCCACAAGTTGAGGAGACAATGAGAAGTCAGCAAATTGGAACAGGGCCTAGAACCCAACCATGCTGGCACTCTGATCTCAGACTTCCAGCCTCCAGGGCTGTGAAAAATAAATTTCTGTTGTTTATAAGCCACGCTGTCTATGGCATTTTGTTATGACCAGCCAAACAGACTAAGACAGTGAGTCACTCAAAATTTTATTTTATTTTTTTTTTTTCACTCAAAATTTTATGCACAGAACAGGCATGATGGGAGTGTAGCTGGCAGGATGTTAGGAGAAGAGCCAGGAATCAGTCATGGTTGGCCAATTAGGATTTATTGCTATAATCTAGGTAATATAGGCCTAAACACAACCTTTGGTGGAGGAATAAGGAAGAGAGGATAAAACAATTCATGAGGCATTTCCAGTGGTTTGATGGAGCTGGCTTGTATGAGTTTGTGAGAGTTGATTCTGTACCTCTCTTTCCAACTCCATGATAGTGATGTCACATTAGTTCCTTAAAACTGGCCATGGTGGGGGTACTTACACTCTGAAAATTGGCAAACACTGCAAATCAGAGTTTTGTTTGTTTACTGGAAAGGTATTTTACCAACACATAACTGCATTTACCTTAGTTTGAATATCATTTCACCTAGAATGCCTTACCATGCCATGCCTGGTTAAGGTTCATCCTCTGTATGTTTTCATAGAATCCTACTCCATCCACATTATAATACTCCACACTCTGTATTTTAAAAATTGGTTTACTTGTTTGCATATCATGCTGGGTTATAAGCAGCAGTGTGTCTGCAATGTTCACAACTGTACCCATTCTTATCACATAAATAAGTGTTCAAAGATATTTAATAATTGTGTGAATGAATAATGTTTTATTCCAGTAGTTTGTGTGGCAGATACATTTCTGCAGCAATTCCAGAAGTAATGAATGTACGTGGATCATACTTTTTATTCTTTAGGATAAATTGAGTGAATCAAAATTACAATGCAATTTTCAGAAAGCCACATATCCTCAGCTCTTAAAAGAGAATAGATAAAATAGGTAATTTCTCTGATCATAACATAAAAGAAATATTTTAAGAAATTATTTCTTGTTTTGTTTTAATTTTTCCTCCGTGCAGATATGAAGCCTGAAATTTTCTTTGCATTTTAAGTGTAGAATGAGAGGAAAGAGACTAAGCTAGCATTTTATAATAGCTAGGAAAATACCTTTTCAGCATTTTGATTTAAAGAAGAAACAAAAGGTAATAGGGAAAAAATTTAGACTTTCTTTAGCCTTTCCATGTTGTTGACATTATACTTGTCAAAATAGATATCTTCCTGTCCAGATTGATATGTATACTTACCTGTAAAACATATATAAGGTGTGTTATTAAAATAGTGTTTGAGAAAAATTGATAACATAGCTGTGTTCATTTTCTACTGCTGAATAACAAAAAGCCCCAAACTTAGTGGCTTAACCCAGTACACATTTATTGTTGAATCCAGTTTCTGTGGGCCAGAAATTTGGCAGTAGTTTAACTGGGTGCTTCTGTCTTAAGGTTGAAGTCAATATACTGACCTGGGCTACAATCATCTGAAGATCTGAAAAGTGCTGGAGGATACACTTCCAAGATAGTTCACTTGCATGCCTGGCACATTAGTACTGGTTATTTTTAAATTTATTTATTTAATTCAAGTATAATCAACACACAGGGTTATATTAGTTGCAGGTGTACAGTATAGTGGTTCAACAATTCTGTATATTACCCCTTCACTTATTCCCCCCCAACAAGGGCAACCACCAGTTTGTTCTCTATCCTTAAGAGTCTGGTTATTTGCCTCTTTTTTTCTTTATTCATTTGTTTTGTTTCTTAAATTCCACATATAGGTGAAATCATATGGTATTTATCTTTCTCTGACTTATTTTACTTAGCATTATACCCTCTAGACCCATGCATGTTGTAGCAAATGGCAAGATTTCATTCTTGAATTATAGCTGAGTAATATTCCATTGTGTGTGTGTGTGTGTGTGTGTGTGTGTGTCTATCTGTCTACCCACCACCTCTTATTTACCCATTCATCTATTGATGGACACTTAGGTTGCTTCCATATCTTGGCTATTATAAATAATGCTACAAAAATATATGATGGTGCATATATCTTTTTGAATTAGTGTTCTTGTTTTCTTTGAGTAAATACCCAGTAATGGAATTCGGCATCATGGGGTAATTATATTTTTAACTTTTTGAGGAACGTCCATACTGTTTTCTATAATGGCTACACCAATTTGCATTTCCACCAGTAGTGCACTGACGGTTCATTTTTTTCCACATCCTTGCCTACACTTGTTATTTCTTGTGTTTTTAATTTTAGCTTTTCTGACAGGTGTGAGGTGACATCTCAGTGTGATTTTGATTTACATTTCCCTGACGATTAGTGATTTTAAGCATCTTTTCCCATGTCGGTTGGCCATCTGGATGTCTTCTTTGGAAAAATGTCTATTCATATCTTCTCCTCATTCTTTAATTGGATTATTTGGAGGGTTTTGATGTTGGGTTATATAAAGCTTTTATATATTTTGGGTATTAACCCCTTATTGAGGGTTTGCTAATATCTTCTCCCATTCAGGAGGTTGTAAGTTAGTGCTGGTTATTGTCAGTAGACTTCTCCATTGTGCTACATCAGTGTCTTTAAGACATGGCAACTGACTCTCTCCAGAGCAAGTGTTGTAAAAGAGTGAGCAAAGAGGAAGCCACAGTGTCTTTTATGACTCAGGAGTCATGTGCCTTTTTGGGGGGGGGCATACTCTATTCCTTGGAAGCGAGTCAGTAAGTATAGCCTGTACTCTAGAGAGACAATAATTAGACTGTACCTTTTGAATGAAATAGTATGAAAGAATTCGTGGACATATTTTAAAACTACCATTATAGTAAAATGCTTACATTGTAAATTCTGAGTGAAAAAAGTTAAATTCCAAATTATTTATTTAATTTGATCAAAATTGGGTTAGAAAAATAGCAGAAAAAGGTTAAAGAAATATGGAAAATATGGATAGATCAATAACCACATAAGAGGTCTTTGCAAAGAGAATCAAACACTTGTGACTAAGAAGGCAAAATAATTGAAATATGCAACTTTATAATAGTTCTTACAAATAAAATATTAAGTCACTTAGAACAGCAGTCAGGGAATGGGGAGTGAACAGCCTCTGGAGAAGACACCAAGGTGTCAAGACAGCAGCTTCAGACTGTGGAAAGATTGTAAAATGAAGGCAAATTTTGCCCTGGCCGGACGTCTGTGTGTGCTTTCTTAAGGGAAAAAGCCAGTTTCAGGGCAAGCCAAATGAGATTCTTTAGGAGAAAACCAGGTGAGTTCATTAGCATGGGGGAAGGACCCTGAGACTGGACAAAGGCTGGAATTCTGGTGTTAATGGCTTGTCATTAAAAAAGGTATCTTCCCTCCATGTTTGACCTGCCTTACCCACCTTAGCTTTACTGAATGGGCATTTATTGCATAATGTTTCCATCCTTTTTACTGACAAATTGAGTGTTAGTTTTCTGCTTTAACCACTTATGACTATGGTAATCATGTCCCTAGCTTCTCGAAGCTGGATATACCAGGTAAAAAGATGCAAATATTGCAGGTGAAGGGAAAAGATAATTGTCCCAGGAGGACTCAAATAAAATTAGATACCACCTTCCTGAGGTGTAAATTGGATACCAATGGCATACTGGAGTAAAATGATTTAGGGACATTGGAAATCAGTGCTCCTCAACAGTCTAAACACAGGTCCCAAACACAGACAGTGACACGTGGTGCTCTTTCTGACAAAATGTTTTGCAGCTTTGAACATTCAGTGTGAGTCTACTGTCAAGCCAGACACAGAATGTGGCACATTCTTAACATATGCAGGATCATCTAAGCCCCCTTAGGAAAAAAGAGAAAAAGAGTCTCTAGAAAGACAAGTTGAGTGGTATCTTTCCCAATATTGTTTGTATTGAAAAATAACTTAGCAGTGTAGAAAGTGGCTATACCTCAATGGAATGTATGTAAAATCCATTCCATTTTTTTTCCTCAAGTGAACTGATATTCTTAAAATATTTCCTTCCTAGATGCTGCAGTAACGTATTTTAGTCACTTTGTACCCTTCTGATGAAGCCAAGATGCCTTTCAGAATTGTCTTCCCTCTATAACCATGGTTCCTTACCTTGTCAGTATTCCTCCAAATATGATGTACTCCATCCTCTGCCTTTGGGCTTTGCCCCATCCTGCCATGTCTTTTGGTTCTCTCACCTGGCCAAAAACTTACCTCTTTAGAAAGTCTCCCAGGATTAACTCCTTCTCTCTTCCATCAGTGCCAAACCTAGAATCCTAAGTCTTACATCTTTAGTTGATGGTGTACTATTGGTAAATGGTTAGTTTTAACAATTTCCAAGCCATGCCTTTTCTATTGTTCAAAGTGGCAATATAATCAATGGGCCTGGATTCTGACCTCCCAGGATCAAATCCCAGGTCTACCACTCATTAGCTACATGACTTTGAGCAAGTTACTTAACTTGTCTCAGGTTTTTCAGCTGTAAAATGAGAATAATATTAGTGCCTAGCTTATAGAATTTTTGTGAATATTGGAACACAATATATATCAAATACTCAGAAAACATTCAGTAAATGTTCATTACTGGTAGTAAGATAAGCTATGTCAGCAGGACTAATACGTGTATAGGAAAAGACATAATTTTGTTGCAACCCAGATTTTAGTAGAATAATGATGTTGGGCATGTGGCTTAAGCTTTCTTCTTATTTTTTTTAAAGATTTTATTTATTCTTGAGAGACACACAGAGAGAGGGAGAGACATAGGCAGAGAGAGAAGCAGGCTCCATGCAGGGAGCCCTATGTGGGACTCAATTCCGGGACTCCAGGATCATGCCCTGAGACGAAGGCAGATGCTCAACGGCTGAGCCACCCAGGTGTCCCATGAATCACTGATTCTTTACTTGAGATTTTATTATAATCCTGGAACCCTTTCAGTGACCTTGAAAATTTTCATGGGATTCTCAAGAAAATAAAACCCTCAAAATAAAATAAATTTTAATATAATTTAAAAAACCACTCTAGGGAAGAATACAGAGCCATTGGAAACAAAACAAAAGCATGCCATAACTTTATAAGTCTGATACTCATTGTCCTTGGTATTGGCCAAATGTATTTTATGATTGTATCATTAATTGTACTCATAAACTTGACTTTGGTGTTGTTTTCTCTTTAAATCCATGCTTAGTTGTAATCTGGAAATTATAGTGCTTCATGTAAAAATGTTTCCTCATATACCAGAAATGAGAAGTCCAAGTGGTACCAAATAAATACACAGCATGCTGGACTTCCAAGGTGCAGATCCTTTTTGAATTAGAGTTCACTGCTTTGGTGGACTATGGAATGTCAGGGCAACCTGCCATAATGCAGCCAAAACAAAAACAACACATCAGCTGCCAAGCACACCCCGGTTGCAAAGGTGAACGATTCAGGCAGACATCAGCATTTAATGAAGCCCGTTGTTCCCTATAAATTAACTGAATGCTATTAAATTTTGCTGATAGCAATGACTATTTTGACCATGAGCCCCTCCATTTATCAAGCTTGAAAGGAGAATTAGGATCTGGAGTGACACAGACAAGAAAACATAGGGGAAAAAAATCCCCTAAAGGAAGTAATCTTTTACGGCCTTGTAACATGTTGGCCTCGATATAGAGAGATACTGTTAGTGATCCACTCACTCAGTGCCCCAGGACAGGCTATATGAGTAGTTTTCGCAGTGTTAGGGCATAGAGTTAAAGGTGTAAATTATGGCTTAGACACTCACTACCAACTGGCTTAACTCTTTTCAGAGGGAAGTGTTCCAGAAGCAAGGCCTGGTATGCACTGTGAGCCCTGCAGATTTGACAAGGCAGAAACCACAAGAGGGGCTGGATTTACCCTTCTTGCCAATGAGATACTCCTAATGATTGCTTTTATAGCTTCTCGATCCTTAGTCCCTTCATCTGTTGATAAAGTAGACACCCAGAAGTCCTTCACTTTTTGCTTGAAAAATAAGTACTAGGAGTGAAAATCTAAAGTAGAGCCATGCCTGATGAGAGAGCAGAGCAGCAGCAGGAAGAGGCCCACTGTGTTGATGTGGGTGTTCTTTTCTTCCTTGCTGCTGAGAAGTAAAGCCTAAGGACCAGGAAGAAGTGAGGATGGCAGGGAGGTGGAGAATAGACCGTGGTCACAGATGAAAGTGTTGGGCTCCCAGACAAGCAGTGAGTTTTGCGAGTTACTTCTCAAGGGTGTTCTTTTCAGTCCTTGGTCATGGTATAGAACTAACTGTCCTATGTTTGAGTCCTTTGACAGCACATTCTATTGGGCAGCTTCTTTCTGTGTGCTCATATTCTCCAAATCACTGGTGTGTAGAATTGTCTGGTGTGTTGGCTGTGTCAGTCACACTCCCATTGTAGCTACAGCCCCTGCTGATACCATCTAGCCTGTGGCCCACCGTTGGCTAAAATCATTCAGCTTTCAAAAGTAGCTCATTTTGTTAAACAGGAAAAGAGTATTTCTGAACTCGGGCATATATGTGCCATGTCCTAACGTAGTTCTTATCTTTTCAAATAGAGAACACCTAGTCTGAGCTTCGTTGATGCTTCAGGTATGAGGAGAGCAATGAGGAAAGACAGGGATGGATAGTGGCTTATCCTTGTAGGGAAAGATTGCTTCTCTTCAGCCTTCTCCAGCCTAATAACTTAGTAAATGCATTTCTGCACAGCTTTTCCTCGACCTTGAGAATTTTGGTTCTTTTCCTTCAGTTGCTTTTGGGGAAACTGATTCTACCCTTGGCACTAGAGGTGAGATCTCTCATGTAGGACTGGACTCTTCAGAGTAATTCCATTCCTTGGCCATAGATACTGGTTCAGGGGTGGATTTGTGACACGGTACTATATATTCTTGCTAAGAAGCTTTCAGGCTCTTTAGAAATAGATTGATTCTCTCCCTGTCTTAAAGAGGATATAACTCCGGAAGTCACTGGAGCTATTTTGAGACCACATAGGGGACACAGCCTGAGGATAATGTTGATACATAAAGGAAAGAATCTAGGACTTCCATCTCACTGCTGAACTGCTGAATCAAACATGCCCTGAAACCTGCATACCCTAACACTGGACTTTCAAATTACATAAGCCTTTTGTTGTTTGAGCTATTTTAAATTGGCTTTGCAATTACTTGCAGCCTAATTCCTCTTAATAATACAGCGAGTGGAAATAGTATTTGGGGGTGTGGCTAAGTTAAGGTAAATTTCCACTGTGTGTTCAAATTAGTAGAGAAGAGTAGAGTGGGAGAATTCAGAGGTGTATGAAAGACACTGCAGAAAAAGAGTAAGTCTCTTGGACGTTAGAATTGATGTGCATATCTTCTTTTTTCTGTCTGGGTATAGGTTTCCCTGAAGGCTAAGCTTCTTCCAAAGCTGCCTATAATTGAGCAGATGCTCAATGACTATCAGATACAATGAAAGGAAACCAGTGCTATGCTGAGGAGAAAGCAAGCACACCTCCTCCATTCGCTTCTTAGTTAATTTAGTAGTGTTACAAGGAGGTCATATTTCCACAGTCCATCAGATCCTGAGTCATTTGGGCTTTTTGGTGAAGAGTAAATCTTTGGGATTATGGGTGATGACCCCTTGCAGGACATAGAAAACAGATAGTGCAATAGAGCAAAGGAAGGGCAGGCAGCACAAATTAAGCCTTCATTCTTGCTGCAGTTGCCTCCAAAATGTTTTGTCACTCTCTTGCCCTCTTTAATTCTTTTCTAAGCTCTACTGACCCTTGGATCTTTCAGTGTCGCTTGTACTATATACTCATTATTCCTGAATGAGTGTGTATCAGGGGGCTTTCACTTTCTGTAAAACCGGTCAAGAACAAATGACACACTGTTCACTCCTATAGGATGCTGATAGTACATACTTGCTGTCGTTAAGGTGACTGAATGTGTTTATCGTGGTCAGCTTACCCTTTATACCCTCTTGTTCTCAGCATGGGTCCCATGAGAATTTTGCACATCACAAGGTAAGGCTAACAGTTGGAGTAGACTTGACTATTAACATACTCTACTTAGTATCTGCTTCTGAAATAGATACTACATTAGGCCTCCAATTTATGTTGTAATGAGTGTAATCTATTTTGTGGAATCACCAGGTTAGAAGTAAGCAATAATTTTAAGACTTTTCTACATAGGTATCCAAAAAAATCCCTTTGTGGTTTGAATTTTTACTACATTTATTTCTATGTAAGACAAATGATTTACAGAATGTAATAAATAAAATTCTTAATGATTCATTTATCCTAACATTTATTTTGATTTCTTATGTTATATCCATAGCTATATACAAATGTATTAAAAATGATGTCAGACATGAAAGCTAACATTATTTCAATTAAATGAACTAAATCTTGAGTTTTCCAGCAGTGGCAAAAATTTTAAAATATCCTTTTTAATGAGATATCAAAATTTCTTCGATTTCAGATAATTATTTCTCACTTTTCACCATCTGAAGTAACATTATCATAGTAGTGAATTAGAAACCAGTATGGGCAGGAGAAATATTTAAATCCCACCCAATTTCCCACTGCATTTCTCCATCTGTGTCATAGATTCTGAGTATCCTCTATGTTTCCTTTGGTGGGTGATTTGAGGGAAATTTAGGTGACTATTTTGTCAGAGATTGGAATATTTGATGGGTGAGTTGATGCAAGGAGTTTAGGAGAAACTTTAAATTAATAGTAGTTGAAAATTATGATTTGTGTGCTAGATCTAATAATTTCATTCCTAATAAAGGATCACATTGCCACAGATGTCATTTTTCACATGCACCAATTGAGTATATAAAATTTGCAATCAGATCAGCAACGTGTCTTATTTACTTATTTATTTACTTAATCAAGCTCCTGGTCAGTTGGGGGAAATAACCTTACTCCATAGAACTTCTCTTTTAAGGGGTTCTGTGATATAGCAGTTTCCTTAGTTCATTAAGGAATTTGTTTGGCAATTATTACTGGAAAGCCTGGTAGGCAGAACAATTTATTTTTTAAAAAGATTTTATTTATTTATTCATGAGAGACACACACACACAGAGGCAGAGACACAGGCAGAGGGAGAAGCAGGCTCCATGCAGGGAGCCCAATGCAGGACCCAATCCCGGGACCCCAGGATCATGCTCTGAGCTGAAGGCAGACGCTCAACCGCTGAGCCACCCAGGCGTTCCTAGATAGAACAATTTAAACCCAAGAGTAACTTAATTGAAAATTAACTTGAAATTAAGAAAAAATTTCTGGAATAATAATATAAATAAGTAGGGTTTCAAAAGAAAAATCCTTTTGGATATCTTTTTAAAAATATTATTTTTAAAAAATAGTATACTTCCAGCATTGACCAGTTCTAGGATAGCGAGAAATGACACGTCCAAACAGCCAAGCACCTGATAAGAAGAAATACTGTAAAAAAATATTATGTTAAAGAAGTGAATTTTATTTAAATCTAGATTAGGCTCTCCACTCTCCTTCTTCCCACTCCCACCCCGTATCTCACAACACCTTGCCTATCCAGGTCTTTAATCCAGTGGTGCTTCCTAAGTGACAGCCTGCCATCTTGTATCCTGTCATTGTCCCTGGAGCTCAGTTTAGTTTTGAGATGAAGCTGAGAGTTTAGAAATGTTGCCTTGGAACTTAAGATGCTGGGAAATGTTATAGCTCACACATTCTTGCTACCATAATCCAAGAGTGAGTACTTGGAAAAACATGTGTCAGGCAGTATTCCTAATTGTTCGATAGCCAGTTGTTCTTGTCTGATTAATTCTTCCACTAATAAGAAATACCATCTGGCTCCTGTGGACAGAAGGATAGGGGAGATGTGGTAGAAAATGAAATATTTTGTAGATTACAATTTCTCCAAAGGAAAATCTGCCAGAGAATAGTAAAGAATTGCTTATTTGAATAGAAATATTGGAAATATTGGAACTATATTAAAAAGTTTTTGTTACTCACATTGCTGTTTTCTGTAGCTAGGCAGAAAAGTATACAAGGGACTTTTTTTAAAAAAAGCTTTTAATTATTCATTCATGAAAGATACACACACACAGAGAGAGAGAGAGAGAGAGAGAGGTAGAGACACAGGCAGAGGGACAAGCAAGCTCCATGCAGGGAGCCCGATGTGGGACTTGATCCCAGGACTCCAGGATCACGCCCTGAGCCTAAGGCAGGCATGCAACCACTGAACCATCCAGGTGTCCCTATACAAGGGACTTTAAAATCATAGCCTTGATCAGACCCTAGGGGCAGCTACCATGAAAAGAAGCCCTAGAAAGATAAAGAATTGTGAGCTTCTGGTTAGTTCCTTCCTTTCCCGGCCTTCCTGTAGATGCCTTCTGAACACTAGGACATGCAGACCAGCCAAATAATTGGAACTTTGTACTTTATTATCCTCTAATATTCCAATGGACATAATTAAGAGAGTTTTTTTGCCATAAAACATGGTAACGAAAGAATTCAAGTCCAGTTTGCTGCCTTAGCAGCAAAGAGATGTAGGGAGAATTGACTGGGGTGCAAAGAAATCTAAAGAGTACATGAGAGGTGTCTTAGTAACTTTGAACTTACATAAGACCAGAGAAAGACAGGGAAGGAAATATTTACTTTGAAAATAGATCTATATTTCTTTTTGAACACAAGAAATAACCAAGAAATTGGGACACAATTCAGCATGAATCCAGAGTAGAACTTATGTAGCTATCAGGGAATTATAAAAATGTAGAACTTAATAGTTAAAGACACATAGGGCTTAGGTGATATAAATGACTTGGAAGGCAATAATTATTTTAAAAATAGGAAGGTTATGGTGAATGCCAGTTAGTGGTGTACAGATATTTGAACCATTTCTTGCAGAAAAGAGGTGGCTTCTGATAGCTGTGGTTGACAGTGACTCTGTTAGTATATGATGGGAAGAGAAAGGGATCCCTGAACTCTGAGTGGGAAGGAAGCTAGATATTGTATGAACTGAACATGCCTCTCTATTGAATTGCATGTGTAACTCTTTGTTCATGGTTGGGGCAGAGAAAACCTGCATTAAATGCAATATCCAGAAGAAGGTTGAGCCACAGGGCTTTGGTACAATAAATATTCATTAATTTAAGTACTCGTGACAGTTCCAGATTCTTCTGCTTTTGGGTACAAGTATAGTTTGATTTTACTTGTATGCACGTGATGCAAATATTAGTACATATGTTATTGGAGAAGACATGGAATGCAGTAGGCACATTATACATGTCTGCCATCATGCAAGTGGAAGAAAAGGACTGACAAAGTCTGACCCAGAGACACTTCTGCCAGATTCTCAAGTCCAGACACAAAGGGCTTCAAAGGTTCTCAGGAAGATGATAGTGAAGGAGACTCAGAGGGTGTCAAGAGGCCACAGCCTCTACTGGGTATCCCCAAGACCCAAATCAACAGTATCATCCACCCATCCAGTACTGAGGTCATTACAGGCATGACCTCTGACATTAGGAACTGGATATATTTGAGTAGTTAGCCACAAGCCCTTCAAACCTCAAAAAAAGTAGCTGAATGTTGAGTGGAGAGCTACTGG
The DNA here is from genome assembly GCF_053574225.1 of Canis aureus. NCBI lineage: Eukaryota > Metazoa > Chordata > Mammalia > Carnivora > Canidae > Canis > Canis aureus. The sequence goes on from NC_135649.1 coordinate 105,329,162, forward strand.
CAGTGGTGTACTGGAGCCAGGTCATGCTGGTTTGTGAGAGACAATTGTTAAAATTATTTAGCAATTTTATGAGCCAGTTATTAAACTGTAAATAGTTTGGAATTGGCTATGCCCCCTCTTACCTAGAAAGCCAGTTGTTAAAGCTTATAAGCACACTGCTGGACACAAAGCTTCCTGAATATACAAAGACAAACCTAGGGGCACCTGGGTGGCTCAGTTGGTTAAGTGTCTGACTCTTGGTTTCAGCTCAGGTCATGATTTCAGGGTTGGGAGATGGAGCCCATGTCAGGCTCTGTGCCCAGTGCAGAGTCTGCTTGAGATTTTCTCTTTCTGTCTCCCTCTATCTCTCCCCTGCTCTCTCTCTCTCAAATAAAATAAATAAATAAAATCTTAAAAAAACAACAAAATAAACCCCTAAGATGAACCTAGAATTGGAACTCTTCTTAGTTCTAACAATAGACCTGGTTTTCGGGAATCATTCGGTTTCTTTTTTTTTTTTTTTTTAAAGATTTTATTTTATTTTTTTTAAATTATGATAGTCACAGAGAGAGAGAGAGAGGTAGAGACACAGGCAGAGGGAGAAGCAGGCTCCATGCACCGGGAGCCCGACGTGGGATTCGATCCCGGGTCTCCAGGATCGCGCCCTGGGCCAAAGACAGGCGCCAAACCGCTGCGCCACCCAGGGATCCTCATTCGGTTTCTTAATCCTGTTCATACCTCAGAATGACCTAGCTTCCAGAGCACCTGATGGGCCATCATTTTTTTTTAATCTATACTGAGCATACCCATAGCTTTAGTTCTTCTGTATCCTTAATCAGTTTTTAGTTTTCTCTTAGTGGCATTCTTCTACTACAGACCTTCACCTTAATTGCCCTCAGTCCTGGCATGGCCCTGGAGCCACAACACCCATGATATCTCAGAGAATTAAATTAGATTCTGTTCATTATCTGTATATATCTTGAAGAATATTTCTAATTGCAGTAGATGCTGCTGGTGCTCTCTCCATATCCTTTGGCACTCACCATTTTAGCATATGCCAACAACACCTACATAATACCTGCAGTTCTCTCCCTGAAGGCTATTTGTTCCTCAGGTCACAGATGGAACAGGGTGGAGGGGCTAGCAAGTTAATGCCCACAGTCATCTCCCACAAGTCTCCAGTGGGATTGGGCCCTGGTTGTTCAGAGATAACGTTTTTATGTTTTTATTCACACTGCCCCTATTGTCTTCCTTCCTGTCCACGTTCATTTTTCCTGTCCCCTGTGGGTGCTCCTGGGATCACCTCCTAAATAAACTACTTGCACATGCAGTCCTTGTCTCTGGATCTGGTTCTGAGGGAGACCCGACCTAAGATATTCATCACTGTCATTTTCATGCCATAACAAACTGGAAGACACTTAATGAGCCACATTCTGAAAAACACTTGAGTTCTAAAACCTGAATAAGAAGATTCTTAGTTGGCAGATCACATACTAATAAATGTTCAGCTTGGTATCTACTTTATTTTTAATGCTGTGTGATAGCCAAACATTTTATAATTGTGCTTGTTGTGTTTTCCCTTCACTATCATAAAAGTAATGCAAAAAGAACACATATATATTTGTTTTTAGTCCTGTGCTTTATTTTTAATTCTGTATAAATAAATACAAAATGACAAAAGTGTATGTTTACTAAACATTGCATATGATTGTATGACATTACAGAATGTGTCACAGTATTTCAGTTTGTAATTGTGTCCTTCAGTTGTTGCTACATAATTCTATAACTTTTGAGATACAGTTCATTTGGAAGCTGTAGCAGCCACCCTTTTGTGGAACCCTTGCATGCTTACACTTGCAAAAGTTTGTTTGGAGAGCTTCTGAGCCACACTGGCTGAAGTCTAGGGATATTTTTGGAAACATCTAAAACAGTAAAAGTAAAAGGGATGAAGAGGATTTTCTTTTTCACATTTGTAAAAGGCATGCAGGGATCTCAGAACACCATAACTATAGTTATTTCAAGTTTAAGCATTGGACTCAGTATGTTTATTTGTAAAAATTATTCGGTAGCACTGATTCTAAAACTTACTTTTTAACCATGGAAGGTCAGTTGCCATGGCCTGACAACATTCAGTACTACTTCCAGGGTTTTGGAGTGGGTTTTTTTTTTTTATCATTTTTTACAATACGAGGTCAATTGAAGAAGAAAAAGTGTGCCCTTTTGCTAACAGCCTTACATTTTTTAATCATATAAATGCAGACAGGATGGGATCTTTTGTTTGATGGCCTCCAGTTCATGAGACTTAACATTCTTACAGATTCAGTATCTGTATTCCTGTTCAAGCTGTTGTGATGGGTATTTATTACACATTTTAGGACTCCTTCTCCTAAATGATGCTTTTAATTTGGTGACTTAAACCTTTAACTCAAGGGAATTTCTGCTTTTTATGTTCTTGTGAACCAGTGATCCTCCCTGCAGAAATGAAGATTTTCATGTAGATGATGAAATGTCATCTCAATGTAATACCCTTGGGAAGATAAAATAACACTTGCACCTGAGAGGGAAAAGCCTGGCATCTTGAGCCATGCCTTTGTGATAAGAAATTTTAATTTTGAAAAGCCCATAGCAAGGATCATTCTCAAAGGGGAAAACAGAGCTTTTCCCCTAAGGTCAGGAACATGACAAGGATGCCCACTCTCACCACTGTTGTTCAACGTAGCAGTAGAAATCCTAGCCTCAGCAATCCAGACAACAAAAAGAAATAAAAGGCATTCAAATTGGAAAACATGAAGTGAAACTCTCACTCTTCGCAGATGACATGATACTTTATGTGGAAAACCAAAAGATTCCACCCAAAATTGCTAGAACTCATACAGGCATTCAGCAGTGTGGCAGGATACAAAATCAATGCACAGAAATCAGCTGCATTTCTATGCTAACAATGAGACAGAAGAAAGAGAAATTAAGGAATCAATTCCATTTACAGTTGCACCAAAAACCATAAGATACCTAGGAATAAACCTAACCAAAGAGATAAAGGATCTGAAGGCTATGCTCCTTATATCACCCTACTCTAAAAGCTACAGAATACTGATGGAAGAAATTGAGAAAGACACAAAGAAATGGAAAATATTCCATACTCATGGATTGGAAGAATAAATGTTAAAATGTCTATGCTACCCAGAGCAATTTACACATTCAGTGCAATCCCTATTAAAATACTATCGACATTTTTCACAGAACTGGAACAAATAATCCTAAAATTTGTATGGAATCAGAACAGACCCCAAATAGCCAGAGAAATGTTGATAAAGAAAACCAAAGCTGGTGGCATCACAATGCTGGACTTCAAGCTATATTACAAAGCTGTAATCATCAAGACAGCTTGGTACTGGCACAAAAACAGACACACATAAATGGAACAGGATAGAAAACCCAGAAATGGACCCTCAACTCTATGGTCAACTAATATTTGACAAAGGAAAGAATATCCAATGGAAAAAGAACAGTCTTTTCAACAAATGGTGTTGGAAAAATTGGAAAGCCACATGTAGAAGAATGAAACTGGGCCATTTTATTACACTATGCACAAAGACAAACTCAAATGGATGAAAGACCTAAATGTGAGACAGGAATCCATTAAAATCTCAGAGGAGAGCACTGGCAGCAACCTCTGTGACCTCAGCTGCAGCAACTTCTTGCTAGACACATCTCCAAAGACAAGGGAAACAAAAGCAAAAATGAACTATTGGGACTTCATCAAGATAAAAGATAAAAAGCTTCTGCACAGCAAAGGAAACAGCCAACAATACTAAAAGGCAACCTACAAAATGGGAGAAGATATTTGCAAGTGACATATCAGATAAAGGGCTAGTATCCAAGATCTATAAAGAACTTCTCAAATTCAACACCCAAGAAAAATAATCCAGTCAAGTGTTGGGCAGAAGACATGAGCAGACATTTCTCCAAAGAAAACATACAAATGGCCAACGGACACACGAAAAATGCTCCACATCACTTGGCATCAGGGTAATAAATCAAAACCACAATGACATATCACCTCACACCAATCAGAATGGCTAAAATTGACAAGTCAGGAAACAACAAATGTTGGTGAGGATGTGGAAAAAGGGGAACTCCTCTTGTGCTCTTGGTAAGAATGCAAGCTGGTGCAGCCACTCTGGAAAGCAGTATAAAGGTTCCTCAAGAAGTTAAAAATAGAGCTACCATATGACCTAGAAATTTCACTGCTATATTTACCCCAAAGATACAAATGTAGTGATCTGAAGAGGCACATGCACCCCAATGTTCACAGCAGATGTGCCCACAATAGCTGAACTATGGAAAGAGCCCAGATGAATGGATAAAGAAGATGTGGGACACACACACACACACACACACACACACACACTGGAATATTACTCAGCCATCAGAGAAGATGAATACTTACCATTTACATTGACATGGATGGAACTGGAGGAGGGTATTATACTAAGCAAATAAGTCAGTCAGAGAAAGACAATCATATAGTTTCACTCACATGTGGAATATAAGAAACAGTGCAGAGGATCATGGGGGAAGGGAGGGAAAATGGAATGGGAAGAAATCAGAGACAGAGATAAACTATGAGACTCTTAACTATAGGAAACAAACTGAGGGTCACTGGAGGGGAGGCGGGTGGGGGCATGGGGTAACTGAGTGATGGACATTAAGGAGGGCATGTGATGTGATGAGCACTGGGTATTGTAAACAACTGATAGGTTATTAGACTCTACATCTGAAACTAATGATATATTGGCTAATTGAATTTAAATTTAAAAAATTTTAGTTTTTCCACCCCTTACTTTGCATTCTTGAATATTTTTTTTAGTGCTCAGAGATGACTTTCCTATTTTATAAAGTAAAATCATTGCCACTATCCAGGGGTTGAATACAGACTGTCTGTACCCTCAATCCTGTGTAAGCCTACCCATCCAAGTATGAAGCACAAATGAGAATACGCTGCAGTGATGTTTAAAACAAAAATCTCATGTTTAAGATCAAACATGAGTTTTGTCCTGTTGCCCTGTTGATCTTTGCCAGCTGAAATGTATAGCTCTTCATTCTGTTTTGGATTTTAGCAAAAGCTAAATACATGAGTTGCAAAATTCACCAACATTGCTGAAGGGTATGGTAAGAAAATCCAATTTAAGATCCAAAATCATCATCTACAATTCGTTTTAAAATGAAATTCTTTTAAAAGAAATCCCATTTTATCTTTATCTTTTCTTATGGAAAAAAGGAACAGAAATAGAAAGTAAAATATTTCCCTCTGTGTATAGAAGGTATGCAGGTTGCCTGATGACATCATTCAAGAAATACAGAGTGGGGCAGTATTCATTCTTTTTCAAGCCTTACTATAGGTTTTAGCAGTGCCCTTTAATAGGCAGTAATTTGAATGTTGGTGTATCTTCAAGGGAATTGTGGACAATGATGAAATAATTGGCTAAATATCTCCATAAATCTGGAATGTGCATGTTATTTTGTCATTAGGATGGAAACTTAACCAAGTATATGTTGAAATATTAAAATGAACTCATTCATTTTATCTTTTCCCTTGGCCTTTATTTTTCTAGGCTATTTAGGGAAATGTCAATGTTTGAGAGTAAAGCAAAGTGGGCAAAAATCCAAGGGATTAAATTTAGTTCCTGTGGATGACTTTCTACCATAAAATATTTCCAAGTTAGTTAACTAAATTAAATGAACATGCAGTTATGAAATGGAATTCTCCAAGGAATTGTAGAAAAGGCCTGGTGTGATACGCTTCTTTTTCTGACCTGGGATTTTTATCTACATTACAGATTGGCTTCTGAAAAAGGAAGTCAGTCTGGCCTTTCTTCCATTGCTGGCATTTCTTCCATTTGTGAGAGAGTTACCACTAATAAGAGGGTGTTCTCACTGAAATTATCCTGTGGAAGCTTACATTCATGGACACGCTACACACACACACACATGCACATGTGCACACATACCAAACTTTATACAGTTTTTTTCTGTGTATATGTGTATGTGTGTGTGTGTGTGTGTGTGTGTGAGAGAGAGAGAGAGAGAGAGAGAGAGAGAGAGAGAGATATCTGATTTCAGTTTCCATGGAAATGGGCTAAATAAGGATTTTAACAGACAGGAGTATGAGTGCAACTTCTTTGCTATTCCCAGCTCAGAACTATTGAGACAAAATATGAAATCATTCCATTCCTTTACATTGGGAAATCAATAGCATAGTTTGGTACCTGGGACATGTAATTTTGGATTCAAATTTTCTTTGTCGTAGTGATTATCATGCATCTATTTAGTTAACCCTGTGAAATAAACTAAACATGAAAACCCACCCACTACTCCTGCCAACAATTGATTTGACACCCCATTCATATATACTGCTTTGTTACCCTGTCTCAGGCTTTTCTCTTCCCTCTCTGTATAAGTGTTGACCTATAACTATTACATAGAGCATATCCTCTCTCTTCAACTCTGAATGCCTATAGAAGACCAGAATGCTGCAGAAGAGTAAAGCTAAACATATTTTCTTAGGCCTCTATTGACATCCTGTAAGCTCAGGCATGTAGGTATATAGGATGCTTCCTGCTATGAGTTTTGTGCAGTTATATATATATTTTTTTCGGTTATGATCATATATTAAACTAAGGCCAGGAAATGGACTTTTCTTTCTCTAGAGACAGAGGCATAACATTGTGACCATTAAGCAGATATGTAAAGTTGTATAAAAAGATGCCTGCTTGGGATGCCTGGGTGGCTCAGTGGTTGAGCATCTGCCTTCAGCCCAGGGCGTGTTCCTGGAGACCCAGGATCGAATCCTACATCAGGCTCCCTGCATGGAGCCTGCTTCTCCCTCTGCCTATGTCTCTGCCTGCCTCTTTCTGTGTCTCTCATAAATAAATAAATAAAATCTTAAAAAAAAATAGATGCCTGCTTGTTAAACAAACAAAAAACCAAACCTTGAGGTGCCTGGGTGACTCCATGCATTGAGCGTCTGCCTGTCTGCCTTCCTCTCAGGTCTTGGTCTCAGGGCCCTGGGACCAACCCCTGAATCAGGTCCCCTGCTCAGCAGGGAGTCTGCTTCCCCCTCTCCCTCTGCTCCTCCTCCCTGCTTGTGCTCTCTCTTTAAAATAATAAATAAATAAAACCTTTTTTAAAAAACCCACAAATCTTTATCTGTACTACATTAAGTCATATAACTTTTTGACTGTTCATTTGAATCGAACTCCAATAAAAAATACAAAAAAGAAAAAATACAACAAAAAACACATACTGCTTGCTATTAAAGAATATTGAAATAATCTGGATGTAAAAAAGAAAGAAAAGGAAAAAAGGGAAAGTGAAGATATTCTGCTGGCTCATTGCCATTTCACTCTTTGGTGTGTGTCTATCAGAGAATTAGAAACATGTATGAAAAAGTGAAAGCGGTAAATGTGAAATCTTCTTTTATACTTGGAATTAGATATCAAGATTTGAAACAGGATGCTTCATTGGAAGATGAAATTTTAATATGAAAGGATGGTCAGCTAAAAACTCAATGTATTTGTCATGAGCCATTTTCAAGGCTTAATATGCTAAGTGGCTTAGGGGTTTCTGCAGTCTCTAATTCCCATGTGCAAGCCTGAAATATTGCCCTCTGGTGAAAGCTGGTCAGATGGAGAGGAGCTGTGGGATTGCCAATCACCAGTGGGGCGGTTTTTCCCTGCTGATTTTGTTTTTGTGTAGCTGTGGGATGATGTAAATACATATTTTAGGTGCCAGAGAAACTCAAGTGGTACAAAATATAGGACACCATTTTTTTCCTGAAAGAGTTGGTTACATTGACTTTCCTTAAACATCTTTAAAATGTCTTGACTTTAAGAAAAAAGTATTGTTTATTACTGCTACTTGTTAGACAAGTGTTTTAACTCTTTGTGGGAAATTTTTCTAGGCAAGTTTTCAGTTGATTCCACCCAAGCAAGTCCTGCCTGTCATGAATCAAAGGTGGTGTGACCCACTCTTTGTCAGGGTTGGGATGTAACTGTGATATTTTTCCCAATAGGTTTTAATGCTTATCTGTCTCCAAACTGACCAACCTGAATTAATTATGTACTCTAGAATTTGGAAATTCTTTCTTAGTTTGAAAACAGGTTATTACTCCCAGAATCACCTACTTGCCTATGGGAAGAAACACAATTAGAATCCTGCGAAACACAACATAATGCTGGGGTTGCTTTTGGAGAAAAAGAGACTATTGAATGCTGCATTAGTGATTAATCTGATTGACAAGATGTGATTTTATGACTAATTGCCATGGATACAACTTAAAAATTCATTGTGATTTAGCTTAAAACTGTACAAATTAATACCTAATTCCCGGGACTTCTTTCTTTAGTGATGACAGTAAGAGAGGGACCACATTTTACTATTTAAACTATTTTAAGTCAAAGGTGAGGATCATTTCTAACATCACTAAATATTTGATATGGACTTTCTTCCCTTTTGTCACTCACTAAAATTGGACTAAAGGAACATATAAGTGTTTTGACTATGTCATTGTTAACAATTATGGGCAGGGAATATCTTTAATGTTAAAAAAGTTAAATGCTCCCGGCTATATCTAGACACAACTTTTTAGAGCTTTGAAACATTTGCACATTCAGAGGAATGAGAGAGATCTGACCAAAGAGTTATTAAACCTAAGCTGAAACTTTCCTTGTTTGGGCCTGGCATTCAATAATTCTGTTCACAGGCTCTAAGCTGAAGTGTGAATATACAAGCAAGAGTGGGCGGTTGAACATGGGATCATAGACAATAGAAATAGAACCTGAATGTGTTCTCACCAAGTTACTAAGCAGGAGTTATGGGCTGAGAATGCAAAAGAAAATGTGGAGTCCTTTGACTTTATTCAAAAAGTATAGATTCAGGCTCCCTATTTTTATATTCTAGAGATTCCTGAACAACTCCACTATTTGCAGCTCATAATTTCAGCCCTTCTGCACAAATTTGATTTGCTTCATCTTCCCAATCATTATTTTTTTCCTTCCACACTGTCTAAATTTTAGGAACTCTTCCAGGGTTCGTCTCCCTAATTCCTCTTAATGTCCACTTCCCAAGTGTGTGTGTGTGTGTGTGTGTGTGTGTGTGTGCGTGCGCGCGCGCACATGGATGTGTGTGCTGTAAGTTTTTGGTCTTGAATAGTTCTTTCTGTTACCTGGGTGACCTTTCTCCCAAACTGATGTTTCCTATTACCAGGTTTCCCAGGAAGACACCTTCTTTCCTTGAGGTGGATGAAAGGTACTGGCTTACCTACCAAATTAATGCTGGGAATAAATGAATGATGCCCAGTCCTTCTTAAGACTGGGAATTGGTAAGATGGACTGACCACCTGGCATGTCCTTCCTCTTTCCTCCCCACTCCTTTTTCCATTGTCTCAATCACAAAGAAAAATTTTAGATGAATTTCCACAATTCCAGACCTTGAGAGTGATGTCTGTGGTTTTGGGTCTCAGCTATTGTCACCTATGACTTAGGAAACTCCATCAACTGTTTCCTGCTATAGAACTGTTAGCAATTTGTAAATTTCAAGAAACATTCACTTCTCTGGTTTCTTTTTCTAAAGTGTACTGGCTGGTCTCAAACATCTCATACAGGAAACAACTAGAATGGGAAGGTAATATTTTTTATGGTTCCCTGCAGATAGCTGAAGTCCTTGGCCTGCCAAACCCCACAGAACCACAGGGCTGGGGCTGCTAAAGCATTTAATGTGCCTTAAGATGTGTCAGATATGTTGTAAAAGGCAGTGTACATGTATTATGTGTGTGCATGCATGTATGTATGTCTATGTGTTGTACTTGTGTTATGGGTATGTTAAGTGTACATACATTGTGTGTGTGTGAGAGAGAGATAGAGAGAGAGAGAGAGAGAAACAGAGTCAACAGGTCATTACCAATTTTGACTAGTCATCCATGGCCCTGAAAGGCATTATAGGATCTGACTTGGTGATTCTGGACAGAGAGCAAAGTCAATTTTGGCAGGATGTTAATTTAAAGAATAAAGGTCTGAAAGTCTGAGTTAAACATGTTGAGGGCTCACCCTGGAAATTAAGTACATTGTTTTGCCAAAGAGAATCATGGGTTTTCCCAGCCTGGAATGGGTAATGGAAATGGGCTGAATCTTTGCCATTTTGTAGAAAGTAAACAAAGCACTTAATAGATCTCAATGAATAGTCTTCTAACTTCACAACAGATGCTACAAAGTGGAATTAATATTCTTCTATCTCAGTAGAAGGCCCTCCTTGCCATGGCTGGGCAGAGTGTCATATAAATGGCACTATTTGGCTGCCAGTGCCTTCTTTGTGCTTCAGGGAAGACCAAGCAGTGGTTCCGCCAGCAATGCCGTTAGGACAATCCACATACATTCCATTGTGCCTAAAGTTATACCAGAAAAAGCACAAGCAACAGGTACAAATAAGTCGATTCTTTTCCAGCTTCCTCCGTCAGTGTACACCATAGCTAGCTTATGGCTAGGAGTCAAGAAAACTGGGCTTCTATTTGCATATCTGTGTCCAAGACACACCTGTCCTTAGATGTAACCATATGTCCACGGCCATGATTTCCTATTTGCCTACTACAAATATTATCAAGATGAATGAGACACAGCCTCTCCCCATTTGTTGGTGAGTCAGCTGCTGCAAGTGTGTGCACACATGCCTCGTGTAGACATCTAGCATAGCCTGGGAGCAGCCCTTCCGAGCATGTGGTATATTGCTGCCACACAGCATGTACCTGTATAACTTGGAAGTAGGCTCTTCTGACCCTGGTTCTTTAACAGAGCCCACTTTCATGTGCTGGCTTTGCTGGATGCCCCCTCTGTGTGTGGGGTGTGCTCACTGTAATGTTGAGGCTACATATACTTTGTTGCAACAGTGAGAATGTGGTAGCAGCCTGGCACTCTTTCTGCCAAGAAGAGCACAGTGCAGAGGTGTCCTTTCCCCAGTTCTACCCTGGAGAGTAGGTTTAGCTGGTGCTGGAACATAAACATAAAGATAAATGAATAGATGAATGAATGTGGAGTAAACGAATGGAAGTAGGCACTTGGCTGGGCATGAGGGACCAATTTTTGGAAGCAGTTTTGGCTTCTTGGGAAAAATGTGGTTGAGAAACTCTTGACTGCCCATTAGCCAAAATGAGGACACCAGAATCACACTCCCAGTGAGGTCTTTATTAATTTCAGACAGTGGTTCTTCACCCTTTTTGGGTCACAGACCTCTCTTAGAATCTGATGACAACTATGAACTCTCTTTTTAGGAAAATGCACATATTAAACATACACACACGTTTGCATATAGTTTTAGGGAGTTCAGAGTCCCACCCTCCCACCAAGTCATTCATGGCCCCCAGGTTAAGATCCCATAATTTAGATACATAGAATTTGGCAGTAAAGTGGCAGAATGGAGGAAGGACTGAGGCCAGGAGACTTGAATTTGTAGTCCTGTATCTGCTTCAAACTAGCTCTGTGCATGTGATTTCACTGATCCAGGTTTCAGTTATCTCACATGGAAAATGAGGGAGTAAGCTTCATTCTATCCAGAGATTCATCTGATGTCAACATTCTGGAGGGAGAAGAGGCTGGCACATTCCACAGGAATGTACTTTGAAAAGAAGCCTTCTTTCCCTATCAGGCAGGCTCCTCTGAATGCTTGCCCTGCTAATTTTAATCTAACTTGAAAATCTGCACAGAGGCCATAGCTCTCTGGTTGCCTCCCTTCTTCTTCCTTGCATGGTATGCTTGTAGATATCAAAGAGGACTTGAAACAGATCACCTGGGCAGAAGGGGGGCAGGGGAGAGGCAAGGCTGGGGAAGACATCCTGACACTGCCTATTCAGGTGAACCGATTCTAGCTCATTCACTTTCCTCTTTGCTTTCTCCTGGACTGGCATGAAACAGAAAGAAACAGTTGTAACCACCACAGGGAGGAACTCTGCCATGTGCTGGCTGCAGCCATCGTCAGGTCTTTGCCAGAGAATCCACTAGTACTAATTTAATACTTTCCTCTGTGTTGCAGCTTTATCATGCTTTTAAGAAGTGAGAACCTTTGTGTTCAGATACCTGGTGCTTTTTGTGTAGCACAAACTTAAAAGCAAATTACCCAGCAGGAGTGTTCAAATATCTTCAATCAAGTCAGGCATAGTAATTAAATAGCAAGTGCCCTTCCCTCCTGACTCTCATCCCCAAGTGCCTATATCCTATTTTTTCAAGGATTACAGTCCAGCCCCAACATCCAGAGCTTGTGCCCTCTTGACAGTTGCCCCAACAAATTGGTCATCCAGGCAAATTCTGAATACCCTGAAATGAACAGGAGAACCCATCGCATATTCATGTAGCCCTAATTCTGTGCCCAAATCTGCAAAAATGTACTTCTCTGTAGCTTGACCTCATGGGCCCTACCTAGTGCTACTGTGTGGGATAGAGAAATTACAAATAATGTCTTGAGTTTCTTCTCTATACCAGCCCTTGCTGTGAGTGCTTTCTGAACATCCTCTCCCTTCGTCCTCATGGTAAATCTGCAACATCGCTCCAATGTAGACTCTCCGAGGGCAGGTACATTTTATCTGATCTGTTCGCTGCTCTGTCTCCAGTCTCTAGAATGGTATCTGGGTGATATTAGGCACTCAGTATATTTGATGAATTTAGAGATAGTTATCCCCATTTTACAGATGAGAAAACAGAGATTCACAAAGTTCAAACACTACTACAAGCTGCAGGGCTACTTTAATAGGATCCAAAGGAATAAAGCCATTATGAGGAGGATACCATTTGTGTTCAAGAGGCTCTGCCTCTGCCACACCCCCAGGGTGGCTGCCCAACCCACCTGTTCTTGAGATAGACACAGCCAAGCTCCACTGCTCAGGCTGGGGGCACGTGGTGCCATGGTCCTGGAGTGCCACTTAGAACAATTGAGCGGTGGTTAGTTAGAATAACAGGGTTATGAAGGGCCTCATTTAGAGCAGTATTTTGCATAAATAACTGTAGCCATGGAGGATGCCATCTGATTATCTCCCTTCTGAGTGAAAATTGAGGGGGCAAATATGGTAGGAAAGACGGAAGCCAAATGAGCAAACACCAACAACACACACTACAAACCAAACCAAAGCAGAACAAAACCCCAAACCCCATAACCCAACCAAACCAAAACTTAGGAGCTGGAACAATGAAGAGGGAGCTTCACGAGGATTTGTCTTATTTTTTCTGTGGAGAAAATGTACTCTTTTTAGCCCAAGGAGGCCTCATGCTACTTGCTGGACCATTGGCATAGGGCTAAACAATAATGCCCTGTTGTAGTATCATTTTCTTTCTTGCAAACCCCAAGTTTCTTGTGAATTTACACTTTCTGCTGAGTTCTATTCAATAAAGAATATCACCCTGACCCTGACTTTTCTTTTGTTTTTTTCCTTACAACTGGCCAAGAATGCCTAAGTATCACAGTTTTTTTTTAGTTGACCAGGAGAAATATTTTTGATGAATGGAATGTTTTCTTTGGTAAACAAACACCAACTCAAAACCAACCAAATAAGTTTCTTTGGTAAAGTGAACATTAATGTCTTGGTTGGAGTTCATTGAAAAAGAAAACTTTTGCAAGTGTTTGCTAAGGATCGTTCCTTCCCTCTTTATAGCAATTAAAAAAGTAAAACTTCATGAAGTCAAGACTTAAATTTTATGGGGATGTGATTCGGAGTTGCTTCTAAAGTGTCTTCTCCGTGGTGGGGCTAAACCAGTGCTGTCGGAGCAATAATCATTAACGAATAAATAATCATGATCTAACAATAAATAATAAATCTTGGCATGCAGAGCCCCCTAGTAGAAAAAAAATTCATTCCATGGTCAGAATTCCATAAGCCTTGATTTCAAGTGCTGAAAAGGGAAGTTGACAAGGTTGAAAATGCCCTTCGTTTAAAAATACAATATTCCAAGGTATACAGAGACTCAGTCAAGTTGGAAAACTACTATCTGTCATAAAACAAAGTTCCACAGCAAGTCATTCTGGTTGACCAAATTGAATGATTAAATTCTCAACAAAATCCATTTAATTGGCGTGTGTGTCGCATCAGTTTTGTGGAGTCGCTTTAACCCGAGGTGCTCCACGTGGCCGACACTAAATCAATGGCTGATTTAGAACACACTGTTCGGAAAATGATTTAGCAACATATGATTTAAGAATAAAACCAATCCCCTCTTCAGCTGTGTTTTATAAATAATAGCCTCATTGCAGGCCCCTTGGAGAGAGAATTGATCGCAGATCTATTATGCGAACTTGCCCTTTTTCGAGGACTGTACTTGTCCCCAGATTAAAGCTCATTATCTTCTAGTTGAGTGCATAACACGTTGGTATGATCGCTTAGTGTGTCTGCAGGAGAGACTGAACAAGTGTGTAATGCACTAGCTACGTAGTTAGAACTGTGTGAACAACAGTACATGAAATAGAAAGCACAGGTTTGCACTTGGTGCAGTTACATCTGAATCATTTGGGCATTTTTGCTGTTTGGAAAGACAATGGCAAACCTAAATCCCAAACATTACCCAGACATTTAAAAACAAAACAAAAAAAAGAGTCTGCCTTGTGGCCGATAAAGTCCTATGTTCTTTCCTTGGAAGTGTACTTTGAAGGGAGTAATAGCCCTCTTAAGGGAAAATCTAAAAGTGGCCTGCCCTGTCTTAGGCATGCTGAAAAGATGGAAACCCTCTAGTGGTGTGACCTTGGCTGAGTCGCTTTATTCTCCTAGGTCTCAGTTTCCTCCTCTGCGGAGGATGGGGGAAGTTGCACAGTACATCCGCTAAGGTCCAGAGAGCAAAGGTGCTTTTGGGAAATGCTTACCACTATAGATGTCTAAATAAGCTACATTTCTAAAAGGGAAAAATACTGTAGACATTTGCCTCAAATGTGACCAGGATTTAGCTTCATTTTTATAGACGTAAAGAAACGCTGGAGTCTGGGGCGACATACACAGCCTCTTCCAATCAGAGTGTTTCTGTTTAGAGCCTGTAGAGACTGCAGTCAACAGTATAAACATCTAGGCTCGTTAATGTACAGAAGGGCCATGCAGTGCTTTGGAGGGGCACCGGCAGCGGGTGTGTGTGTGTGTGTGTGTGTGTGTGTGTGTGTGTGTTGGTGTAGGGGGGAACCAGGAAGATGAAAGTCCAGCCAGCTCAGCAGGAACATTTGACCATCATCATTGATCAGTTTGTCTTGGCGATTACATCCGTCTGTCTCCCCTTCCGTCCTTCATCTCCCTGTCTGCACTTCTATGAGGTTTCTCAGTGTCAGGACTTACACTCACCAGACAACTTCCTTTTCTCCTCTGTGTCTCTGAGCGGCCATGTCTCATAGCGAAGGCAGACTGGCTCTACCAGTTGAAAGCTATGGCAGGTAACCATTTCAGTGTTCATTTCTCCTTCCTCAGCTATGCATAGGCAGATGTTGCTTCTGGGTATCCGTGCAAAAACAGCATGTAGGGTCAAACCACAAACAGCTGTACCAGCTGGCCATATTTTTTTGTTAAAATGGAGACACTGCCTCTGTGTTCAAGTAGACACTTGCTTTTCCTCCATGATGCCAGGTATTTGGGTTTGGCTCTGCAGTTTTGGGGACTCAGAGCCTTCTGCCAAGAGCTGTAACTAATAAAGCAGATCCATTGGTGACAAGCAACAAGATATTCCAAAATAGAATCGCTCCAACACTGCAGTGCTGGAGCTGTCATTGGTTTAAAGGTGTATTAGCCAAATCATACAAATGTTAAAAGTATACTGATGGGGGGGGATATGATTTATTCATTCTAGACAACAAAACTGCCTCACCTGGGTGAATTTAGGGATCACTCAATTTCATTCCGTGGATGCTGGCCACTCTACCATGTGTCACTTCCAAGGTTCTGGCTTGCTTTTGCTGGCTAGAACTTTTGAAAGCATCTCCTTGGGGTGCTGGGGAGCTAGATGAGACGGCTAAGACCTCAAACCACAGACTCTGCCTGGAGCTACTGCTCTGCAGAAGTTCTGGAAGCTTTATTGTTTGAACAATGCTTAAAGCTATTTCTGCCTTGGCAGCTGACCTTTCAATCAGTAGGTTTCTGTCACAATACCAGCAACATCTGCAGTGTGAATAAAATAGGATTCTGCTTGCTAATAAGCTTTCTTCTATTAGATCTTAGTTTAAGAGACTGTGTGTGTGCGTGTGTGTGTGTGTGTGTGTGTGTGTAAATTCTTTCTGGTAGCAATCCTTTTGTTTTAAAGACTGAAAATATGCAATGCCCATGTCCCCCCCTTGTCCTTTACTTTGGCAATGTCTGTTTCTGAAAAAGAAAGAACAACTTTGAATTTGTTTCATTAACATAATCTCTTTGCTCTCCATAAGACCTAGGGTGAAAATATAACAAGCAGACTCCATCACACTGTTGTAATTTGGTCAACCACTCGGGTACTATCAATATCCACCATTTCCACACATTCAATTTCCTCGCGGTTTTCAGGATTTTTCTTCTCTTTCCTTTTTTTCTTAGAGGGTGGCAGGAAAGTCAGTATCACAGGTAAAATGGCAAAGCAGTGAAAGAAGGTGACAAATGCTATTAAAAACAAGCACCTGAACAGTGTACAGGTCAGATTTGAAGGCACAGCTGCGAGAGGAATCAGACCAACAATATAGCAGAGGTAGCTCTGTAAAATAGCTACCCCATGCACTTCCAGGGCATTTTTTACCCATTTAGTTCTTGTGAAATCCTTGCCCAGAACAAAGGTGGATAACAGTGGAGCACAATTGTCAATTGTGTAGTTAATTCCGTAAATTAAGCATAGCACAGAAATGCAGTCCAGTTCGACTTTCCATAATGTCATGAAACCTATAACGCCAAACTCCACGGACACAACCGTTAGAGTGAGCCAGACATTGATCAGAGAATCTGCCACCAGGAATGCCGAGAAGAAGAGCAGGAACAAAGCACTGATGCAGGAGTTGTGCAGGGGGGCTCCCAGAGAGGAGGCATATCGATCCATATACACGAAGGACGGGTTGAAGACAATGAACTTCACCTTGGAGGTGACAGAAAGTCTCCTGAGGGTCTCCAGGAGATCATAGAGTTCTTCTCTGTTAGTTTCCATGGTCTTGGCCACCAAAAACATTCTGGAGGCCACTACATCAACCTCGTCATTGTACTTTTTAGAGAAGATGATGTCCTCTTGAAAATGTGAAAATTGGGGAGCTTTCAGGAAGGAATTCCTCAACATGTCTGTGAAGTTTTTCTTGGGCAAGCCAGTGGACACATTGAGTTTCCGAAGGTAATTTAAATAGCTCTCAAACCAGGATATCCGCACAAACCCCTTGGTGTATTCTAGCACGTCTTCTTGGACACTGGTGTTCCAGTATTCTATGGACTCGTATATGTAAAACCCAATCACTGGACTGTAGTTACTAAAGTACTTTTGCTGGGCAGTAGTGTACTCAATGGTTTGCGTCGCAGTTGCTACGATGTTACTAAGGTCTGACCCTTCACTGACCTGCAGATAGCCCATTAAGGCAAAGGAAATATAAATAAGGTAAAAGAGAACTACAAAAGGCTTGACATAGGTGTTGGTTATCCAGTCACAGTAATAGCGTTTGAGGAAACATACCAATAGGTGACTCTCGTAAGTGTTCGCTTCCTCGCCGTCGGTTGTGTCCTCGCTGAATCTGGCTGTCAGGAGAAACCTGTACCATGCCGGCTTCTCCTGCAATGCCTCGGGCTTTGGGACTTTTCTACAGAAGATACTATGCTGGTAATTGTTTTCTATGTAGCCAGTGAATACCAGGCTGGAACCGTAAAACGAGAGTACATAGAGGTAGTTGAAGAAGATTGCAATACAGGAATTGCAGCAGAAAATCCTGGCTGCCTCAATGTTCGTGAAAGGGCTGGCCCCTATGCCAAAGGTGACCAGGTACATGGCAGTGGTGAGAGAAAAGGAGAGCATGGAGTCTGCATAGACAGCTGCAGTTCTCTCTTTCACATGTTGGTCTTCTCTAGTTTTCCTCCAGGAGGATAACATTTCAAAAGTCCCATATAATCCATGACCTGAGGGGGCAGAAAAAGACCAGATCAGAAGTTGAAAAGACTAACCTCTTTAAAGAGAGGAACCACCTTGGTCATGGGGAACTACCAGGCCAAGGGAAATACAACCAGCCTTGGTGATGACAGGTCAATGCCAAGAGTTTCTCTTGTGGAAGACAGACCTGTACTTTAATGAATCCTGAATGTGAATGGCAAGCGAAAGAGAAGACAGAGGAGCTAAGATCTTCGTGCTCCCTTCTGGCTTAAGAATGCCGGATGGACTTTTGCCTGTGGAAAGCTGAGCCTCTTGGGGATTATATACAGCGAAAGCTCAGGGTTGTTAGTGCAGCTTGCAGAGTTTTTGTTTCCCGTGGTTGATAGAACACTCCAGAGAAGGTTCTTGGCCACTCATGACTTGGCTTGTCATCCCCACAGGTCTGGCTGGAGGTCAGCACAGAGGAAGGCAGTGGGCAGAGGGTTCTGAGTTAGTCTCATCATCTCATCTAAGTTTGGCCAAGTGGAGGGCTTTAGTGACAAAGAGTCACTGTATTTAATTAGAGCTTTGACAGGAACCTAAATCACAGCCTCTTTCCCCCCCCCCCCCCCACCCAAGTATCTGTCCAGGAAGCAATAAATCTGAGACATAGAGGGAAGCACAGTAAATAGCAGTGAGTTTGAGTGAATAGGAAACACGAAAGATGGAACACGATTCACATGAACTCTCCCTACAATTCTTAAAAATTAAAATTCTGCTTGCAGGTGTATAGCTTGCATTTTGTCTTCGGGGACCTGTTTGACCAATTTTGCTTGTTTGTTGATGACGTATCAAGCAGAGGGTGACTCTGCCGGCTTCTCTGCACTATTTGGCAATGGCCTCTGAGGAAGAGAGCCAGATCAGTAACCTCTTTCCTTAACTACTTTGTGCGTTGCCACCCTTGGTTAGTATTCCAGTAACACTGGAATAGCAGAAGCAGGGCAGGTGCCCATGTTTTGACTCAATTCTGCTTGAGGCTGGATCTAGCTTGGATTTCTCCCACTTCTCCTGGCTGGAGGCAGACACTTGCCCGATGGCTCTCCCTGGGTTTTCAGGCCACTGAAACACTGAAAAGCCCACCGCAAGTGCCCCATTGTGGCTTTCAGTAACCCCTCTCTTGGCCCTAGGATCAGCAGATCTAATTTTCTGCTTCTATGCCTTGGCATATTCAGTCCCATTATCGAGGATAATAAAATCTTTACCCGGTGGTACAATAGTCTTGTTTTTAAAAAGGAATTTAAAATCTCTGGCCAAGCGTAATGCTGAGTGAAGTGAGTCACTGTTATCTTGTATGTACAGTAACTGGGTGAACATCTTCCCTTGTTCCCAGGCTGGTATTTATATCCTTATTGTGAAGTCTTGCTGGGTCTCCAACCTGAATGCCCATTTCATAGTCGTGATATAGACCTGTTTCCTCGGAAGGATTTGGTGTTTATCTTAATTTACGAGGTATCATTCTGCAGCCACTTTTAGAAGTAAGGTCAAGACTGTCAATTTGATAACTGGCACTGTGGCCCCTGTTAAATTGGAGTCACCTAAACTCCCCAGACATGAAGGGAAAAGTGCACTCATTGACTGGCATCCTGTTAATTATGTTTTAGAAAGTTAACGTCTAGTCTCAGGAGGGAGGCCTATTTATTAAGTCTGTTTCCACGCTGTCCTCAGGAAGGACAGACTGACCTTTGATTAAAATTAGTAACCGATCCCCGGACAATGAGAATAAAAAGAGGATTGGTACGTCCAAGGCATCTGCACCCTGGGGAAATGATACTGACCGTTTCATCTGGGGCCATGTAGACTAAGTTCTCTTGGCTAAAACACACTTTAGAGTTTCACTGGAAATAGCAAGTGGAGATTTTTTAAAAATAGTATTTACATGCTAGAGACAAGGAAAATGTTTTAAAACAGGGCTTTAGTACTGAGTCATTAAATATGGTAAGAATATAAGAATGCATATAGCAGGATTAGAATTAGTCATATAGTAGAATTTAAATTAAATCTGTTCTGCAAGTCCTTTTTTTAAGTCAATGTGATTGATGTTTTCCAACATTATCTGACCCTGACTCTTGTTGGAAAATACTGTAAGAATCCATTTCTTACCACGCTGTTGAGTAGTCTTATAGGCTAAGTGAGGGAAAGGAATTGGAATTAACAGAGGTGTTAGGTGAAAAGAGTGAGGCTCAAGGGTCCAGAATGAAAATAATCAAACTCAAGGAAAGGTGGAAATAGGCTGTGAGCTTGTCTCCCAAGTTCTGTTGCTGCATTTTAAATGCCTTGTCCTTCTACAGTTTGGTCATTTTTATGGAGTCCCGACTCTCTTTGCATATGCTCTTGGTTTTGGGGACAGCTCCAGAGAGAATTTTTGTTTTATTCTTAGGGGCCTTTGGAAACTATGCCTTTCCCTCTTTCTCTCGCTACAGTGGTGTGCACATGTAGACCAATCATGTAGGCAAGAAGAGATGGCCCTGAGAAAGAATCTGTCCTACCTCATCACTCAGAATTTGTTGCTAGTCATTGTTGATCTTGCCTCCAAGGACCCCCACCATCCTTCCTAATATACCAGGTTCTTGTTTCTCAAACCATACCTTTCTGGTGGATGCCTACACCCTAAATGCTAAATCGGAGGTGTGTGGTGTCTTTAAAGAGCTCTTTGGATTTCAGGGACAATTGTGGACATCATACCTGGGCCTCCCTCCTGATTTTTAGTCAATCCAGAGAAGGCTGAGTGCCAGCATAGCTGTAGGTGCCTCCCAGGGATTAACAGCCTGGAGCACCTAGCTGGCACTGCACCTGATTCACAGCTGAGTACTTAGATCGAAGAGGTCAGTCTGTTCCCCTAAAGGAAAGCTGAGCCATGGAGTTTCTGTTTCCTGGCCGAGACTCAAGGGGAGTCATATTCCAGGAGCCCTAGGAATATCCTGCCTGGTCCTGCAATCCCCCAGAATGCCTACTATGCCCACAATTACAGCCAAATTCCCTTTGGTTCTGGCCTTCGAGGGTGCTCTTATAGGTGCAAAGACTTCTGGGACAGTGGTCTACTGAAGCAGCTTCCCTTAGGTCTGGGGGTGGGATGGAGCCTGGAGATGGGAAGGCAGTGAAGAGGAAATTAGAGGTAGGTGGATTTCACAGAGACTGAATCCTTCGCATTTTTTCCTCCAGCCAGCCCTGGCCTTATCTTTTGTAGCTACTTGAGAAACGGGCCAGTGAAACCCAGGAAATGCAGGGAAGAATGGTTTTGGTAGCTTCCGTTCCTCTCCACTTTCATGTCTCAGCAGGTGCCTCCCTTCTTCAGTGTCACCATCATCCATCATCCTCTTAGCTTTGGGGCTGGGGTCCAGCAAGCAGGACTTTGAGGCCAAGTCTCACAGATGTTGGCAAACAGATACCGCATGTGGATTGAAGATACTTTGCAGAGGTTTGGCTGTCTTTTTCCCTATTTTTGAAAGGTGCTTTAAAAGCAAAAATATTGGGATACCTGGGTGGTTCAGTGGTTGAGCGTCTGCCTTTGGCTCCAGTCATGATCCTGGGGTCCTGGAATCGAGTCCTGCATCAGGCTCCCCACAGGGAGCCTGCTTTCTCTCTCTCTCATGAATAAATGAATTTAAAAATCTTTAAAAAAAAGAGCAGAAATATTGCTGTCTTCTCTGCTCTCTAGTTTTTAAATTTTCTCTATGAAGTTGGAACTCTAGAAGCCTCTCTATTAAATCTAACCAAGAGATGTATGTCATTTGTGCAAAGCATCATTTTGGCAAGGGACCATTATCCGTCTCTGGTGTTGCAAGCCTGTTCACGAGCACTCTCCTCGCAGCAGCACCCACATAGGGAGCTATCTAAACCTCAAGTTCCAAACAGATTTAGCTTTTGGTGACCAGAAGCCCTGTGGTGATAATAGGAGCTGGAGCTCAGCATCACAATGGCAGGTCCATAGCCTGGGACTTGAAAGTAAAGACTATCCTGGTGAGCATGCCAGGGACCAACCAATATTCCCAGGCATTCCCTCTCTTACAGTCACAGTGTTTTAAGGCTGAAGAGTTGCCAGAGGGAACTGCTAAACACCACATATTGATTCTATCAAATTCTTAAGATAAAGATGCTTTTAAAGTATTCACTGGTCTTTTAAAAGCACATGCAAGATGTTTGTTTCTGTTTTGGTACATTGCTTGTCTATGAAGTTACGTGCATATCAGTATGTGTCAGGACATACATACAGGCCCAAGTTTTAATTATTCATGAGTGAACACTTGGAGGCAATGGGGGCTTTTAGCCAGGTCCTGGGATAAGAACAGTGGAGCTCTCCACCAGCGTTCAGATACAGCTGGTGCTAGGCACACAATTTACATTTTATTAGCAGTAGAGTTTGGGACTGTCATCTAGTAAAAGTAAATACTAGGGGATTTAGGCTAATAATTTTTCTTCTTTTCCAAGTGATTTTATATCTGTGCATGCACATGACTTTCAGGCTTTGGGGCCATGAAGAGAAAAAGCAGCATGGGTGATAAATAGCACTAATGGTGGAAAAACCTCAACTGGCTAATCCTCCAGTCACTTAGGGTGAGTCTCAGGAACACTCACAGATTAAATCTCACCCTCACTCAGACCCTTTTCTGGGGCCTGACCAAAGCCTTCAGGGTTGTTTATAATCCACTAATGCAAGAATCCACCACCGAATAGCTGAGTGTTAACCCAGCTTTACCCAGTAGATGTGCTTCTGGAAAGCTATTCATAAAACAAATCATATTTTCAAGGTATTGAATGGTTTTGCTATCAAAGGCAGTCTGGTGATTTGTTTACCTTTTTGTCAATGGATAATTCACAAGCTAATTGATCTATTTTGTGCATCTGGATTCTGTAAGGCAGATTTTTCTCCGGATTCAGACTTTTCTGCTTTCCCCAGCACACACGGACACAGGCTGATGCCTTTGGGCACTGCTCACATTTTCATCCTTTCCCTACTAGCAGGATTTCCTCATCTGAACTTTTAGAACACAAGGAGTAGCTGAGAAGATGAGGAGGTGAAATGGGATGGCTTGCTGATGGATGGTCTTTTAGTTTCAGTGCAAAAACATTTAGTATTAGGAGACAATGAAGCCATTTATAGCATGCCTGCACAATGCCAAATTTCTTATGTGGAAATAAAATGAAAATGACTACATTCTTCTAGAAGACCCAGAGTATAATGAATGCATGAGCAAAATCTGCTTAAAACATATTTTACTCTTAGATGAGCTTCACTAAGTAGCTCATGTTCATAAAATGCTTTTCTTTCAGTGACATCCCCATAAATTCATGATTTTTGTTTTTTCGAGAAGAAATTTAAAGTATATGAATGTCTGGGTTGAGTAACATCTATTTTCAGGGAGAAGTTCATTAATTGGGTTACATTTACACTTTGCCAGTTATAAACATTTACTCTCTATGCTGAATTGTTTGGTTTATCACAGCCTGCTTTGTGTCACAGTTAAGAGTGAGAGTAAAGGAAGGTGTACTCTGCCTAAGTTAAGACGGATACACACATCTTATGCTTTCTACCAGAGACTTGTCACAGTTTGGCATTCTAATCACAGCAGTGGATTTTAACCTGAGAAATGCTTTTCCTTCATTAGAGAGTTGCAAATAAGAGTCCAAGAAATGAATATGCTAATAGCTCTTCCTTGTCAAAAGAAAGGTATTTAGATACTGAGTGTGTGTGTGTGTGTGTGTGTGTGTGTGTGTATGCGTGCTACATAAAATCAGTGTCTGTAAATGGGGCCCAGAGTATATGCTCTGGTCATTGTATAATATCTTTACATATAGAAGACATATGTAATATATAAATATATGTATATATATCATATCCTATTCAAACATCTTATATATTTACACATAAAATGTGTGAATATATACTATATAATAGGGAAATACATAGTATTTATATTCAAATATTTAAACAGTATATGCCACATGATATGTTATAAACACATGAAATTCATATATATGCACATGAACTTATTGCATAACACATCAAATTACATATGACATATAATATAGCTCATGTGATATGTAATATATACTGTGCACACACACAAAGGATGAATTGTAGGCTGATTTGAAAGGTATTTTACTGCTGAGGAAGAGAAATGCTAGTGCTATTATACTATTGATGGCAGAGAAGAGGCTAGAATCCTTCTCTTATGTTCCATCTATGTTTTGGGTCTTGGCTGCTGAAGTAGCCTAGGTGAAATGCAGGGCTTCCTTGACAATGACTGTGCATCTGCTTGCATTGTGAGCTCCTGTAGACCCATTTGGTCAATACTACTTGGCCCCGGCAGTGACTTTCTGAGGTGCTGGTCCAAATGCAACAGCAAACTAGGTATTTTTCTTCATGGTCTGTTTTTACCAGCTCAGTGTTGTGATGTTGCCTCCTGCTGCCTGGCCTGTGTAAAATCTGCCAATCCCCCACTCCCTAGACTAGGTGGGGCAAGCCCACCCAGATTGTACCAGGAGACCAGGGTCAAAGAAGAAGTGTCACTGCATTCCTCTGCCTAACTGAGCTCTGAGTTCCTGGACCTGCCTCTCTGTCCTATTCTTGCCCTCCTTTATGGTTATGAATAGAACAATCAAACATGTTTTGTTCCATCTTCCCAGACCTATTTCTCCCCACCCACCCCTTGCTGTTATATGATGGGTGGAGCATAACAAGAAGGTGAGAACTACCCACAAAAGTAGACTGCACAATCTCCTTGTAAGTAGGCCCCAAATGACCATCAGACATTATGAAAAAGATATCCAGGAAAAAAAACTCCATGAGATGTAAACAAAACCGGAAACAATAAAGCCCTTATAAATTAGGGGTTTTTTTCTCCAGAAATTACTGAACCAATTAGTGATTTATATCCAAGCAGAGTATTTCCACAGCATTCTACTCCATCATGTAGACTGTCATATTGTTGCGAATAATGGACTTCTACAATAATGTATTAGGTTGAACCATAAGAAATTACTGCTTTGTAGTTCAAAAATGATACCAATTTTGTAGGTCAAAAATAGTTGAATATTGGCAATTTCCTATGGTTTGAACTTTATTATTATCCCCCCCCCCCACACACACATGTCTCATGACTTTAGAAATATACCAGAAAGGGGCACCTGGCTGGTTCAGTCAGTAGAGCATGGTACTCTTGATCTTGGGGGTCCTGAGTTTCGAGCCCCAAAATGGGTATAGAGATTACTTTTTAAAAAAGAGATATAGCAGAATACTCACCAGGAAAGCAAAACCTTTCAGGTTTACTTGAGTTTAGAGCAAAAATAATTAAGAGTTCTGATTTCCCAGAACTGACTTTCCTGCACAGGAACTTTCACCTCTTTATAAGCCTGAGCTCCATACACTGCATCACATTCCAGGTGGCATCAAATGAGGACAAATTCTTGGAGAACTGAACCTGATCTTCTGGTTTCTGCTAAATACAGATAATCTTAGAATATACCTGAAAGGAACCAAACGCCCCTGCTATTATTCTCCTCCTAGAACTTAATTACATCCTTTCTTCCTTTCCCATTCTTGAATTTGAGTTGCCTGGCTTGATAATTCAGAAGGAAAAGAGCACCCTGGACATGGCATTTGACCTTCTCAAAGTCCCAAACATTTGAAAGGGCTGTGACTCTTTAGTAGGTCACTGTGATCATATAGTGGTTAGCAGTCTGTTGTGAAAGGGCTTGAAGAATATTTTTCTTGAATGATATTTTTTGTCTCATCTTATCTCCGTGCCTCTTGTATCTTGATAAATGCAAAGCAACCCTTATAATGTACAAACTAATATCAAAACTATTTTTCACCACAACTTCAGTTCTGCCCTTTCAGCTGGTCAGAATGTACGTGAAGCCACAAACCTTCCAAATGAAGGAAGAGACCTTCCTTCCATTCCCTTCTACATTCTCCAACATTCCATTCCCTTCCTGATTTGTGTCTGACCAGGAAAGCTGTGGAAATAGTAAGCCTGTGAGGAGAGCTTGCATGCATAGAATCTTTGCCAATTTCTTAAATCATAGCCAACTGGAGGACAATGGTGTAAATCCTCATCCTTTAAAGGAAGTTCCATAATGGATTAAAATGATGAGTGTCATATGTTTACATTGGCAGTTCAAGTACTTCAGTACCTGATATTAATATAGTTTGGAAAGAAAGGATATTACTTTATGCATAACAGGTATGGATGAGATAAACTCTTCCTCAAGTTTATAGTAACTAAAAAATGTCAATGGGCATTTATAATGCTATAGACCTTTAAGGACTTCAGCTCTAAATAAACTGATCTGACTCATATGGACAGGGGTTTTGGCAGAAGTAGGATTGTCTAATATGCATGACACTGATTAAAAACATTCTAAATCATGATGTATCTATGCTTACATCATTGCCAAAATGATTCATCTGTGTAGGATATATTCTTATTGCCAGAGATGTCACGTATCATCTTGGCTAGAAACACACAGTCACATCCCATTATGGCGAACTCTCAGAGTTTATCCAAATTCTTTCCTATTCTGGAATTTTGTCAGGTTAATACTGCTTGACACACGTGGTCTTAAAATTTTCCATTCTAAATCTACTGCCATTTTGGCATTTGGCTGGATCTGGCCTTATGTGACCGGCATCACACTGAGAATGTTTAGTTTGCTGAATTTTAAATATAGTGTTTATCACATTATAGACCTGTTGTTGGCCAAGGAAATCTCTGTATTAAAGACTTTTTCTAAGATACTTTTCCTTTTAAATGAGGCCATATAGTTTTAAGTTTTTATTTGATACTGTATTTATATAACATAGAAAATCAAGAAGTTTTGCTTAAATCTTAGTTTAAGTATAGACATTCTATGTTATAGACAGACAAAATTTAAAACTGGACAGTTTATGGACTCATACTGCAAAACCCTTAGCACTGCATTGTTCCTTGGTCATTTGAAATATTTAGTGGCATTTTAGGGCTGGTCATCAAAAATCCGGAATTAAACATTGGCCATAACTGCAACATTTACGAACATGTTTTTGCTTGTATTTCATTTCACAATAACATTCTGAGAATGAAGTTTATCTGCGAAACACAGAAGAGTGACCATCCTAAATCCAGGCACTGTTGGTTTTATGAGCCTATTAAGCACCCATTACATGGTGCAAAATATTTATTGCAAATGGGCCTTTAGCTACTAAAATGCATAGCTTCCTTTCATGTTGTGACTAAGTAATTTGAGATCTCTTTGGGCTGAAAGTGTACAGAAAGGTTGCATACTGATTGTCAGCAGGGAAAACTGCCATCAAATCAATGCGTGTAACTTTCCTCTCAAATTGCAAACAAGGAAGTATTGGGTACCTGCAGCGCTTGCTCTCTTTCACCACAAATGCCAGATTTTTCTGAATTGAACTCTGACGTCAAGTTCAGTGATAGCCAGTATCTGTGGAGTTGTGGCATTACTATTTGTGGACTTTTCTGAAGCCACTTCTCAGCTAACAGCATCCAATCTCTTACATCTTTGCACCGATAACTAGCTGGTATGTTCCTTTTTGTGCTTTTATTTATGATGCTTAAAACTTCTTTAGGAAGTACAAAAATAAGTTTTAAGAAATCTTAAATATCATAACTTAGTTTACTTAATAAAATTAATTAAGAGAAGTTTCTAATATTCCATTTCATTTTACTTGGTGAAATTAGTTTTAAGAAGTTTTGACTATTGCTATGTTATTTTACTTAAAAAATATTTTTAGGAAGCTTTAAATATTGAAGTTTTATTTTACTTTATGCAATTAGTTTTTAGGAAGTTGTAAATAGCATATCATACTTTGGGCTCACTGGTCACATCTTGGAGTGTCATCAAACCTGGGCCAATAATCCTTTTTCTAGCCCTGACATTCTTTCTTCATGATCTTAAAAACCCACTGTCTCCCATCAGTTCCCCACTCTTTCCTTATTCCTGTTTTTCTTCTTGCCCCAAAAACAATCAGAATAAAAGTGCTGCATTTTTAAAATGAAAAGCCAAAAAATAAAACCCAAGCATGGAATTAGTCATGGGCAAAACCTCTTCATTTAAAGAAGCCTTGACTCAAACCTCCAAGGAAGCTACTACCCAGGTACACTGAGTCTTCAAGGAACCACCGTGGATCCCATCATCGGTGCATGACGTCTTGGGGTTCAAGAGGCAAGTTATGCTGCCTTCTTCACGGACTGAATTAGGGAGGAAGTATGGCAGCCTCCTTCTCTCGTATTTGGCGGCGATAAGCAAGCCATCTGATGAATGTGCAACTTGCTTGGTCTCCGCAGCGCCCCCTTTGCCAGGAGCTACCATGTATGTTTTACTGCCTAAGTCTGCATTCCCACAGGCCTCAGAGCATGGAGGGCAGCACGCATTCCGCGACCTTGCAACTCCACCACCCTGCTTATAATGTAACCATAATGCAGCTGAGATTCCTAAGTAAATTATTTTCTTTCCTTCCGCTCCCCCCAAACAGGGCATTAGGCATTCTAATGAACTCAACCATAGTTCTTTCTCATTCAATGAAAAGTGTCACTTCATTTGTCATGTCAGTATCTGATTCCCAATGACATTTTAATTTTGCTAAAGGAACCAATGAGAAATGGTCACAAAAAGGGAGGGGGATCCCTGGGTGGCGCAGCGGTTTGGCGCCTGCCTTTGGCCCAGGGCGCGATCCTGGAGACCCGGGATCGAATCCCACATCGGGCTCCCGGTGCATGGAGCCCGCTTCTCCCTCTGCCTGAGTCTCTGCCTCTCTCTCTCTCTCTCTCTCTGTGACTATCATAAATAAATAAAAATTAAAAAAAAAAAAGGGAGAAGTGAGCCCCTGGAACCCTTGGTCCACAAGAACCCTGCCGTCAGGCTTGCTGGATATGCCACATTCAGGACCAGATGAACAGAGCAACTGATGTTGTATTGTAATCACTCTGGCTTTGTTTTAATCGTTACCTCTATCAGGAAATTCCTGCAGCCCCGAGAGAAAATATACTGGGACTCTCATACCATCATTTTTAAGCATTCTCCTGAGTTTATACAGCAAGGACAAAGAAAGAGGTACCTTCTCATTTATGTCTCACTTGTTGCTTTCAGAGTTCTTGTACATTTATCACACCCCCTTTTGTGATACTCCCATCCATTCCATCCATAGGGTGGGGACGCTGAGGGGAGCAGACCCTGTCAGTGCCCAACCCATGTGCCCTCCAATTCACTGTTCCTGAGCTCACAGAAGGCTTCTCACTACACATGCCATCCACCTGAGGGTTTCTGTGGCTGCAGGAATGTACTCAGTCTTCCTTGGGGAGAGCCGTCCATGAATCACACAGGGTTTCTGGGTACATGGCCCAGCTTGTGGCTTCCTCACCCCTCATGGAAGACCTCTCTCAGGTATGTTCTGTTAAGTCTCCCAAAGGCCCCCAGTGGGATTGAGCTACAGGTGCCTAAAGCAGTAACCTGCCCATTAACATAGTCTGAATTTTCTTCCTTCTGTGACTCATATTCTCACTCCCACGCTGGTGCTTCCTGGGCTCACCTCCCAAATAAACTTCTTCTCTCTAAATCCTTGTTTCAGGGTCTGCTTCTGGGGAAGCCCCACCTAAGACAATGGGGTGCCAGAGAAGATAAATATCTGCTAATTGCCACACAGCTACTTAACAGAGAACCAAGGCTGAGACTCAGGGCTTTAGACTTGTGGCATAAGTTATTTTGGTAAATACTAAATAAGGTTGCCCCTTGCCAATGGCCAGCACATTATAGAATCAGTTCCAGGGCTTTTGGGCAAAAGGAAGACACTATCAACAAAACGAAGTTGTTAGATGGCTACTCCCTGTCTTTTAGGAACCCAGTCACCACCACCAGAAGGAGGAAATAAAAGAAAGGAAGGGCAGTAGTTACCTAGCATGACGAAAGGGACTCCCAGGAAGGTGGAATTGTATTTCCCACCAGTAAGATTGATGATCCCGGCCGCGGTGAGAGTGGCCAGGGTTATGGTCACCAACCCGAGCAGGCCTAGCCAGGGTTTGCTGCGGACGCAGTCCTGCATAGAGCAGCACAGGATGGCC
The DNA here is from genome assembly GCF_053574225.1 of Canis aureus. Taxonomy (NCBI): domain Eukaryota; kingdom Metazoa; phylum Chordata; class Mammalia; order Carnivora; family Canidae; genus Canis; species Canis aureus. The sequence continues at coordinate 105,359,316 of NC_135649.1, forward strand.
ATGGTGACCACCAGGATCAGGCTGGTGACCAGGTAACGTTCTGATACACGGCTGGTCTTCTGGAAATCTTCCCTCAGTGAGGAGGACGTGTAAGGGTACATTTTGACTTTGCTGTTGGATTTCTGGAACAGTCGGACAGTGTCGCAGAAGCTAGACTCCCACCTCTCAGCCACCATGTCATTGAGACTGTTGATTGACTGCAGGTAGTAGGTGAGCTGGACAGCCTCTGCGGATTTTACCCGGTCCTTGCTGTGCACAGTGACGCCTCCAAGCTGGTGTCCGTTGTACACTGCCCTCCCATCCTTTAAGTGAGTGATCGGGTATGTGATAGCAAAATTGGTCCGGTTGGTGGCCCGAGCATTCTTTAGCTCCTCCAGAACATGCACTATGTCATCCACGATGCAAGTCTTATCGTTATTCAGGATACATATGTGGGCAAACGTGTAATTAAAACCAGGCCTTGGAACCTGGATCCTGGTCACAGCAGCATGCAACTATGGGAGAAAAAATGAAAGTCAGTGTTTATTTCCAAAAAATAAGACATTAATACATGGCATTAGCTCTGTGGATTCAGATCTCTCTTTTTGGGAGTGACAGAGTCACTTGTGTCCTCTCTAAGGTAAAGAGTTCAAATTAAATGTTATAACCTTAGGTTAGAAACTAGGTAGTGGGGATCCCTGGGTGGCACAGCGGTTTGGCGCCTGCCTTTGGCCCAGGGCACGATCCTGGAGACCCGGGATCGAATCCCACATCGGGCTCCCGGTGCATGGAGCCTGCTTCTCTCTCTGCCTGTGTCTCTGCCTCTCTCTCTCTCTCTCTCTCTCTCTCTGTGTGTGTGTGTGTGTGACTATCATAAATAAATAAAAATTAAAAAAAAATAAAAATAAATAAAAATAAATAAATAAAAAGAAACTAGGTAGTAAGGATGCAAAACCAGCAGCATCAGCAGAGGCTGAGAACTTGTCAGAGATGAAAACTGTCAGGCTCCACGTCAGACCTGCTAAATCAGAAAGCTCTGGGGTGGGGCCTGGGAATCTGGGTTTTCACAAGCTCTCTGGAAGATTCTGATAAAGGTACTGTTTGCGCAGTGCTGGGTTAAGGCACAGCATTATTTCCACAGGTTCTCTTCTTTATTTGTGACCAAACTGGTCTATAAATGTCTGAAAATCTCACATACGTCCACCATCTAGAAGATATAATGTACAAAGTGAACTAGGGTACAGTTTCAAGTGCAGAGGTCTTCGGTAGGCCCATCCCCTGCTGCCAACTTCTAGGGCCCCTAAATGACTTCCCCATCCAATTCTGTCACTCGGTGCCATAAAAGGCAGGAGGCTCACCTTGAGAGACCTCATATTCTCTGGCTTTCCTTGTCTGCTTATATGGGAAGGGAAACGGAAGAGCGAGAGACTGGCTGGGATACATGGTGGTCATGCTAAAGAAGCACAGTGGGATGTATTCTACACACCCCTCCCCAAGTCAGACTTGCCATGTCCAAGCTCTATACACCTGTGGTCACAGTGGACAGTGGGAGTACAAGCACTCATTTAACAGCTCCTCCTTTATGCCAGGCACAGTTCTAGGCCTTTTACGCAGATCAACTCATTTTGTCCTTACAAGAAACTATGATGTAGGTACAAGTAAAAGCCTCATTTTACAAATGAGGAAAGTGAGACACAGTTGCTTGCCCAGGGTCCCACACATAGTAAGGACACATAGGCTAACCCAGGTAGCCTGGCTCTGGAACCTGTGCTCCTGGCCCCTCACCACACACCTCTAGGTTAATAACGCTGGTAGTTGAATCAAAGTTCTTGCTAGCAACTAATGCTTAAATTGGTGCTTTCACTGGCCAAGTGATAAGGTTGCCTAAAAAATCACAGGTGCTCAAGTTCAGATATGTAGGAGTATATGTACTCTACAGTCTAAGGTGAGAAAATAAGGCCTTATCTCTGTAAAATGTGCCCAGTCAGCAAAATGAGGCTAGTGGTAGACATGTAATTGAGTGTTAAGTAAATGATTATGCCTGTGGCTAGCACTGAGTGGGTTCTCAAAGGCACAGAGATACTCACTGTGTATCTTCTTCTAGTGAAGAAGAACATTTCATATGTAGTGGGAATAAAGTTTAACATCCAGTTGCCACACCGTGACTGTGCCATTATTACTCATAACCTTCTGAGCATCTCTGTGACCCTGATATATTTTCTCTTAAATCTGCTCTGGATGGATTATTTGTGAAGACATTTTGCTGTGCGTGTGCCAGGGTGAGTGGGATATTTATTATGCTTTTTGAAAATGTCGGAGGGGTACCAGCTGTCAAAGTCCTCTAGTTAGCACAGAGCATGAGTTGCTAATCCTAATTTTCAGCGCACCCTCCCCCATATCTCCTCATGGGCATCAGCCCTCAGGTTCAGGAAATGCTTCACTATATTATGTTTGGCTGAAAATTTTGAGTTCTTTCCTACACACACACACACACACACACACACACACACACACTTTTGATCTCCCAGAGATACCTAAGAGATTATTTTCACAAAACCCTTACCATATGCTAAATTTTTGTTTTGGTGCTTTGGGATTAATGATGGGCACGATATCTTCAATGATCTTAAACTGAGTGTATCCATTTTATCCATTCTTCTCTAAGCATGGCCCAGTAAATTTTGATTAAAAGAACTTCTAACTACAAAAATAAATCTCAAATATAAAGTTATTTTAGGGGAGGGAAGAGCCAAGAGGAATTTAAAGACAAGAGAGAGTTTTGATAAGTGTTCAAAGAAACACTTTGGGGAAAGATTCAGAATAGGCTAGAAAAGGAGTGGTATTGAAAGCATGCATATGTGTAATATTTAGTGCATTGTTTGTTCCTATGAGCAGTCTAATAAATCTCCCTTAGAGTGATTACTAAATATGTCAAGAGAAAAAGATTGCCAAATAAGATGGTGTTAAGCCACAGGGCTGAACCCAGTTATAGCAAAGGGATAGTTTCCATCCATTCTCTAAGGCGACCATGCGCTGCTGGGTGGGGAGTTTTAAACTATTTAATGATGTGCCAACTCTGAAGGTCTGCTGCTATGATCCCTGAGACCATAGGCCAAAGAAAGCATGCACCATGTTAACTCCTGTACACCAGATCATAGGATGGAGACTTGGGAGAAAGGAGTTCTTAGTGAAGTTTGAGAAGGAATGTTTCTTAATTCTCAGTACCAGAGCTTCTGTGAGATGCAGCTGCTTTGAATTTCCAATGGAGAGGTGGGTAGAACATGTGTCACTCTTGCTTCTGAGTGGCAGGGAGATGCTGAGTGACAAAGCATCCAGAGAGGGGGTGTTGGCTGAGGCCGCCTACCTGGCAGGAGGTGTCTGTGGGTTTCTACTGTGGGATAAGAGGTGAGAGGATAATAAGAGGCATGGAGAACTGAGACTCCCTTCTGTGGCTTCTGAGAGTCCTCATCTGATCTTTGGTTCTTATGACTACATGTCAAGTACACACACAATCTAGTCTTGGCCATCCACTTTGCCATTGGCAGGTACATTGACATGCTACCTGGGTGTCAGCCTGTGTAGGGTTTTAGAGTGCTCTGATTTAACCTCCTAAAGGAGCCCCACTTAGGACAACAGAGACATTAGTAGGCGTTCTTAGATATATTCCCTGGGGAAAAAAGGAAGCCAGAGATTGAAGCTGTGTTGCTGTTTTTTTTTGTTTGTTTTGTTTTGTTTTGTTTTTCTGTATACTTACTTGAAATTTCTGCACTGGAAAATGAAAGTGAAAATGATAACAGGTTAGTTGTTAGTTTATAGTGACTTCATTTTTGTCTTTAAATTAATGTCTTTTCTTGGGGCCAGAAGGGGGAAAGCAAGCCGGGGAAAGATCAAACCATGATAGTGAAATGGTGACGGAGACACCTCCATCTACAAAATGGACAACCTCTAGCTACACAAGCTTATTGGTGAGCTCAGGAAGAGGCCCTCAGAAAAAAAACAAGCGCAAGTGACACAAAGTAGTAGTCCTGACCTTAGTATAGTTGGAATCTATCATGTGAATCTACACATAATCCATGTTTCCATAACTATGTATAGGTTCTAGATAATTCACTCAACACACATTCAGTAAATACTCATCAAATTTACCATAATAGGATATTGTTGTCAATAATAGGATAATTTCTCTGAATGTAGTAAGCCTGTGCTCACACATGGGAAATCACAGAAGAGATACAACATTCAAAACAAAAAGAATATTCTAACAGTAGACAATGCCAAGCATTTTGTGCTAGTAAAGTCTAATCCAATGTCAATCCCGATCACAATATTTTCTGTTCTGTATTTGCTGCCAAAGAGGCCAGGACTGAATGTTAAATGGAGATTCATTCCCAGGCTCTGAACATATAGTTTAAATTGTTAGCTTCTTTGCCCTCATCACCCTTCAGGTTAGGAATGATAACAGTAACAGTAAGTAGTCTGCTAAGTACTTTCTTCAAAGTTCTAATATTTTATTTGATACAAGACTCTATGGAAATGATTAAATGATTATCCTCATTTTATAGCTGGAGCAATTGAGATCTAAAGAATGTCAGAAGCCCACCTATGCTGACCCAGTGAATGAAGGGCAGGGGTGGGATTTTGCGGATGGCAAGCGGCAGGCCATGTGGCCCTAGCCCAGCACAACTTTGGGTGGGGACAGAGAGGATTTGGGGAGAGGTGCTCCGTCAGCTCGCCCAGTTCAGATGATTGGCCATGGCTGTGACCAAGCTGTGGGATGGCCATACTTGGGGATCTGGGGCCCATTAAGAAGAGACCAGACATAATCCAGACAGCCAAAGCTCATCTGTAGATGGCAGTATCTATAGGTGACAATATCAACAGGTAGCGAAGGGGATGGGTTTTGAGCTTACTGACTTTTCTTGTTCTCCATGCAGCCTCTGTGGTTGCCAAATAAAACTTTTCATAGACAGGCTTACTAGGCAGAAATGCTGTGGGACACAATGGAATCCAGTAATAAGGAGTTTTGTCTTCAAGTCTGGCTTCCGCTACTTACGTGGGAGTGTCAGAGACCCTAAAGAATGTCATTCCTTCAGGTCTCGGATTTATCAGTAAAAAAACAGGAGGTTGGTTTAGCTAATCTTTACGGACAGACCCTTTTGGTTCTCACACGACATAATTCTAAGATGAGTGACATCCACATACTACATGATCAGATGCTGAGTGAAAGTTAACTTCATAAATATCAATTTGAGATTTATTATAGCTGCTTGAAGTATGCTTTTCCAACACACTGAAGTTCTTTCTAGGTCAATGACAGATCTGATGGTAGATGAAACCCAGAAAGAAAACCACAGAGTAGGGAAAATAGGTTTACTGAAGAAAAAAAAAAAGACTCCCTCCTCTGAGTGATTTCCCGTTCTGGGGAAGCACTGGCTCTTCTAATCCCCTTCTGCCAGAGCCTGGGACAAAGCCAGTGTGGGCTGCTGGTCACGACAGGCCAGAGTTTAATTTCCTCTCTGCTTCTCCTTGGCACACTCAGATCTTCCTCAGAAGACAGCAGGGGCACCTTGTAGAGAGTACAGAAGGGGTCTGGGAGGAAGGAAGTGTCTGCTCCCGAGTGAGTAGTGATTAACACAGGAAAAATCCCCGTGCACTGTCGGGATCTTTCACACCTTTCGGCTCGTCTTTGTATTCTTTTTTTTATTGCAAAGGTAGAGAGTCAAGACCAGAGGGCCACTCTGCCAGGCAGGGAAATTAACAGGCTCTGGGAGCAGCCACAAGCTGTCCAACCCCCCACTTCTCCCCCGGCCTGGGAGGCAAGATTGGTAGGAGGTGAGGGTCCCCAGCTCCCCAGAGGGAATCGGTCTGATGATCCACCTTTAGCAGCTGCCTTCCTTTCCTTGACTTCCTACCCCCTCCTTCTGCCTGTCACACATAAGCTGCATTCATGAAAAAAAAATTTTTTTTAAAGGTTTTGATTTTTAAGTAATCTCTACACCCAAGGTGGAGCTTGAACTTTACAACCTTAAGATCAAGAGTCACCTGCTCTACCCGCTCAGCCAGCCAGCCAGCCAGGCACCCCCATTAAAACACTTTAAAAAGGGAGGTTGGTTAGTTAGCTTTTCTAACTTCTATCATTTGTCCCCAAATAACTACCTTCAAAGTGGCACTAAATCAAAATGGCTTTAAAACTGCTTTCAAGGAATATCTGGTTTTCACCCCCAAATGAAATATTTTCTTCTTCGAATCGTTCCAAATTCCACGTCATGATCTGGGCCTATATTCTGCAACTGTAGATGGGTAAGAACTGACTGGCAAGGGATCCTCACCCAGGACACGAGAAAACAGCTTGAAGTGGATGGACCTGGTCTCCGCAGTTCAGCAATTACGCTAGCTCCCTCAGTGTTATGTCCTGTCTTTGCATGATCTCACTCTCACCCACTCTCTTTCCTCTTCTTTTAATAGAAGAGCATTACATCAGAACACCAGAAGTCGCAAGTTGGGGATTGTTACCGTGATTCATTTGTAGCGCAGCCAAAAGCAAGTTAGTCATCCCTTAATAAGTGAACAGAAATATCATTCTGCCTTTGAAACATTACATGTTTGGAGGACACCAAATTTAAGCTGTGGATGTAGCCAAACAAGTGACTATCTGTCTACACGCTTCTTCTATACATGTGTGCCCAGTGTCAGGCTGACCTGCTCCGAGTGACAAGAGAAAATGGTTACTTCTGTCAATACCATAGAGTCAGTGGAGCTCTGGGAGAGTGGGATGTGTCTGTTCTCCTTGCTTTACCACCGGGGGGTAAACACTGTTGTTGCTGATGTTGACACTAAAAAGCAGCCAAGAGAGAGCCCCACATTGTAATTCCTCAAACAGGCTGTTTGTCTTTGCAGCCTTGGCTGAAAAAGCAATCCAGCTTTCGATCTGAAGTGAATAAATCTGGGATTTTAGAAACCAAAAACAGTGATGATGAAGGAAAAGGCAAGTATAAAATCTCCTTGCAACTTTGGCCCAATTCCACATTGGTCTGGAGGAGAAAGACAATGTGTTGAAGCAGAGATTGGGTAACCTCTATTTCCATAGTCTGGGGCAAATTTTCATGTGGTCTTAACTAAAAAAAATCCATTGATACCATGAAAAGACCCTTGGAAATGTGCTATGTTAAACTTTCTGATTAGGGTGGTTTTTTTTTTTAAAGATTTTATTTATTTATTCATGAGACACACACACAGAGAGAGAGAGAGAGAGAGAGAGAGGCAGAGGGAGAAGCAGGCTCCCTGGAGGGAGCCCAGTGTGGGACTCGATCCCCGGTCTCCAGGATCATGCCCTGGGTTGAAGGCAGGTGCTAAACCGCTGAGCCACCTGGGCTGCCCGGGGTGGTTATCTTTTAATCCCATTGTCCTCACTTCACTTTCATGGTCAGGATTGGGCTCTGGTGGAGCAATTTTGTAGGTCATGAGTTTTGCTGACTATCTGTAAGATGACAGGATGCTCTCAGAAATGGGAGAATGTTAAAGCTGATTGGCCAAGAGGCAAAGAGAAGTCCCAAAGAGCCATATGCCTGGGGAATATGCAACAGCAGTTTTAAGATTTGGTCAGGAGAGCACAAATAAGTCTTTAAGGGACAGGAAAAACAGTACCAAGGACACCTAGGTCTGGAAAATGACCGTGAAACCTGAGTGGGAAGAGCACTGGATCAGGAGTCAGAAGACTTGAATTTAAATCCTGGTTTTGTGGCTTGCTGACCACATGACTTACAGATAAATTTTTAAAAAATGAGCCTTTAAGGATATATATCATGGCACTTCCCTGCTCTAAATCCTCCAATGGTTCCTCATGGCACTGAGAACCAACACCTAAGTCCTGACTGTAGCCAACAAGATGGTACACTGTCCTTGCTGACATCTTGGGACTCATGTCTCACCATCTCTTAACTCTGTAGGGAATGTCCTTTCTCCACACAGCCTTGCTTCTTTCACTTCCCTGCTCCGATGTAATTGGCTTCCCACCCTCAATTAAAAAGAATAGTATCCTTCGTCATCACCATCATTTTTTCTCTTAAGAGTTTTTTACGGGATCCCTGGTTGGCTCAATGGTTTAGCGCCTGCCTATGGCCCAGGACGCGATCCTGGAGTCCCGGGATCAAGTCCCACATCAGGCTGCCTGCATGGAGCCTGCTTCTCCCTCTGCCTGTGTCTCTGCCTCTTTCTCCCTCTATGTCTATCATGAATAAATAAATAAAATCTTTAAAAAAAAGAGTTTTTTACTGCACTGTGATAGGATGTTACATTACGCATCTCTGTTTCTTTATTCCGCTGCCCCCACTAGAACAGGAGTTATACCATGCTGGTGTATTTGTCCATTTGGTCTACATCTTCACTGCAAAGGACAGTTCCTACTACATGTACTCAGTAGTTATGGAGTAAATATATGAATATAATAATCTTGTGACTCAGTGGATTTTAGTCTGTCTCATGGGCAAGAGGCGGGCCAAAGGAAGTGATAGAATGTGTGCATTTGGTAAATTCTAGAGGGCAATGAAGGTGACTGCAGTTATTGTACAGCAGGGAAGCATGCAGTGCTCTTTTTTCTGCCAAAAAAAAAAGAGCTGTCCACATATGACCTAGAGTTGGTTCCTGAATAGTTCTGTAGGCCCTGATCTTTCCTGGGTTTTGAGGATATTTTGCGCTTTAGTGGGAAAGACATGGGTTCTGAGGTCAGAATGCCCCAAGTTCAAATTCTTCCTCTGTCAGTTCTACCTAAGGGACCATTGCAGGCACGACTGGGCCCTGTCTTCTCACGACTTCAGCATACACTGGCCCTACTTTCAGCCTGATGTGAAAGTCCTGGGGCATTAACATGCTATCTTAGTCCCAAGCAGCCTGGAGCTAGGACTAAAAACAGTTTGTATAAATACCCCGGCTCCCTGTCCCCAAGGTTGGGTGAGTCTGTGGCACGTGTTCCTCATGGATTCTCAGAGTTCCTCAGCAGGATTAGGCTACCATTGGACAGAGGGTAAATAGCTTGACAAGGGCCCTATAACTTACTGCTCGCCTTCCCTGCTATATGTTGCCATTCTCTTATCGGTGCTTCCTGGGATTGTCTTCCAGATATACTACTTGATTTGAGTCCTTGACTCTGGGTCAACTTTTAGAGGAACCCAAACTAAAACAATGACTAGGCATTTAATTCAGTTTCGTTATCTGTAAAGTGGGGTCATAGGGTCACTATGAGGGTCAAGTGTGGTAAGATCTAAAAGGTGTCTACCTGGGAATTTATGATTGGATTAAGCCATATGGAATGGTCATTTCTGTAGGTAACAGAGTGGTTTAGTATTGGCAATTGTATGTAGTTAACAACTGACCTCCGGTGAGGGTCTATTCTTGCCCCTTCCTGGCCCCTCTTCCTTTCCAAGAGTCCTAACAGAACTGGGGCTCCCCTCATTGGAGTACCAGACAAGTTTATTAGGCTTTCAAGGTACAGTTTGGTGGTACCAGGACAGGCTTTTAGGAAAAAGACAACAGTTCTGTGCTGGGAAAGATCTCACACATCCACAAATAAGACTGCATGATGAGCATGCAAAGCCTGCATGCAATCAGAATTCACACTTTTAGCAGTTTTGGTTTAAGAAAAGTCAAATGCCATAGAACCCACATCCTTGAAATACTTGAAACTGCCAATAATTAATAACGATGTTCAATCTACAAAATTATGAAAAAGTGTCTCTATCGAATGAACTCCTTTGGCATTTTTTTTTCCTTCCAATGATTTACTAAGTTTCTAATAAGCACTGAACTTGAGAACTGTGTAAATTATGGCTGATAAAAGAACTAAGAAAAAAATTCCCACCTAATGACATGGTCATGACACTCCTGAATGATGGACCATGAGCTTTACGAGACTGAGCACATGATGTAGTTCATAAATGAGTGTATCATGTGATAGTGCATTTTTCACTGGAAATATTTTTTTGTTTTGTTATCAAGCTTCTCTAACAAAACTACTGCCTTTAAGAATCACAGGAGTGACCCCAGCTACTGCCCTCCTTTTCTGGATCTGAAAAGAGGCCTTGTGGAGTAGATGGTGAAGGCTGTGATGGTTTGTGTGATTCAGCTTGCCCTGGCCCTGACCCTTCTGGGAAGTGCTAATGTTGGTGGCCTATTTTGGCCTGGTGGACTTGGTCTGCCTGGGCTCGAATGCTGGCTTGGGCACGCCGTCTCGCCTTTTCCAGGTGAACTGCCTACTGAGATTATGGTGCACATCAGACCAGGCAGGGAACCGTGGTGGGGCAAAAGGAGGAAACTAAAAGGTTTGAAGTGCCTACTATGTGCTGGGTTTTGTGCAGAGAATGCAGCATCTGTTACCTCATTTAATCCTCGTTGCAACTCAGGCAGGTTGATGGTACATCCATATCTGCGTGTGGGGAAACTGAGCTTCAATGAGCTTAAATAACTTGCCCCTGGTCACAGATTTAGTATGTGGATCAGCCCACATGTAAATCCTGGGCTTGAAACATTGTTCCCTCGTGGGAGTTCCTTTGGTAAAGACTTCACACCTAATTTCTGTGCCTTGGCCATTTGGATACTGATGAACTTGTGTTTGGGTATTAGGCTTCAGCACAGTCCAGCCACAGTGTCAGATGTTTAGCAGCAATCTTGAATTGAAAGTGGTGGTGATGTAGCAAAGTCAAGGGGTAGAACATGACAAAGCATCCTTGCGGAAGCTGCAAGACTCAAGTACTGAACACCGAGGCCCAGCAAATGCTGGACATTGACAACACAAACCTCAGGGAGAAGCCACAACCCCGTTACCAATGACAGGCATGCACGACTGGAGATGAAGAAGACAGATGTGTAAAGAGAGGAGACTTTCATCAGTCTGAATAGCATCCTTTCTGTCTTGAATGTTTCCTGTGTCACTGTCCACCTCCTGCCCCACGCACATGCAGAAGGAAAAGAGAAAAAACAATACTCTACAGAACATACTAGTAGAAAGGACTGGCAATTTGGGAATTTATTGCAAAATTCTGGATTGAAGTTGGGGATACTACAGGATGTGGGTATCACCCCTCCCCAAAGGCTGTTTAACACCAGGATATATACTCTTCATGAGGGCAAGGGCTCTGTTTTCTCCATCCTGTATCCCTGGCACATACTGGAAGCCCAACAAAGATATATTGACTGCACCTTCTGTGTTTGTTCCTTCTTGCTGATTTATATTTTCTCTGGTGACATTGAATGATACTTCATTTGTACCCAAAGGCTACTGTGCTACATGCATATCATTTCCATCTTAAATAAACAGATGACATTGAATTTAGTCCTGTCGCTTACACACTGCAGACAAATGGCTGATCTCATTAGATAAATGGATATGGTTAGAGTATAATCTAAAAAATATAAGAGCAGAGAAACAATTTAGGTAGGAGATTGGGTACTGAAATAATTATTATACTTAATTATAGAGTAGCTTGAATTTTTATTGTGTATTTGTTGGATTTATATTTTTGGAGGGGAATTCTTTTTAAATACAGAAAAGTTTAGAGATGAATATAAAAATTCTCATGTACCTATGTCCAATGTCATGTCTATTTGAAGATTCTGTGTCCCCACCCCATGTTAATGCTGTCAGTGGGCAGGGTGATCATATAATTTATCATCCAGATTGGAACACTGAGAACATTGAGAGTGCAGGAGGGCACTGTTAATTTCATGGAAACACCAGGCATAATGTGGGACCATCACAAGCAAAACAGGATGTTCTCCTTACCTATGAGTGTCTCAGAGAATGTGACTACTGATATGACTTCATCTATTTATGCCTCACTGTGGGCATGCGATGGAAATCCTTTGGTTTGCAGACCCATCACTGCTGATGGAACCTAGACTTTTACTGTAGGTGACACTAACCTGTAATCACAGTCCTCCAGGAAAAGGCATCTGGGAAAACTACTTCCATTTCTGACTACTTCCCCTTCTCCCATCACTGCAACTTCCCTCCATGGTAAGGCTCTGATGTTTTGCAGAATTTGGCTTTCATGTAGCCCAGTTCTGCTCTCTAATGCAGAGGTGAAGTGCATCTTTAGCATCCTCAGAACATTCCATATACCTGCCCTAAGGACACCAGCACCAGCCATGCTGGAATAGGCAGATGGCTTCCACTTGGTTTTCTCAGTGATGTGGCTTCACCCAGGAAGGAGCAAAGATTGCTTTCGTGCCCAAAGATGCCACTCTGGGTGATTCTGTCTTGGTTTAATGCTGGCAGTGGCTCACAAATTTGGCTGATTAAATTTTTCAAGGCTTGCACATGTAAAGTCTGTGATGGGCCTCAGATAGGCAGCAGGTGGGAGACCAGAGCATTTCTGCTTTGTTGGGAGAAAGCTGTCTCTATTTCATTACCAATTATGGCAATGAACCATTTACTCAACCTGTATTGCCTACACTATGTAGGATATTTTTTTTATATATATATTTTTTTATTTATTTATGATAGTCATACAGAGAGAGAGAGAGGCAGAGACACAGGCAGAGGGAGAAGCAGGCTCCATGCACCGGGAGCCCGACGTGGGATTCGATCCCAGGTCTCCAGGATCGCGCCCTGGGCCAAAGGCAGGCGCCAAACCGCTGTGCCACCCAGGGATCCCCACTATGTAGGATATTAATATAAACCCTGGGGGAAAAAAAAACCCTGGGAAGATAAAGAACATCAAGACGTAGTTTTACCCTCAAGAAACTTAGAGTCTAGCAGAAGGACTTCAGGCAGAGTCTCAGAATTGGTTAGCACATGCAAACCACAAAATGGAGTGTTGCAATTCCATGATAGACGTAGCTAGGGGGTGTAATGGGGCTACAGAGAGACTAGTATATGTTCGAGTGTGTGCATGTACAAGTGCATGTGCACAGCATGTGTGTAGCAGTGGGAGGGGCACAATGAAATACAAAGTTGGAGAGGAAGTGGGACCAGTTGAGGGAAGATCTTCCTATTCACCCATTCAGTGAATACTTATTAGTAGCTATTAGTTAATCTGACGTCAAGCTGCGTGAACAAGACAGATAGGGCTCTGCCTTCACAGAACATTCAAACTCTAAGAGATACAGACAACAACAAGGCAATTTCAAGATTTGCATGGAGTTCTAATATGGGAGAAGTGCTAGATGGTAAGGGAAGAGCACCTGTGGCAACCTCTCAGGCACCAGGGAAGACTTGTTGGAGGAAGTGACTTATAAATTGGCACCTGAAGAATGAAGAGAAATTAACCGCAGGCAGAAGCTTGGCATGGGAGTATGGAACTGGTGGAGACACTATGGGCAAAGTCTGAGAGGCACAAAATGGGTATCAGGGGAAATGGAAGTGGTTCAGGCTGGTGAGAGAAAACAGGAGAGCTGGAGGCTGAGTCCAAATCACACAGGGCCTTGTTTGCTAAACGTGAGAGACAGACTTCGTCCTGCAGGTCGCTGGGGGCCAATGAAGAGTTTCAAGCAGGGGACGAGATGATCAGAACTGTGGGAGATGACTCTATCTGCAGTGTGGGAGACTGGGAAGGTTGGAGAGCAGAGGCAGGGAGACGGAAAAGATCTGAACCACAGTGGACATACTGGCATGAAACAGGAAGAACATGGGTGTCTCTACCTTTCCAGAGATCTGGACAGCTTAGCCTGGGGAGTAAGCCAGGTAGTCAAATCTGATGACAACGTTTAGCTCCATGGTACCGATTAAACATTTGAGCTGCATTTCCTAGGTCTGGGTCTTAATGTGCCATCTATCAGTTGTCGGTTTATAAATGTGCAGACCTAGCTGTCATGTGGCCTTGGACTTGTCTGCATGTACGCTGCTAAAGTGCAGTCACAGACCACACAAGTACAGAAGTTCTTGGCCAATTGCTTCAAGTTCTTCTGTAGCAGATGCACTTGGCATCCTGTTCATATCCTCTAGTGCTTACCTCTTGAGAGCACACCTGCCTGACTGCAAATGCCAGCACCCATGCTTCTTTGTCAGAGAGCCCACTTTGCCATCTGCTCGGCAGACCAGAAGTTCTGGGGCATTAACACCCCCTGGGAACAGACTTCAACCAATGACAGATGGGAGTTGGCATAGAAATACCTGGTTTCCCTCCCCATGGGTGGGACTATTCATGGGTGAGTGTGTTTGAAATCGCTTCCCAGAGCTTGGGGGGAGGGCGGGGGGGGGGTGCTCCACTTGCTTCCAGCCTTGGCCTACCTGATCACACAGCCTTTGAGGCTCCTTCCCCCTCCTGTCTTGCTACCCTGTGCTCCCCTCCTCCCCCGCCCCCTGTTTCTGGTTGCCCTTCACCTCCCAAACAAACTAACTACCTTTACTTGATTTCTTGTTTCAAGGTCTGCGCCTGGGGGATCCCAAACTGAGATAATGTCTAACAATGGTCAGTGCCTCTGGAATTAGAGTTTTCTATTGTTCTCACTAAAACACTAAAGCATTCTAAAACCAAGTGCTAATTTCCTGTGTATTCAAATACAGTTATTTAGTCAAATGCAGCAGACTCCTAACTGGAGAATACACTGCTGGTCAGCAGAGGGGAGGGGGTGGGGGACGGGTGAAAAAGGTGATGAGGATGAAGGAAGGCACTTGTTCTGATGAGCACCGGGTGTTGTATGGAAGTACTGAATCGCTATGTTGTATACCTGAAACTAATACTGCCCTGTATGTCAAGTAACTGGAATTTAAATAAGAACTTAAAAAAAAAGTATTTAGAGCCCCCCACCACAACCCCCCCCCCAAACACCAATATGGTCATGTCAAAATAAAACAACCCTTAGGGAGTAAAGTTAATATCTTTCGAGATCTTCTTCATACTCAATCTTTTGATGGTGGACACATTTTTGGGGATGATGCCCAACTACATACAGTAGGTACACAACAGAAATTTCTCCAGTGGCTCTGCTAAGTTCATGAATGTAGATGCCGATGCTGTCAGCTGCACTTCCCCCTCATTTGGGATATAGTCCAATCTTTTCATTAAGGTTTAAAGCTAATCACATGTTGGGTCCAGGGTATACGGATGACCAGAAGGCACCATAACTCATCAAGAATGGCTTAGGCCTGCATCCTGCCGGGAACAGGGAACTGCGAAGTGACATGATCTCTCCTCTTTCTTCTTGCTGATGATAAAGCAAGCATTTCTTTGGCTTTTACTTTATTTGGAAAAAAAAAAAACCACTCAGAGACACAGCAGCCTCTTTGCATCCTTCTGGAGTATGTCAGCAGGTAAGGTCTCAGGCTTCGGTGTTCTCTGTTGACAGCAAATGCTGGAATGTTGCCCAAGTTGGATGAGAGTCCCTATCTTTACATTTCTGGATTTCTGCTGTTATGGCGGTCGGTGTGTGGGAGAGACAGCTGATGTGTTCACTGGATTCCTTCCCAGGCAGTGATGTGCCTGGGGAGTACGTGCTGGTGGAGGCAGATTCTTCATGCGTCGGCCCTGCTGCCGGTTCAGGTGTGGAAAGGCTCCATGATGGCAGTGTGTCGGATGTCAGGAAAACTGAGCCGACTTGTCTGCCAAGATTCAGGCCGTCTTTCTTGTCGTTCCTCACCATCACTAGATGTTCTGCACTGCTGGGATGGTAGTCTCACTCTTGCACCTTATTAACAGGATCACTGAAGAGAATGTGTGTGTGTATACTCTTCATTATTGAGGTATAACATTTCTATAGTAAAGGATGCAAATCTCAAGTGTAGAGCTCAGTGAATTTCACAAGTACATACCTATACATAAGTATTGCTCAGATCAAGACAGGTTAACTGCAGCCCCCAGAAGGCTCCATCATTCCCCTTCCCAGTCGATACCCCCACAACCCCCAGGGCAAAATCATTCTGATTTCTGTCAACATTGATGAGCTTTGCTTATTCCTGAGCTTCTGATAAATCGAACCATGCCGCATGTACTGTTTTGCGTCTGCCGCCTTTTACTCAACCCACAGCTTGTGATATTCATCCATGTCGTGTTTATCAGTAGGCTGTCATTTATTTTTGTTGTGTAGTATTTCACTGCATGAAGATAGCAGAATTTATTTTTCTCTCCTGCTGGAGGACGTTTTGGTTTGTTTCCAGTTTGGGGTTTTTATAAATAAAACTGCCGTGAACATTCTTGTGCAAATCCTTTGGTGGACATACGCAGTCTTTTCTTTCAGGTATATATAGTGGCGCATTGCTACGTGTTTAACAGTAAATTCTCTCACAAAAACAGCTCTGATTCCTAAGCATTTGTAAATATCTCCACTGTGGCCAATTTCAAGCTACCTAGGGGATGTCAGTTAGGAAGAGATATGGCAAAGCAGCTTTCAGGGGCCAGTAGGGGGAGCCAGCCTCAGGATACCGCTGGGTGGATAGACAGACCCAGGGGTGGAATTTGGGGATCAGAAAGTAAGCATATATTTAAAGTTCTCCAAAGTGATTGTACCATTTTACATTCCCACCAGCAATGGGTGAAAGTCCTAATTGCCCCATATCCTCAGCAGTGCTTAGTATTTATCAGTCTGAAATTTTTACCATTCTGGTGAGCAGTCACGGGTGTCTCCTTTTGGTTTTAATTTTCATTTTCATGATGCCTGAAGCTGAGCACCCTTGCCCATGCACATTAGTCCTGTGGCTGTTCTCATTTCCAAAGAGCCTGTTTGAGAATTTTGCCCCTTTGGATATTGGGTGGTTTTGTCTTTTCCTTATTGATTTGTAGGATTTGTAGGATATCTAAATCAAGACAATTGCTCCAGAGGCTGCCTGGCATGCTAGAAAGAACCTGACATTGGGATCATACAGACTTGTGTGTTAAGAAACTAAGTTAGTGACCACCTGATAGTCTTGAGCAGATTCCCCTTCTTGAGCCTGTTTCCTCGTCATCAAAATGGGATCACTATCTAGAAGTGTGGTTTCCTTCTGAATGGGACAATGGAGTGAGAGTGCCTGGCAGAGGAGCACATCACAGGTTCTTAGTAAATGTTGGAACCTCTCCCCACCTCAGTCAGAAAGCATAGCTGGCACTTTTGCCCATGGGTTGCTTGCTATTCATGAAACACATGATAGTTTTCATTTGATGCCTGGAAATCCCATGTTCTTCCTGGCCGACTTAGTGGTGTTCTTGTCATAGAGCTACTGCCTGTCTCTTGAAGTGAGAGTTTCATTCTTTGTGAGAAGTGGCATGTGTCTCTTTGTGGGAGGCACGATGGCAAGGGTTGATATCACGAGATTCTGCATGCCTCATTTGATGTGAGGAAGGGAGGATCTACAGGGCACTTTTTAGAGCCCCATCCTCTATGAGGGAGAAGCGGCTGCAGGGCAGCAGCTGTAAGAGGCAGACGGCTCTGGAAAGGGCTGCCTAGTGAGCAGTCAAGCCCCAGTCCCCAGCCCTCCCTTCCAGGAGTTTGGACTTGGGAGGAGTAATGGGCCTGGCTCTCATGTCGCCTCCTCCAGGAAGCCTGCCCTGGGAAAGCAGATGAGGTCTTCCCTGGTTCCCTGTATCTGTCATCACTTGCCATAATATAAGGACATTGTCTTTCAGCACTTTTGAATATTATTCTTTGTTACATGCCTACTCCCAGCACAGTGCAGGCACACAGTACTCAAGACTGAAACATTCTGGACAAGCCAACAAATTTTTGTTCAGTTGCCTTGGCATCACCAGCATGCATTAAACAGCTTTCATATCGGTGTCCTGAGACCTAGTTAAAGACTACGACTGATTGGACTGAGCAGAAGTACTAGCTAGTTTGTGGAGACTCCCAGAAAAACACAGAACAAACAAAAAGGCAAACCAACAAGGGGAACTGAACACATTGGAAGATGACTGTTACAATCAGTATATGTACTTTTTATGTCTGAAGGTAAAGGTGTTCTGCAATTGACACACAAAACTAAGTAGCATAGCAGTGCTTTTCCAGCCCAGCCCTCAGGGGAATACACAGCCAGATATTAATATATGCAGCTCCTGAAAGAATAAGACATTAGAATTAGGAATAAAGAGATTTTTAAACTCTCAGTCTATCATTTCCTCTCTCCTTTTTCCAAGCTTTAGTAGCTTTATCAGAATCAATATAAACAAGCCTGCAGATCTCCAACTAAGTTTAGATTCATTTAAGAAATGGATGAGCTTAGGTGTTACTCTGTTACCTTGCAAATAACATAGTGAGTAGAAAGCTGAGATGGAATAGAAGAACCTGGAACACAGAAGTATCCCTGTAAATGCCACCTTAACATTTTTTTTACATCAACCATTTAAAAGAATCGTTAAACCCTGCGATGTGCTTATGTGTTATCATAGTGGAAACGAGTGGGTTTTGTAACTTCTCCTTTTAAGTTAACAAATGGGCAGAAATGCCCTTAAAGGGGGGAAAACTCAAATACTAAAGAGCAGACCATTTTGAAATGGAAGCATTTTCACGGTGCTTTGCACACAACTTTATAAAGACAGCTCCCAATAGGCACCAAGCAACTCTCAGTAGGGAAACCCCAGATTGTTTTTATGAGTGGAGACTGGTGGCTTTGGCAGGTTACCCTGTAAAAGACAATCCGTTAGCCATCGGCTGCTTCCCACTTGCGGCTCTGAAGGCCTGGTACATGCTCCCAGAACACCTTCCGTGGAACCTGGGGGCTTATTAGCAGAGAGTGCTGACTTCAGAGACTCCATGTGCCTGCTGCCCTGCTGCCCCAGGAGAGTGGGGCCAGTGACCACACTCCACACTTCTTTGCAGAGTTTGGATGGATTCCAAAACACAGCCTCAAAGGAGCAAAACCCACCCCGCCTGACATGAAAGAGTATCTGGGTGGGTTTAGGAGAGAGGTCAGGAGTGGCTTTCTGGAATCTGTGGAGAGAGCAGCAGTCAGAAAGAAGCAACTCCCCCTTGTTCCCAAAGCATTCAGCGCAGCCTCCTGAAGATTTGTTTGTATAAATATTTCAAAGTTGGGGGCTAACAGTTGTTTTTAATAAGACAAGGTGATGTTTAGATGACACGAACAATTGAACTAAGGTTTTATTTTCATTTAAAAATCTATTTGTTTAGATGAGCCACGGGAAGACAGCGAGGTTGCAATGATTATGGATTTATACATTTTTCACTCCCAAGTTTTTACAATTTTACTCAACATAAAACAAGTGGAAGAGGAAGGGCTACCTCCCTAATTTATCCTGGCTGTCTCTTTGCTGCCTCCTCCTCCTCCTCTGCTGGTTAGCAGCACGACTGGATGGAAAACCTGTGAGGTTTACCCTGCACTTCCCGCCTCCTCAGCCAGAGCCAGCTGCTCTCAACCCTGCTCATTTGAACCACCTGTAGAGTGCTGCAAACTCAGATGCCTGGGCCCGGCCTCACCCCTTGGAATCCCAGGCTCTTGGCGAGGGCTCAGGCATCTGTATGGTAAAAAGCTTCTCTGGGACCTCGACACACAGCCAACGTTGACAATCCCTGAATCACTCAACAAATCCTGTTGATTTCACCTCCAGAATCTCTCAGATCCATCCTCTTGTGTTCCATTTCCATTGCTCTTGATTTGCTTCTGGCCCTGGTAATCTACCTGGACCGACGGAAACTGTCAGTCTTCCCAACTGCCACCAGATTTATTTTTCTAAAACACAAATTCAAACTTGTCATCCTTCTGCTTTAAATCCTCCAATGGCTCCCTTACGAATGAATGACGGAGCCTGTTTATTTCTTAGATGATGATGGAGAACAGCTGCTCCTCATCCTAGGCAGCAGGCTCTCTCTTGGCTTCAAGTGCCTTCTTTTTAACTTTTTATTTTAAAATAATTTAAGACTCACAAGAAGAGGTAAATATAGATCAGAGTTCCCGTGTATCCATCACCCGGCTTCCCCGATGATAACTTCTTACATAACCATAGCACATGATCAAAACCACGAAACCGACTTTGGTACAATACTACTAACTACAGGTCTTACTTGGATTTCTCTAGGTTTGTATGTGTGGGCATGCACTTAGAATGCTATGACATTTTATCCCTGGGGCTAAATACAGTTTAAAAAGTATCTTTTTTAAATGTAGCAGTGGTTCTTAACCAGGGTTCCCACAGTATTAGTTGCTAGGGGACCTTTTAAAAAGTAACCATGTCTGGCCCCACTCTAGACTATGCTTTTTAAGTCCAGCATTTATCAGATTTTCATGTGTACACAAATCAATTAGGGATCTTTTACAAGTACAGGCTCTGATCTAGTAGGTCTCAGTGGAGCTGGAGATTCTAACACGGTGCCAGGGGATGTGGCTGCTGTTGCTGCCAGTCTGTGGACCACATGTGGAGGAGGCCACCCTGTTCCCAGACACACAGAATGAGAATCTATGGGAGTGAGTCCTAGACCCAGTATGTGTGGATTCCTCTCATGATTCTAACCATGTAGTCAGGGTTGAGAACTGCTTAGGTACATGATGGAATCTAAAGCCTATGTCACCGTTGGAGGTCACATAGAACCATTTTAGGTCATGTCCATCTCCTCTGATGAGCCATCCAAATGCTAACCAGCTTTTAGAGTTAAGAAATCCTTCTTTCTACATAACCCACTCAGTTTTTCTGAAATTCAAAAGTACCCAGTGTGAACTCTCTCAACTTGCCTTTCACTTCCACTTCAATTTCTTCGCTATACTTTGCCCACCTTGAGAAGGTAGGCAAAGGGAAGGTGAGACTCTTTGTTTTCAAACTCAAATTCTACTAAAGGGATGGCTTCCGATTTACAACCTAATCTCTTTTCATTCCCTTGTCAGTTGCCCTTGAAGCCCACAGATATTAGACACATGCTCACTTTCTTTAGCATTTGACAAGATGTACTTTCAGCTACCAACCTTGTTTTCTGTCCTGCAGAGAAAATCCCAAGCCATCAGTTAGAAATTACCTTCAAATTGCTGCCACCACATCCATGCAAATATCCACATCCATCTGTTTCTGTCCTCTCATCTGTGGAAATCAGGCCATGACCCTCCCTCTAAGATCCATTTCTTCCATTGGGTTCTGGCTTTCCTTTCCTTCTTCTAGTCCGGTTAATCTCCTCTGTTTCTACTAGTTCCTTCCCAAGAGCTTTGAAATATGCTCATGCCTCTCTCAAGTTAAAAAAAATATATAAAGGCCTCAGTGACCCCACTTCACTTCCAGCTTCTGCCATATCTCCCCTTCTGTAAGGAGCTCTTTACATTTTCTGTCTCCAGCTACACTTCAGAGAGTGATTCATGCTTGCTAACTTCATTTCCTCACCTCCCACTCATTTCTCAAACCACTCCAGACTAGACTTTACCCCAGCACTCAACCAAAACTCAACAATGACTTCTAAGCATGCACTAATGGCTACTTTTCAGTCCTCACTTCCCTAAACTCCCAGCAGATACTTACAGTTAGGGCAATAATGTGGGGTCAAAGTAGCACTTTAAAAATATCTAAGGTGGTTAAGCATGTTGAGCTTTTCAAAAGGAATCCAGTCGGCTCCATTGAAGTGTGGGTGTGCTTTCTTCACTGCTGCATCCTCTACTATGTGCCTGGCAAGCTGAGGTGCTCAATAAATATGTGGGGTTTGACCTAAACCCTCCCTCTCTGCCATGATGAATCCCTTGACACGATTTTCTCCTCTCCTCCTACCTCTTCACCTGGCTTTCTAGTGTCTTTCTGACTCCTCTACCTTTGCCTACCTTGTAAACCTGATAGTACTCAAGATTCTGTCTCTGGTACTTCTGATCTTTTCAATGCAAATGCACTCCTCTTAGGCAATGAATTCCACTGCCAAGGTTTGGCTTGTTACCTTTATGCTGTCCAATCACTGGTTCACATCAGTACCTCACCTCTCTTCCAGACTGCAGATCTGAATTTCCAGCTGTCTCCTAAAGATTTGCAAATCCATATTATGGCACTGTTTCAACTGGTATATATCCAACAGCAGAATCTTTTCCTCTAGATTTTTCTCCCACCTGTTTCCTATTATGGTCAACAGCGTCCTTTTTCTGCTTACCTAGGTGGGAAAACTCTAGGCCACTGTCACCCCTTTCCCTTTGTTTACTTGCACATCCAATAACCTCAAGTCCTATTTATTCCACTTCCCTATTTTAGGGGTAGTATTTTCCATGTGTTTTGAAGCCTATCAGTTCCTTGGTTGTTTGTCATTAGGGGTCACCAAAAAAATAAAGAGTATACACGACCAAATAAACTTAAGAACTGCTGAACTGGACAGTTAAATAGATTTCCTTTGAAAGCCTTTGATATGCTAATGTGATATGCTAATGTGCATTCAGTATGGGGGATCTGACATGGAGATACCCTAAACATTGTTTCCCAGTGTTATTTCATCACAGAACCCAGTTTTTTTCTTTTTTTCAACATCAAAGGAAACTGCCCTAAAACACATTTTGGAAAATGGTGGTCTAATCTATCTCCTTTTTTCTCCTATAGCTATCCTATTCAAAGCCTCTTGCTTACAGACTTAAAGCAGTTCTCTGGGTGGAGGAGGGAATCTCCCTGTCTCCAATATCTTGCCTCTCCAACTTAACCCCTACACTTCTATAAGAGCTATCCTTATAAAAATTGAATCATGACTCTCCTCGGATTATTAGACATCCTTCCCCTTCCTTCTGCCCTTACTGATTTTCTGCCTGCCTGGCCTGTCAATTACTCACAGAGGAATGTTGAAGTCTCCAACTATAATATGGGTCTGTCTCTTTCTTTCAGTTCTATCAGTTTTTGCCTCATGTATTTTAATGCTCTGTTGTTAGGTGCATACATGTTTAGGATTTAAGGTCTTCTTGGAGAATCGAATCCCTTTATCATTATGTAATGCTCTCTTTATTCCTGATAATTTTTCTTGTTCCAAAGTCAGCCACATCTGAAATTAATATAGCTATCCATCTTTGTTTTGTCTAGTGTTAACATGGTATAGCTTCCTCTATCCGTCTTTTTATTTATTTATTTATTTATTTATTTATAATTTTATTTATTTATTTTATTCACGAGACACACACACACACACACACACACACACACACACACACACACACAGAGGTGGAGACCAGACAGAGGGAGAAGCAGGCTCCATGCAGGGAGCCCGATGAGGGACTTGATCCCAGGGCTCCAGGATCACACCCTGGGCTGAAGGCAGGCGCTAAACCGCTGAGCCACCCAGGGATCCCCTCCGTCTTTATATTTAAAGTGGGTTTCTTATAGATAAGATAGAGTTGGATCTTGTTTGTTCTTGGTCCCCTCTGACAGTCACTGTCTTTTAATTAGTATATTTACACCATTCACATTTAAAGTAACTACTGATACAGTTGGATCAATATCTACAGTGGTTGTAACTGCTATTTCATTTGTTCTTTCTTTTCCTCTTCTTTTTCTGCCTTATCTGGTTTTAACTGAGAATTTTAAGTTATTACATTTTATCTCTTCCCTTGGTATATCAATTTTACTTCTTTCCTCAGGACGCCTGGGTGGCTCAGTGGTTGAGCATCTGCCTTTGACTCAGGGTGTGATCCCATGGTCCGGGATCAAGTCCCACATCGGGCTCCTGCAGAGAGCCTGCTTCTCCCTCTGCCTGTGTCCCTGCCTCTCTCTCTATCTCATGAATAAATAAATAAAATCTTTTTTTAAAACTTTACAAAAATTTTACTTCTTTCCAAAAATTTTAGTGGCTGCTCTAGTACTTACAATATATATTTACACCTAATCTAAGTTTATCTTTAAATAATACTGTAATTTCCTCATGTGTAATACACTTGGGATATAGTGGAGTATTTCTAGTTCCTCTCTCCTCTCCCTGGTGACATAGCTGACATTCATTCCACTTAATCTATATGTTATAATCACCTAAATACGTTGTTACTATTATTGCTTTTAAAAGTTATCTTTTAGATCAATTAAGAATAAGAAAATTAAAAGGGCTTTATTTCACCTTTTATTCCTTCTCTAACACACTCCATTGATAGATCTGAGGTTTTGACCCATATAATTTTTCTTCTGGCTGAAGAACATTTCTTGCAGGAGAGGTCTGCAAGCAGTGAATTCTCTCAATTTTTGTCTGAGAAATAGTTTAAGCATAGTTTTGCTGAATCTAGAATTTTAGATTGGTGAGATTTTTTTCCTTTTAACTCTTTATAAATATTTCATTCCACTATCTTCCTGCTTGTGTGGTTTCTGATGAGAATTCTGATATAATTCTTATCTTTTAAAAATTTTTTAAGATTGTATTTGTTTATTTATTCATGAGAGACTCAGAGACAGAGATGCAGAGACAAAGGCAGAGGGAGAAGCAGGCTCCCTGCAGGGAGCCCAAATGGGAATTCAGTCCTGGGACTCCAGGATCACGCCCTGGGCCTAAGGCAGGCACTAAACCACTGAGCTACCCAGGCATCCCTAATTCTTATCTTTGTTTCTCTATGTGTACAGTGTCCCCTCCTCTGGCCCTACACCAGGCTTCTTTCTAGATTTCCTTTTTGTCTTTGATTTCCTCTAGTTTGAATATGATATGTCTAAGTGTGGCTTTATGGGTACTTACCCTCCTTCCTGTTCTCTGAGCTACCTGGATCTGTAATTTTGTGTGCATCATTAATTTTGGAAAGTTCTTGGCCATAATGTATTAATCGTAGTTATTTTAAATTTCCTGTCTGATAATTCTAACATCTGTGTCATATCTGAGTGTGGTACCGAAGCTTCCTTTGTCCCTTCAGACTATATTTTTTTTCTTTTTGGCATCCATGTAATTTCCTTTTCCAAAACTGGACATGTTGTATCAGTTAATACCAACTGAGGCCTTTACAGTGAGGATTTATGTTACTCTAGGAGTTGGGATGTATTTAATGTTTGTTGTGGCTGTATATACCAGAAGCTTCAAATTCCTCCATTGTCATTATTTTTGTTTGTCCTCTTGACCTTGGGCTTCCCTAAGTACTCTTTCACAGAGAGAGTTTGTCTTGCAGCTGTAATCCACTATTATTATACTGGAACCTTATTGACCTGGTAGTGAGATTTAGAGAGGGGAAATGCTATATAATAATCTGATGAAATTTCAGTCTTTAAATGGCCCTGTGTTTTGAGGCTACGACTTTCACAAATATTTCTCCAGGGGTAGTTTTTACCCCCTCCCCTACTTCCTTCCCTGGATGTAGCACTTTTAGTCTATTTCCTTAAAGTCTTGACACCTGTGTACTCTCCCCCTCCCCCAACACTTAGGTGAGACAGAAAGGCTGATGGGGGCTTCAGTGGCAAGGAACCTAGGACAAAAGTTTCAGAATTGTGCTCTAGCTAAATCCTCTTCTTTAGAAAGTAGGCCTCTGGTATGGAGAAGACTGGGTGGATTTCACAGTGGTTGCTCTTCCACCTCTCCCTGTCAGAGATTCACCTTGGGAATCTGTTAGGGTTCCTGGAGATGAAAGCCAAGAAAACATGAGCCTCCTGATTCCTCTCCCTTGAAAGAGAGTGACTGTAGCTCCCAGGAGTCTCTCACTCTCATGCTATTCCACACTCAGGCTCCATCTGTTTGTCAAAAGTACCATTTAAGCATTTCTATCAGAGCATTATGCTTCAGTTAAGCAGATTATGTCTATGTCTGTATGGATGTTCCTGCTTCTACAGGTTTTGGGGTGAGTTTCTCTGTGACCTCAGTTCTCTGATGTGTCCAAGAGGAGTCATTGATTTTGTCCATGTTTTTCTTAGTGTACAGATGGGAGTGACAACTTCCAAACTCTTTACATGTTGAAGTGGAAACTGAAGGTTCTCCCCCTTCCTCTGTTACCAACTGAAATACTGCCTCAAGGCCATCAGACACCAGGGCCTGATGCCTCACTCATCTATTTCTGTATTTCGTGGTGACAATCTGGTGTAGTTCTTTTTAAATGATGCTTTAGAAATCAGTCCTGTGTTTGCATCTTGATTCCACTGCTTATTAGTTAAGCCATAGGATGTATCAGTATTTTATCAGCAGCAGTGTTCAATAGAACTTTCTCTGATGATGAAAACATTCTTTACCTGTTCTGTCCATTACAGGTACATGTGGCTATGGAGTATTTGGAAAGTGGCTACTGCAGCTGAGGGAATGAATTTCTAATTTTATTAATTTAAATTTAAGGCCAATAGCCACATGTGGCTAGTAGCTTCTGAAATGGACGAAAGAAGTGTAAACAGCAGATGAGGAGATATCCTATTTTTTATTCTCATTGGGTCTTTCAAAGTAAAAATATAGATGCGTGCAATATTATACTATCTGGGAGTTTGAGACCATGTCAGCAAAGCTTCTGCTTCATAAAAGGTAGTCACTGACTCTACAGGTACTTTTTACAAAAGGAGATGGGTGATGTGAAACATGTCAGCCGATGAAGGTAGTCTTTTCCCCTGGGAATACCCAGAGGCTTGTTCTCTTCCACTGGACAAACGTGTGTATTTGGTGTAGGTATTTTGAGATTAGTGTGGCTTTAGGCACATTTCACTTTATGATTTTGTTCACACATGTATCCCCTTTTATTTTCCAACCCTGTGATGATGATGTTGCTGATCCCACTTTCCAGGTGAGGAAATTGAGACCCTAGAGAGCTTAAGTGACTTGATGAAGGACACATTAATGGTTCACAGCTTCAAACAGACCTTTGGGGGCTCTGAAGTGCTTATTCCACTATGCCTAAACCACTATTTACTGAACTGCACTCCAGTTCTACTTTACTTCTCTTTAACATCACTGATGTCATACAGTAGTTGAGACTGAACATTAGCTTCCAGGGCCCCTCCTTGTGGACATCTCACCTCTAGCAACCACAGAGCTGGGTCCTTGCCTCAAAAATGCAACAGGCAGCTCCTATTTGTACCCACCATGCCTTCTGGTTTGATATAAAGAAAGTTTCTGCCAAGGTAAATGGCAGGTGGCCCTGTGTGGGAAGTCTCTGGAAAAAGGAAACTTGGGTAATCACACGGTGACGGTAGCAACAACATCCGCAGCGTATGTATGTGTGGGTAGGGGGCTTCTGTCTCCCCTCTGCCCCATCTCAGACTGTCTTTTCTTCTTCTCAGCCCCTTTCCCCTAAACTCCAGCCCTGAGACAGGCAGCAGAGAAGGCCTTCTGTCCAATACACTCGCCTTAAATTGCAAACTTAAAAGTTTCAGACTTACATAGTACCCTTCACACAGTAGCTTTTGCAGCATCCTTCAGAATTAACTGCTAAGCAAATATATTTTGCACCCCACTTATATCTGTGGGCCAGGTTCTTACAGAGAGGGAGACTGGATTTTTGAAATTAGACCTGGCAGCTACTTACTGAGCTGCTTTAATAGAAGTGGCTCTCAGAGTCACTGGACCAACAGGAACAGCATCACCTTGGGAACCTGTTAGAAATGCAAATTTTCAGGTCCTACCTCAGGCCTATAGGATCAGAAACTCGGAGGGAGACCCAGAATTTGGACAAGCCCTCCAGGGTATACCCGCTCAAGCTGGAGGGCCACTACCGAAGAGCGTGGAAGCAACGAAATGGCACTGAGTAATTAGTCAGGATGCACACAGATTCTTCGGATCTACCAAGCCACTGCTCCAGTCAGTGTGGTCCTCAAACCAGCAGCAGCAGCAGCCCTGGGAGCTTGTTAGAAGTGTAGGATCTTAGAATTGTGGTCCCAGACCTACACTGAATCAGAATATGCATGTTAATAAAATTCCCAGGGAATTCCAAAGCATATTCAAATTTGAGAAGTGCTAATCCTCACTTACATTGAGGTTAGTTCCATTTGAAGAGTTCAGGCACAGAGAACCAGGTAGGCAGGAGAATTTTCTTTGGTGGATTTGATTTTGATCCTAAATAATTACAGATTTCTTTTATAACCCCACAAAAAGAAATTTTAGAAAGGGGAAGGTAGGGGAAATGGACTGACCTATATGATTAAAACCCCCAGTCAGCAAAATTTTACATTTCACAGTTTCAAAGGGCTTTACAATGATCACTTTGCCTGGTTCTCCTGATCTCTAGCAATTCCGAGGACACTTTCCCTTTGAAGTGCTTGCAGATCTACTTATGTCGGCAAGATTTCTCTGGGAGACACTGTAGTCATGTAAATTAAGCGAGAGAGGAGAGTTAGCAACCCTCTCACCTCCATAGCTGGAGAGTCCCTGTCTGGCATGCTGTGAGGAGAGGTGAAGGAACCCTTGCAACAGGAGCCTGCAGCCTCCCAGAGCTTTTGATTCCTCAGACACTTCCTCGGCCCGAAGGGAAGGCTTCCTTTGTGTGTGAAGCCCCGTCAAGCATGAAGATGAGGTTCTGAACCCCAAGAAACCACCTTGGTGAGGTAAAATGCAGCCCCCACCCCCGTGCCCACTGACAGCTCTGCCTGCCTAAGAGCTTAGGAGCTGCATGTTCAGCAGTAGCATGAATCCAGTCCAGTTGTCTGTCATGACTGCAATGGAGTCATTAAAAACCAACAAATGGCCAATCTGAGTATTAAGAATGTAGATTGAGCACCCATTATGGCCTGCTGGGTCAAAGAAAAAAAAATGCTTGCACGTTATTTACTCACCAGGCGATGGTGGCTCTGGAGGAGTTGGCACTTATGGAGGAATAACAGGCATTTTCAGGGCCAAGAGCAATAATGATTAACACACCCTACAGAAAGCTGTGGTTACCATGGGTTTGTCAGATACCGGATCTTAGTGCGTTCCTATCATCAGTGTGTGTGGAGGACGCTGTTACACTCAGGGGCAGATGAGGAACCTGGGCAGATGAGGTAAGTTACTCAAAGTCATATAGGGAAGTTGGGACTTGACCTGGGCTTTCCTGACTCCAAATCCAGTGTTCCGTCCACAACAGCTATGTCTCAGCTTTGCTACTCAACGTGTGCTCCGCTGACCAGCAGCATCACCTGAGAGCCTGTTAAAAATCTAGAGTTGGGAGTCCCTCCCATCCTGGGCTGAATCAGGGTCTTTATTTTTCACAAGGTGTCCAAGTGATGTGTGGATACATTAAAGAGTCCAAGAACAATTCATCTTTTACTCAGCATAACCACTCGCTTAGATGCCAAACCAAAACAAGAACGAGAACAAAAGGCACCAGTGCAAACCTCACAAAATTGAAGTACTGGGTATCATAAAGATTTTTTGAGCACTTGTAGTGATCGTTCTGTAGCAGAGATGAATTTTTTTTTCCTTGAGACAATTAGAAAGATTTGGCGCAGCTGTGGTATTTGGCAAAGTCGTGGGGCCCGTGGGAAAACGGGCAAAGGAATCTCACCTTCAATGCTGAGAAATTAGCAGTTCTAGTGTGACCAAAATAAATCAATAGAGAAGGGAGAGCACATTTCCCATCCTATAAACTGTCAACTGGCAATAATTTATTAACTACCTGCTGCATACTCCACATTGTGTTAGGTTCTAGGAGAAATTTGGGAGCATGAGACATTGTTCCTGCCCTTAAAGAGCTTATGATCTTGTTTAAGAGAAAGTATCCTGTGACAATACAGCAGATTATATAATAATGTATAATAAAGCATTAAGGAGTATGGACATGACTGTAAGCCAGATAGATTTAAGGGAAGGAAGGAGCAATGACTGTGGGAAGTCCTCCTCAAGTAGGAAGCATGTGAGCTAGACCCAAAGTAAGGAGTGAATGCATTTCTAGGGAGCAGAACAACAAAAGTGGATGTATGGAGACGGGGTTATGAGAAGGAGGCCTGCAGACTTCTCTTGTATTCACGAAGGGAAGAAGGGCTGGATCCGGGCCACTCAGACCTGGGGGTTTGGCATAGAAAACCCCAAGTCCTGGTGGCATCCAGGCCCTGTTGGGAATCATCTTTATCACCATCCAGTGACAGAACTGAAAATGAAAATGACTGGGTTTTCAAATCCAAGAAAAAACAGCTATGCTGGATCATTCTTGCCCACAAGCTTCATTAAGATGGGGTCACAGGCCATTTTGTTGAGTGAAGGGATGAACATCCCCTAGAAAGTGAGCCCTCAGCTCCTGAGGCCTGTAACTCTAGATGGGCATAAGACCCTTGGGCCAGACTCTCTCAGCTCATTCTCACCTCCACATCCCAAGTCCTCTTACTGTAAACACTGCAGCTCTTTGCCTGAGGCTTTTCTAGAGCAACAATTCTGATTCTAGGGACACATACAGCATCTGGAATGGTCAGAAACTTCTTTAGTGCCTCCCCCCACCCCGCAGCTAATCAATTGACAGTGGCTAGCCAGTTAGGAACAAATATCCAGCTTCTTCACCCACAGGTGCGCTAATCTGGACGTCTATTCTACAGGGTCTCCCAGAGTTCCCCAGGGACACTGAGCCCCAGGTGCCCACAGTGGACCCTTGGCTCCCCTGATTGGCTGCCTGCTACTCCCTGTTTCGTGCCCCCACTTTTTCACAGGGATTTTTGGCTATCACCTCCCAAGATTTCGTATGTGCCTACATTAAAATCCTCATCTCGACTATACTTGGAACCTGCAAGTTAAACTTAAAGTGGAAGACCTCACAATGGGGATCTTTCAAAATACCAGAGACAACATTCTCAAGAGGATTTCTTAGAGAGCAAGAAGATAAAAATAGCTTCCCTCTTCCCTCATTGCCTCCTTTTGTTCAAAATATGAATTCTGAAGTTGAAGGCATGACATATTATTCAGGGCTTCCCATATCAAATAACAACTGTGTTGATTTCCTTTTTTCTTTTCTTTCTTTCTCTCTCTTTCTTTCTTTCTTTCTTTCTTTCTTTCTTTCTTTCTTTCTTTCTTTCTTTCTTTCTTTTTTTGTCTTTTAAAGGTTAGAGATTACTCACCTCCCCTGCTGGTCATTAAATCAGTCTGGCTGGAATCCTCGGAAGTTCTGTGGCCTTCCGGGCATGTGTGCAGACAGCCCTGCTTGCTGTGATGTGCTAGCAAGCAGGTGACTTCAAAGGTCTGCTTTGAGCCTATCTCAAGTATCACTTGGGGCTCACACTGAGCCCCAAAGTCAGCTACCAGATGGCACATCTCACAAAGTCAAAGTTGATCAGATTCCCCAGCACCCTGCACCTCCCTAGCTCCTGTGCCGAAGGTTGCTGTACCCTGTCAGGCAGGAGACAAATCACTCCTTTTGGCTTACTTCTCCATCTCCTAGCTAGTGGACGGAGTCACCAGTCAGATGCTCAGCTGTTCTGTGAGGCTTGCAAGTCTGGTGAGTCCTGAGAGGTTCAGTTTTTGTGTTAATTTTTCAAAATCATGTTTCTCTTACTCAAATGGGGCATCTATTAAGATACTATGAGTCATTAGAAAGGTTGGCTTCCTCTAGCACTATAGCTTTATTTTTACATTTCAGTTTAAATGAGCAGTTTATCCAGATTTGTCCCCAGTGCTCACCTGCATGGGGAAGTGAGAGATTGCTCCCCAAATCTAAATGAGACAGGCAGGGTGGGTATTTGAGGATACTCCTCACACCACAGAAATATGCTTAGAAGTCAGACAACCCCAGGATGACACCGTACTTGGATTATTGTGATGCTCCTCCTATGACATGAAAGGACAACGAATAGTGATCTCAGTCTTTCCGTGATTTTCCCCTAGTGCAAAATGAAAATGCAAAAGGCAATTGGCTGGCCCAGGAGATGCATAGATGCTGCCCTCTCAGGCTCGTGCTTAATCTTTTCTAAGAGTATCTGCCACTCAGATCATTCACCGAAGGGACTGGGCCGCTCCAGTCACCATAGTACTTGTCACCAGAAAAAGCACCCTCAGATGCTAAGAGCAGATTCCAGTGTCAGCATCTGCAGAGAGGATCTTTACGATGGCCTCCAAACCCAGGAGTCTTTGGTCCACTGTTCCTTGGATGTGGGCTCTTTCTTTTTTCATTTCGTGTTCAGAAAAGGCAAGCAGTTGGACCAGGCAACAAAGCACTGCCTCCTGCCTCCTGTGCAGGTTGCCGCTCACAGTGGGGTCTTACCTGCTGTCAGGAGAAGCCTAGCATAGTGGGTGACTGCTACAGACTGAGGGTCAGGCCTGCTGGTGATGCTCTGACAAGTCTCAAGCCCAGGGTGCATTGAGCAGCTCTGCCGTGCAGGCAACTAGACTGCATTCGGTTTCTTGGGTTCCTCTCCAGCAGGGTTTAGACTATAAAGGACAGAGGTGTGAGAGAAAGCAAGAGAACTCCATCTTGGGGAGGATTACGGAGAATCAGATCTCTGCCCAACCGCCCAAAAAAGCATCTCCTCAGAGGTCATAGTATTTGTCTCCAGCCAAAGTTCTATAAGATGTGAACTTCTCTTTGGCATTTTTTCATTTTACGTAATCAATGCAGCTGGAAAAAAAAAACCCTAATAAAACCAGAGAACACAAAGGAACCCCTTCCAGCAGGGTTTGGGGCCAGATTATTCTTTTCCACAGGGCGCTGTCCTATGCCCGTGGGATGTTTAACAGCATCCATGACCTCCACCCACCAGATGCCAGCAGCAGCCCACTCCAGGTTGTGATGGTGAAAAATATTGCCAAGTGTCCCCTGGGGGCCAAAACCACCCCTTGGTGAGAACCGCTGCCCTCCAGGTTACTTAACAGTGTTCTCGTCCAGAAACTGCTCCAGTAAAGGGGGTTGGAAGACAGTATGGGAACTTCTTGATGTAAAGGACCAGAGAGTAACATTTTTAGGCTTTGAGAGCCACATGCTATCTCTGCCTCATATTCTTTGTTTTTGTTTCTTTTTGTTACAATATTTAAAAAAATATAAAAACATCCCCTGAACTCAAAAAGTAGGCTGGAATGGGCCCATCCTCAGCCTATAGAGAGAGGAGTGATGGCCCTTCCTGCAGTGACTACAAGTGCTGAGACAGTATCTGGAAACGCCTGGGATCTGGATCCAGCTACCAAGTCTCTAGGACCGTGAGCTAGCAGTTCTGCTGCCCTTCTTGGAAAGCCTGAATTAATTAGTTCCAAGTTAAATTCTGTTAATCTTGTTTTACAACTTAGTTCTATTTAATGTATTCAAACATAAAAATTAAAAAAAAAATAGAAACTCAATATTTGAACAAAATGAGATTCTCCTGTAAGTGGAAGAATGTCTGCATAGTGAGGATGTGTCCTTCCACTGGTTTGGAATACAATATCCTATGAGGTTCCTTCGAAGAAGAAGAAGTTGTATAAAGGAAATGCACCCCCCACACACAATTTCAAAACTGAAAGATGTTTTAATAGGATAACAGAGGATATCAAGGAAGGAAGAATGGTATCATGGCAAAAGATAAGCCTAGAAACTGCCTGTAAAGCTGCAAAAATAAGGACATGTCATTTTGAAAATACATTTCAAAGTAGTTTCTATGGAGTTGTCTTCACCCATCACAAAAATGTCTGAATAAACTAGGGCAGGTCCATCTGACAAGTATTTATTGAGGGTTTACAATGTGCCAGGGACTGTGTCAGGCGCTGGAGTCAAATCCACCTGGACGGTGAGCAGGGCTCAAAGAGGAAACAGCTTCACCCAGAGATTTTTCCAGGAAAATTTTATCTCTTTCTCTCTTGTGTATTGCTAATTCCAGATATCTTACACTTCACTTTGGGCATTTAGAGTTTCTCTATGTGGATTTTCACTGACACTGGACAGAATCAGTCAAGAAAATGTCCTCATGGCTCAGTTACCACTGTTAAGACAACATTATGAGATCAGAATGAGACTTCAGTCAAATATATTTCATTTGGACTTAGAAAATGTACATTTTAAGTTATTCGAGTAGTTTATCAAATGGGAGGCAGTAAATTATAGTGAAGAGTACTGGACTGGGAGTCAGAACCCTGTCAGGTCCTGTTTCTGTCCTCATCTTCTTTTCATGGACAAATCAGTTAATTTCTAAGGAGCAGACTTCTCATCTGTAAAATGGGATCACAGCACTTTTACCCTGAGGCTCTTGCTGTATTTAAACATACTATGTGTTTCTAACTTACAGAGTGGCATAAAGGTGATATCGTTATTATAAGGACTGGGCTAAACTGGTTCTTCATTCTACACGGATGATTCTGGGATATATCAAGTATTGTCTTGGTCACAGCCCTGATCAATTACCAATAAGACCTTCTTACACTTCATTTTCGGTGATCAAGAAGAAACATATTTATAAAAGCTCATTAGGCGCTGCTCTGAAATTTGCTCTGGGATGAACATCATGGATTTTCTGCTAAAATACAATAATGAACTAAATTTAATCTTCTAGAGAAACGAAGACTTTTAAGGATGTCCAGAAATTAATCGTTGATCCTTCACCAGCACCATCGTGTCTCACCCACCTTCACCCCAAATTACATCTTTGTCCCACAGACTTCAGAGGAAACCACTGCTAAGGACAGTCACCCCCTCATAGTTTGGGGTGGAAATCTATGCTGCAGAGTCTGAGGATGGCAACTATGTCACTTGCACAAATCTGAGAAAGCTTCTCCAAGTGAGATCAGCTGGATTTTCAAATGTGGACATTTTTTTTTCTTTGTGATACTCAATTATATTAAAAAAATAATCTACCTGGGTTTTGTCGTCATCGCTTCCCAGTCTATTTTTGCTCAGAAAGTACCTGGACTAATGTCCCAAGAAGGATCTCCTTCATAAAATGGGTACAACTGCAGAGCACTGGGAGGAGTAAATGACACAGCCCTGCAAGGTCCTTCCTCTGGTTTCGTAACGGGGCCTGAGGAAGCCTTATAAAACCCTGCTTATGCTCTGTCCACCTTGTTTCAAATGTGATGCCATCAAATGGGCAGGAGCCGGATGGTGCTGTGTGCAGTGTTAGCTGTCAGGGCCATCCTCGATGCCAGCAGCAGAGTATCAGTATAACACTAGTACGGGCAGAAACAGGGACTGTTTGACTACAAACACCTTTTATAAAGGACAAATCTTCATCTAATGGAAAGAAAGGAAAATAATGATAAGTGCTCTCCACCCCACCCCCCAATTAAATCACCATGACTGCTGGAGTTTTCCTGGACCCCAGCTCCACACCCACCAGATATAGGAGTTGGAAGTGGAAAGGCAAAATGGATATGTGAAATTGAGGCAATTCCCTCAGTTTCCTAGGTCTGAGTTTTTATAAACTGTATGAATTCATTTGACCAGAGAGCCATCAGCTTGAAATGGCTTCTGACCACTATTTGACTTGCTTTTGATTTTCCCCAGACACCTCGCACATGAAAAACCATCTCAAATCTGAAAACAATTTACTGACAAGACCGCTGTCCTTTAAAGTTGCCCTTTAGCCATGGAGGCAAAGACAGCCTCCCTCTCTCCAGACCCAACTTTCTCTGATAATATGGTTTTGTGTCCTGGACAGATCCAAATCAAATAGGAGAGAAACAGTCATGTTGAAAAGAGGTCTGATGTGCCTGTTGATGTCTCATTAACCTTGAGAGTGAATGTAACTGGTGACTGCCCGTCACAGTGGCGTGACGGTTTGTTAGGGGGGAAAAAAAGCCAGTGGAAACATCACCTCGGGGGAAAATAAATACAAAGAGAAACATCATTTAGTAGATCATCTATCAAAACATGGGGCAGCTTTCCAACTGTCAGGACTGGCTAAATTATAGTTTCCTTAAGCCTGTGATGAAACTACTACGTGTTTTCTTGAGGAAGCATTTGGGGCAGTATTTTACTGTGTGTCAGAATATGTTCACTGAAGTATTGGGACCCCCCCCCCCAAAAAAAAAAACACTTCGAGGTTAGAAGCATAATCATGGAAAAGCAAGTATTTCCGGACCACTGTTACTAAGGTTCTGTGATGATGTGTGTGCCACTGAAAATATCACAAGCCACCTGGACGTGGGAAGGTCCTAATTCCACTGAGTCCCTCTTCAGGTTCCCCTCATTCCTAATTGCTGATTGGTATCACCTCAACAGAGAGAGGCAAGGAAATAACACAGGAAAATGAGCATGTCTCCAGGGATAGAGGGTTACCTGTAGAGGAAAGAGGAGACAGTTCCCCAGGTTCCCTGGCTGCCTCCCCTTGGCACAAACGGACTAGAAGTCTAAGTGTCGTCTAATCCCATATCTGGACTGAGACCCTGACAAAACCAGCACCTTTTGTGCCTCTGCCCCAGGGCTCCAGCTGGGACTGGTTCTCACCAGTCCTCCGCAGAGGGGCACCGTGAGTAAACAAG
Organism: Canis aureus; assembly: GCF_053574225.1. Classification (NCBI taxonomy): domain Eukaryota; kingdom Metazoa; phylum Chordata; class Mammalia; order Carnivora; family Canidae; genus Canis; species Canis aureus. The sequence goes on from NC_135649.1 coordinate 105,395,343, forward strand.
CCCCACAATTCCCACTGGGGACTTGGATGGAACATTCTCACCTATTTTTGCTTTCCTCTCTGAAGGTCTCCACTTTACCATCTCTAGTCCTCATTCCTCTGCTTTTCTAAGGAACTTCTTGAAAGTTATCACCATTAACCTCACTTTTCACATCAAATTTCCACCTCGGGCTGACGGCACAACCTGTTTCCAAGAGTGTTACCCTCTAACCAGCTGCTTGGTTTCTTGTGCTCTCCCCGTAGGGCCACATAGCCTGGCTTCTGTCCTCACCCTTCTGGCTCTGCCCCTCACCCTGACGCCCAAATGCACCCAAATAAAAGTGGATTAACCAAATCTCTGTCTTCCCAAAGAAGTTTGGGCATTTCAGAAGAAGGGAGCTACTGTGCAAGGCGAAATAACTGCGAATGACAGACATCATTTCCTACCCCGGGAAGACAGAGATGGCCACCTCGCTCTGGGGAAGAGGGCGGCGGGGCAGCCCCACATCCTCGCCGGGGACCACACTTCTTTCTGGCTGGGCATGAGGCCTCTTCCTCACCATCCCGCCCCACATTCCTTTGCCCCCTCACGGCCCCTCAAAGCAGCCTTTCCGAAATCACTCCAAAGGCCACAGGAAGGGAGTAAAGAAATGGGGAGAAGGGAGAGGAGGGTGTCTGAATACCGCCCCCCCCCACAAGCGTAATATTTTGTTTCCAAGTACCAGGACTTTCTAGAATGTCTTCTCTTGTTGCGCTCCTTCCTGGCCCAGTAACCCCCCAAGCCTCCCCACCCGCAAGACCACTGCAACCAAAACAAGCGCACCGACCACAGCACCGTGGCTGCCGCCGCCCCAACTGTTGCAGCAGCTGCCGGGGTGGCGGCGACAGTGGCGAGGGCAGGGCCGGGCCCGGACCCGGACGCTCCCCGCCCAGGAGTCTAGGAGGCTCCGGGCGGCCTCCGAGGGGCGCGCGGTGCAGGGGAGCCCCTGCGGCAGCCGCCTGGGATGGGAGAGGCGGCGCTCCCTGCTCGGACCCCCGCGCGGAGCCAGCCCAGCCGCGGCAGCGGCGCCCGTGGAGGCTGCCCGCGCCCGCCCCCCTCTCACCTTTAAGATCAGGTCGGTGTGATGCTGGTCCAGCATGTTGGCTTTCTGGAAGGAGGTGACGATGACCCGGCCGTAGCGCCCGGGGGTCTGCAGGTCCGAGTAGAGTCGGTGCTTGGAGCGGTTGACCGGGAAGAGGCTGTTGACGAGGTTGCGCTCGATCTTGGCGAGGCTGTGCTGGGGCGCCAGCAGGTGCTCCACGCTCTCCTCGACCTGGTAGCGGCTGAAGCTGGCGCCGAGCAGGATGGAGATGAGCACGGGCGCCGAGGCGAAGAAGACCGGGTGACTGGCAATGAAGTGGCCAAGCCGGGAGAAACACGTCCTCAAGCCCCTGTGCAGAACCTGCCGCAGCATCCTAGAGCAGAGCGGGCGCGGGAGGAGGGCGAGGCGCACGCTCGGCGCGGGCTCGGGCGGCGGCGGCGGCGGCGGCGGCGGTGGTGGCGCCCGCGGCGGCGACGGCGGCGGCGGCGGCGGCGGCGGAGGCGAGACCCGGAGCTCTCCCGGAGCCGCGGCACCACCATCGGGGAGTCCCGCGCCGCGCCTCGGGAGGGTCCCCTCGGGCCGGAGACACGCCCTCCTGCCCGCGGCCGCGCCGGCCCAGAGAGCCCCCCAGCCTGGCGGCCTCCGCGCCGCCCCCACCCCGCCCTACCCCGTGCGCCCTCCCCACCCCCCGCCGCCTCCCAGCCCGAGGGGCTCCGCGCGGCGGGGCCGCGTCCCGGCTCAGCGCGGGAGGGGCCCGGAGCTGCCCCCGCGGCGCGTCATGACCCCACTCACCCGACCCCCAAGGCCAACGACGGGGTGGCGCGGGGAGCGGCGGCGGCGCTATCTCGGGGAGACTCTGCGCGCCAGCCTAGGAACACGAGGACGGAGAATTCCAGGCTACACCCAGTCCCCTCCCCTCCCCGCGCTCCCCTCCCCCGGCCCGGCCCGCCTCGCACGCCCTCCCCTCCCCGGTCCTCCTCCGGGGAGACCCAGAGATGAATAAAGAAATGGCCCTGATTTTCCAAACAAAAAGTAAAGAGTTCTCCCGGGGGGCGTCGGGTGGACCCGCTCAGAGCCAAGTACCCCCAGAGGCGGAAAGGAGGAGGCTGAAGACTGCGTGCGCCCCGGCTCTCGCCAGGCTCAGGTGGTGGCGCGCACTGGCTGGTGCGGAGAGGGGGTGGGGAGCGAAGACGCTCGAACGTGGAAATCACGCCTCCTCTCAAGTAAGAGCCATTTAAATTATCCCCAACACTGCAGCTGCCGCGGGACCACGGGGTCCGAGTGTGCGTCTGGGGCACGTCCACCCAGAAGGCGTCCGTGGAGAACCTTTCTTCTTGCCCTTATCTAGGGTCGCTCCAGAGTGTATTGGGGTTGGGCAGTTCTGCTGCGCGCCCCTCAACCCGCGCCCCCCGGTCCCCCAGTAACAAAAGTGCGGGTACTGCTGGTCAGTCGGTGGAGCTCCCGGACTCCCGGCTCTCCGCCCTGCCTCCTCCTCCTCCTCCCTGTGTCGTCACTGGCGGGTCTGGGGGACCTGGTGCGGCGGGGCTGGAGCGGGCGCCCCTGCGGGAGGGCGTAGAGTGTTTGTGAACCGGGAATCCGTAGCGTTACTCCCCTTCTCTCCAACACCCCGCCCTCTCGTTCTCAAAGACGCAAGTGTGGGAGTGGGGGACACCTTATCTCAGACCTGGAGAGATCCTGGTCTCCGAGCATGCCGAGCCGCAGGGGGCGCGGGGGAGCCCGGGGGGCGCCGACGTCTCGGCAAAGTTGGGCGTGTGCGTGTGCGCGCCAGCCCTGAGCTAGCAGGCAGCCACTGTGGTTTCCCCTCGCACTCCCCCTCCAGAGAATTTCCCGAGAAGGCGGGCGCCGGCTTCGGGCCCGGGATAGACCTGCGGCGGCGGCGGGAACGGCCACGCACAGGTACAATTTAGCGCGTTTCGTTGTGCGCTCTAAGCCCCGGGGTCCATCCATTGCAACTCAAACCGAGCCGGATCTCGGAGTCTGGGCCACTGAGGCGCTCAGTCCGGCTAACGGGGTGGGGACCGGTGCGCCGTGAAGGGTCCCGAGGTTTTGCGCTCTGAGCGCTCGGTTTTCCCGTTCCGCGCCTCCCGTCTGTCCCGCTTGGCCTCCTAGTGCCAAGGGTCAAAGGAGAGGCGGTGGCGACTGGAGGCGCGGGCCCTGGAGGGGAGTCCGCACTACAGAGCGTGGACAAGCGTACTGAAGCTGAAGGAAGGCGGAATGGGGAGAGGAAGAGGAGGAAGAGGACGGGGAGGAGGAGGAAGAGGAGAGGGAGACAGCAATGGGTGGGAGAACGCGATTCCGGGAGGTATTCCCCTAACGTTCCCATTCCAAGACTCCCCAATGCCAAGCGGCCCTTCACTTCTCAAACTGAACTTGGGAACTTGCATGTTCGAAACTGGAAGTCTTGGGCTGGGAAATCCTCCTTTTTAGGTTTTTCTCCTCCCTTCCCCCACACCAGACCCTCCTTCCCACATTCCCTCAGCAACACCTGCAACTGCTGAGCTGCCCACCCCGGGGGCGCACCCGCTCAGCTCCCCCTGCTCCCTAGGTCCTTCTACCCATCCGTACTCTAGTCCACTTTGTCGGCTCACCCCTGCCATTCCCCACACGGGTCTCTGTTTCCAAAGGCTCCCCCCTGGCGCCTAGGTTCAACCGGCAGCATCCAGCCAACACCTCCCCCACCCCCGCCCCATATCTTCGTCCCAGAGAGGGACATGTTGGGAGGGGCTGGAAATTCTCCGGCAACACTCCACTTGTGCCCTTCCCCCAGCATCGTAATTTCTGCTGGAGGAGACGCCGCTCCTCTGCAGCGCTTTGCTGATTCACGATGATCGCGGAGGGAAAAGCCTCTTTGACTTGTGCCCCTGCAACTGGCGAGGCAAGCGCAAGTGGCTGCGAGGGCACACGCTTTGGGAAACCACCCACCACTGCGCAGCCGAGGTGCTAAATGGCAGGGTGGATGCCCTGCGTGGCGCTCAGCCGGGGCAGAAGGAAAGGCGGAAAGGGCGGGCGGGGGGTGGGAGTGCCGTGGCAGTGGGAAATACCGCGAGCCCAGTTCTGTGCCGCTGAGCTGGCGGCAGCTGGTGGGTGGGCACCTCTCAGGAGGCCTTAAGTCGATCTTTAAGCGGGGAGCGAACCGAGATGTTTCATGTGCCCTGATGCCAGCGCAGCGGCAAAAGTAAGCAGGGAAGCCAACCGACAGGTCTCCTTGGGAGCCTTGAACATTTTGGCGAAGCTCTTTGCATACTCAAATCTTTGTCCCTCCAAATGGTTCCTCCTAACCGAGGTTCACTCGCGTCCCTAGAATTTCCGGTTTTTTAATGTGAGCCCTCAAGCAGGCTGCAGAGCCGTCACTCCCTTTCTCCGTGCCTGGGCTGAATCTTAGAGCGGGAGAAACCCAGTGTCGCTCAGCTGGCCCGGGTGGGAGTGTTGTCCTCCCACAAGGAAAGGCCTTTACTTTGAGACCCGGGCTTTTGCTTCCAGTCCTTCCAACTCTATATTCCTATATCGTCTTTATGGATATGTGTGTGGGGCAATGGCCACCCCGCCTGCTTTAATTCGGAGGCACTGAATAGCCTGAGGGTGGATCTCGCTGCCACTTTTTCTTGCGGGAAATTCAGTTAGTATTACCTAAATTGAGTTGGGGGGGGGGAGCGTCTCCTCCTCCCGATTTGATTTTTCTTCTCTTGATTCAGACGTTCAGGGAAGCGTTGCCGCCACCAAAGAAAGATCTGGATTCGCATTTGGGACAATGACCTTGGGAATAGAGCTTCCATCAGGACATTTGTAAATTATTCCTTTTGCTGATTAAAAATTACATTTTAATTGTAGAGAATTTAGAAAATAAGAACTAGAGAAAGAAGGAAACAAAAGGACACCATATCCCTGTTACTCTCTCCACCTTTCAAAGACAATATAATGCAGAAGTTCAGGCTGCTGGTTCCATAGCCAATGAGTTGAATCCATGCTCCACTACTTACTATGATAGGTTGGGTGAGTAATTCCACCTCCTTATGCAGTACTTTCCTGTTCTGGAAAATGGGAATAATTAATAGTACCTACCTCATAGAGTCGTCCTGAGGAGTAAATTCGTTAAAAGATGGAAGGCACTTAAAAAGGTGCCTGGAATATCACAGACACCTAGTTAATGATCTTTGTCAGAATTCTAATCTTTCTTGGATATGTGTGTGTGAAAAAGAAAATCAGTCCCTGCCATCGAGGAATTGGCCTGGTATTATAATTTGGGACTTAGTGTTGCTAGGAGCTGCCCTGGTACTCATAGTTAAGCTTCCATGGTCCCCTTTTGAATAACAACTATTTTCCAAAACACTAGTGTCAGATAAGATCATTGAGTAACTGCGATGGATCCAGACAAAATTAGGACCACTCCATAATCATGTCTGAACACAGATGAAGCATGAGTATTGTCTGAATACCAAAATGACCAAACAAGTCCCTATCCTGGCTAGCAGGAGTGAATATTGTGGTTTTTTTTTTAATTTAAAATTTTTAAACAAATTACAGCTATCGCTTTGGTCTAGTCTTCTCTCCCAGATAAAGACTTATTAAAACACCCAATCATAAAACTACCCCTGTTTCTTGACAGCATCCAATCCACAGGAAGCCCCATTATCTTAAATCTTTCCCCAAATTACTTAACACAAACCCAAATGGTTCTTATTGAGATGGCCCTCAGTTCCCCATGATGCAGATTCTCCTTCACTGCAGTGAAAAATAAACCCAGGGCATTCAACTACTGATACATTCCTGGTAGTCTTCAAGCAGGAGGGTTTAGGCAATGGATGTGGCATGTTTATACACTCTCTTTTTCTAAAATTGAAAGTCATAGTAAATGTTCTGTTTGGTAAACATTTTTTTTTCATTATATAGATTGTAAGCTTTTTCTCATATTGCTTAATATTGCTATAAAACCTTTTAATGGCTGCAAAGAATTCCATCAATGGCTAAAACTCAACTTATTTAATGTATACTCTATTTGGGGGCCTTTAGGTTTTTTAAAAAAAATTTACTGTTGGGGCGCCTGGGTGGCTCAGTTGCTTAAGCGTCGACTCTAGATTTCAGCTCAGGTCATGATCTCAGAGTTGTGGGATGGATCTCTGCATCTGGGCTGTGTGCTGAGTATAGAGCCTGCTTAAGATTCTCTGTCTCCCTCTTCCTCTGCCCCTCCCCCTGCTGTTTACAAAAGAACAAATAAATAAATAAATTTTTACTGTTATAAATAACACTGAGATGAACATCCTTCATGTAAATCTCTGACTACATCTCTATTTTCTTAGGGTCAAATATCCACCACTGCTGTTTAAGTAGACTGCTCCTTACAGTTGACTTTCTAATCATTGTTAAATTGGAAGGGACAAGGGCATTACTTCACAGGGATTAAATTTTTTGATAAAATAAATGAAGTATTCTCACTTGGGAGAGGATCATAGGAATGATCTGTTACATTAGGAGTAAGTCTGTTGGCTCAGTCTTGCTCAGAAATGCCAGAGGGATTAATCATGGTGTGGAGAGAGTGTGGGCTCAAAGGAAAAGCCTATTGTTTGATAAGGTTAGAAACAGGTTTACTCTTGTGTAGCAAGTGTGTCAGTCATTAGCTTTCAATATCACAACACCATTTTCTGCCAGAGGAACAACAAAATATTTTTATGCATATATGTTAAATCTAAACAGTTCTATGTTAACCATGAAATCAGTATGCATAGCAGGATCATGATATTCGGGCAGCTGCAATTTAGGGTGGCTCTTAGGATGGTGTGCTCATCACTCCTTTTTACATTTCTAATCTCAGTAACACTGATATTTTTTAAGTGGGACATGTTTCTGCCATCCTAAAGGATCTAGGTAAGATTTCTTGGAGAATGGAAACACATGCAGGGAAGGGCAAAGTATAGCAAGGGTTTTTCTTTCAGAGTAGGGAAGCAACCCTGGCCAATATCAGTGTTATCTTGAATGAGGATGTCTCCATGAAGTATCTGCTGGGACTCAGTCCTGTTTTGACCAAGAAGCTATTTTATGTACAACAACACTGTACTCCCTGAAATTTTATCCAAAGAGAGACTTCTGAAGATAGCTTAAACTTGCACTTGAGGAGAGAGCATGTGTGGCAAGTCCTAATAGGCTGCTTAAGACAAAGAGCCACACTGCTATGTGTAGATGATACCCATTCAAAAGGGTGCTGATTGGATTTTTCAGAGTACTCTGCCAATTTAGTAGGATCTCAGCATTGTCATGAGTCTTTTTAAAACGTGATCTATCGAGATCCCTGGCTGGCTCAGTGATTGAGCGTCTGCCTTCAGCTCAGGGCGTGATCCCGGGTCCAGGAATCGAGTGTGGCATCGAGTCTCACGTCGGGCTCCCTGCATGGAGCCTGCTTCTCCCTCTGCCTGTGTCTCTGCCTCTCTCTCTCTCTGTGTGTCTCTCATGAATACATAAATAAAATCTTTTTTTAAAGTGATCTATCATGACATAAGGAAAAAAGTCATGCAGAATTATTTTCCTGCACTGATTCAGGGAGAGACCTTTTTGGGTATTGTTTTTGTTTTTTGTAAATGGGATTTTTAAAGAACTTTTCTGTCTTATTCATTTATTTGTTTATTTATTAACATTTTAGGTAGTTAAAATACAGTGCAATATTGGTTTCTGGAGTAGAACTCAGTCACTTATGACTTAGATGCAACACCCAGTGCTCATCCCAACAAGTGCCCTTCTAAATACCCATCATGCATCTAGCACATCCCCCACCTATGTCCCTCCATCAAAAGTCAGTTTGTTCTCTATTGTTAAGATTCTCTTATGGCTTATTTCCCTCTCAGGAAGAGACATTTTGGAACACACTAGCTGGGTGTCTTGCTCACCCACGTCCAAATTTGCTTTTTTTCTCCTAACAGAAAGCCTCACCTTCTCTTTACTTTCCAAAATCCTTCCATCCTTCAAGGTTCTCATAAAATCCTAGCTCACATATCTGATAAGTTTTCTCTGGCACACCAACGTTGATTAATTTAACTAGATTGAGTAATCTTATTGCAATTAGCAGTAAGTTTCTACAGTAGTCAACAACTACGAGAAATAGAGCAAGAGATTCCCTACTCTCAAGGGATTTTTAGTTTAATAAGTTCGAGGATTAAAATATGAACCTGAGCAAGGGAGATGCCCAAGGAGAGGTCATGACAATGGTGTGGGGTCTCAAAAAGGCATAGATGGTATCTGGTTGGTCTCTAGTTTTATAGTGTCTTTAGTCTAGAATTAGCATCTTGCTGGTTTGAGCGTCTTTGTTATCTAATATTATAGATACCTACATGTTAATGATACTATGTGTCAGTTTTTTGGATAGCCTTTGATCATGTGGCTGAGCTGCCAGAGGACCCCTTCTCTCTTTCCTTGGGATCGTCTTAAAGTTTTGGGAAGTCCTGAGTAATGCCACTTTCTCGATATCAAATTAAGTGCAACTCATGTTGTTTTTTCATTAAGTTAAACTAGCTTTCCTTCCACTGCACCTAAATGAGGAGAGTTTACATACATTTTTCACTTTCAGCACCAGGGACAGATCCACGTAAACTTAGTTACTCCTCCCCCTTCCAGCCCCCATCTCTTCTAAACTGTTATTAGAGAAAAATTAGAGCTAAAGAGATTATTTAGAATAATATAATCCAGGGGGTTGATCATTTTTTTTCTATGCCAGGACAATTAAAATGAAAATGTATATAAATTAGTGGACCACCAAATTCAATAGAATCATATTTGAAATTGTGCCCAATACTTTTATGGCTTTGTGATGTGTTTGTATGGGAGGGGGGCATTTAAAGGGATACATTAGAGCTGACTCTAAAATACAACCTCTTGAACTTCAGGAGTAATTTAGCGGAAAATTTACAGAATAGAACATGAGGAAAAGAACATTTTAATGCATTTTATGTGCTAAGTTTACCGTAGGCACTTTCCCATACCTTACCTTTGTGATTTGCAAAATCACTGTGGGCTGTTAAGAATTGTCAAACCCATTTTAGAAAGAGAGGAAACTGAGGATTAAGGACATTAAATATCCTGTGCAGGATTACACTGCAGTGGAAGTGTAAATAGAATCTAGGCCTATGTCATATCAAAATCTATGTTTTTCTGTTCAATCATTCTTCTTCAAAGCACAATTGACTTAGTTCCTCTCCTAAAATGCCTTGACTGGGTATCATAATACGTCAAAAACATCTTAATCCGATAACATAATATGCCATGAATATTATAAACAATTAATGCTATTTCTATATTTGCTGTTCATGTAATAGTGTTGTAAGGTGGCAATTTTGTGGCCTATCCATTAATCAGTTTTTCAGTGTTTGGATTCATTTCTGATGTTGGTGTTCCTCAGAGGATTTTTGTGGACCAACAAAAATATTGTTATGGAACCCAAAGTGTTTGCTGATCTAATCCAACCCACTCTTTTTGCAGATGGTAAAACTTTTGCAGTGCTTGTCTGGATTTTTCTAACAAGAAAATCACTCAAAATGTTAAAATGGAAAACTGTCAACTGGTTTGAAAATACATAATGAAAAAAGCAACCAAATAGATTGACCTTATGCCTGTTGAAATGCTTCCATTTTTTCAGTGGTTCACCAACACACATTATACTGCAGAGGGAAACATTCTTTAGTTCTCTTCCTTTACTTTACTCTGTAAAGTGAATAGAGATCATTCTAATCACCAGAGCCATTGTCTTATGTATGAACATAGGGGACATAAAAAAGCAGGGGGTTTCCTGATACAACTCTTAGCTTCAGGGCAGTCTTTCTTTGATGTTTATATATTTAATCCCTTTAAAAATTGTACTCCAGAGCATAACCTAAGAACAAAGCACTTCATCCCTTCTGTTATTAGAACTGTGTACTTCTTGCTTTGACTTTTAAAAATGACAGAGCTACAAGGCATTCTGTTCCCCATGGCTGATCACTTCCTTCCAGTGAATGGCATTATGTTGGTGAATTAATTAATAGTAAAATCTGATTTACATATTCACAAATATTAGAATTGTAGAAAAATTACATCAGGAGACAGCTCCTTGGAGAAGCTAAGTGAGAGGAGAAAAAAAAATCAAAGGTTCCTTTTTCAGATATAGCATAGGACTTGGCATTTCTAGGCTGCTTTGCTTCCACCTTCGGGCATCTTCTGAATTTTGTAAAGCGGATTATTCTAGATATGGAAAAGTCTGTTCTACCATGGGTTGAAATACTTAGCCTCAGGTGAATGCCGTTACCTCCTGTAGTGTGCTAAGGAGCAGAAACTAAAGTAGTTTGGCTACTGGCCTATCCATCAGCAAATGTGGTCCTTCATCTAGCTCTGTCTTATCACTATATTTTAGCTTTCTGTCTATAAAATCAGAATGAGAAAGATGATGATGCTATCTCCCTGGTAAGGAGATTTTCAGGTGTAAAATATGATAATGAATGTAAAGTGCTTTGAAATAACCTGACACATTATTGGGCCAGGTAGAAGGTCCAAGGCACATGCTAAATATGGAGCATGAAGTCATGTAAAGGTCTTGCCTTTGAGGAGTGCACAGTGAAGTGGACTGAAGCCAAATGAAATAACAAAATTGTGGAGTGCAGCAAGGATGTTGGTACTATGGGACCAGTGAGAATGTTTCCCTAACCCAATCTGAAAAATAAAGGTAAGGTTTGTAGAAGCTTTGGAGAGCATGTGTAGAGATGCTGTCTGGTGCTCCATCCTTACCCTCTTGGCCTAGAAGTTCACTCTAGGTGGTTTCTGTATATACTAAGGGCTTCCTGCCTTTCTCTGTTTGAGATATCCTTTGGCCATGGGGTAGGCTGGAAATGCCAGTGGGCTAACACCCCTTGAAGTAACTAAATTAATGAGGAATAGGAAAAATAAGTACCCAGATTTCTTTGTCTTTCTGTGGGACAACTCAGAAATGTGTTTCACTCAGGCTCTCAAGACTTCCCAGCAGAGTTGATCACCCTAGTTGCCCACAGCAGTAACCCACTCTTGAACACACCCTGAATTGGCTTTTCTGTCCTCTCCATCTTCCATCTTTATGCCTTCACTGAGCTTTCTGGGAATTCCCTCCTAAGTAAACCACTTGCACCCACACCTTTGTTTCAAGATCTGTTTCTGAGGGAGTCCAATCAAAAACAAGAGATGACATCCAAATGGAGTCTCAAAGGTTAATAGTTAGTCTAGCCTAGTGAATTTAATGGTGTGTAAATTATGCATCAGTAGAGCTGTTTGAGAAAGAAGAGAATTAGCTAACCCCCCATGGAGGGAAAGAGTTTTCAGGGCTACTTGGAAGAATTCTTGGAGTATTCAAGGCAGAGGAAATATCATTTGAAATAATTATAAGGATGGGATAGAGAGCTTAGCTTGTTTTGGGAACTACAAATAGTTCAGGATGGACAGGCAGTAGTTTGGAAAAGTGGACAGGAACTGGGTTAAAAGGGGACTTATAAACCTAGATAAGGAGCTGGGTGTTCATTTTGAAGATGACCAGAAGCCATTCCAGGGCTTTGAATGAGGGAGTTTATGGCCAGCCTTATGTTCTATAAAGTTACTCCAGTGGCAACATAGAAGATAGATAAAGGAAAGACAAGTCTAGAGGCAAAGAGACCAGTTAGGAGGTCATGATAATAATTAGGATGAGAAGAGATTAGGACCTGAAGCAAGGTAGAGGCCAGTGTGATGGAAAGGGAAGCACTGATAGTTTTTTTGAGAGATAGAACTGCCAGGACCTAGATGATTGCAGAATGGAGCCAAGATACTGCATCATGATTTCTGAAAACACAGTGTTGTTCCAAAGGGCTTTGCTAAGCCATGCCCAACCCTAGAGATATTAGTGCATTTTTACCAAATTCCACTGGAACACAGAGCCTCTTGTCAGGGTGAGGAAGAAGGAGTGGGGGGACTGTGTTGAGCTCTAAGCTACAACAAATGGGGCTTGAATGTAAAGGTTTGGACATGAGAGCTGGACGAGGGAGGTTAGTGGCCTGGAGGAGTTTACAAGGTAGAGGATAAAACTGATTAGGTCAAATCCATAATATGGTGATTCACGTGGATTGATAAATGTCATTGCTTCAAAGGGAACTGAGTTATATCTTATGGCTGTTTCTTACATAAGACAGTTTCATCTGGAGAAGAAGGAAAGGAGATCAATGAGAAGCAGGGGTTGGGAAAATGGAATGTGTGGCTTTCATGGGTGAGATTCCCCAAAAACCTCCCTCTGTGTTTCATCTCAATTCACTTCATCTTTATAATGCACCCCTGTGATTTCCCCTCTACTGAATCTCTAGAACCCATCCCTGAAGGTGACCAAAGAGCATAATGTCTCTACATAAGGCCTCCATTTCTGGTGGCAGCTTATACTTTGTTAGGTCACGCACACACAGGCACATATTTCACACGTGTGTGCTTTAATTCACACAATTAGCAATCACATTGAAGAATACTGGCACCAATGTTTTGCAGTGTTAGCGACTCATTCTTTCCCTGACATCTGTGTGGGGGCACTGTAAATATGAAACCATTTTAATGAATTATTTTTAGTCCTATTATAAATTATACTGCTATTAACATTCATGTACAAGTTCTTATGTGGATGTATGTTTTTGTTTCTCTTGGCCATGTAACTACTGCTGGAATATACATGATAACTCCAAGCTTCACATTTTGAGGAACTGCCGAGCTCTTTTACAAAGGGCCTGAGCCATTTTACATTCTTACCAGCAATGTTTTATGTTTGTCTGCTTGTTCATTATAATCATTATATGTAGTTTTTTCTCTATTGTTAGATGTTAGTTTCACAAAACCTTTGCAATCTCTTTCTTGATTTGTCTTCCTTCTAAATTCTTTTTGGTGAAATACGTTTTTTTTTAAAACATCTTAGAATGTTACTTGAAAATCCCTGTAATAATGTAATAAGAATTAGGATAATGAGATTATCTAGAAATTATACTAGATTGGACCAGTGTATTACTTAGCTCATTGTTTGGGGATTCTGAATTTCAGATTGCGATGTTCACATCTTGCTGTGGAAAACCAAATCTTCCATGGAGTCTCCAACTTGGGGGGATTCTTTTTTTTTAAGTAGGCTCCACACTGGATGTGGAGTCTAATGTGAGGCTTGAACTCATGACTCTGAGATCAGGACCTGAGCTGAGATCAAGAGTTAGATGCTTAACCACCTGAGCCACCCAGACCTCCCTCTCCCCAGGGGAGATTAATTTAACCCACAGAACAGCAAAGATGGAATATGGGGACTACTATGATGGTCCCTCATTTTACACAGGGAAGAGGAAAGAAAGGATGGAGGGCCAAAAGGAGGTGAAAGACTGAGAAGGAGTTGTGGCAAGGCCATGAAGATGTAATGTCCTGACTTTTGTTAAGCTTTGACCTTAGCGCAGGGCCAGGGCCTGAGGTACAGTAGTGGGTCTGGTTTGGACCACTTGGGAGCTTGGTTATTTCACTTCTTCTCCTTTGTCCAGTTCAGACCACTCTCCCCAGTTTTCTTCTTCCAGTTCCACCCTACATTTATCCATCCATTCCCCATCACTCTGGCCAGTGGGTGGTGAGGCAAATTGGGGAATGGGGAAAAGAAGAATGAGAACATATGTGTTCATGACCCTTCCTCCACTTCTTCACCTCCCTATTTATTATCAATCTGGTAGGCGTTCTGTTTAATTTGCCTTACCTGAAGCAGTAACACTTTGATCTCTATAAAGCTGTAGAATCACCTAAGCCATGGTAATGAACTCCCCTATAGAACAATAAAGGTGAAATAAGGTGGTGACAAAATCCCACAGGAAGGACTATTAACTAATGTTATTAGGTGATACTTTCTTAATGAGAATTCCCTTCACTGTAATATTTCATTATTAATAGTCCTTGGGAGTTTAAAGAAAAGAAATACCTTTTTATTTCTCTGGCTTGATCTCCTGGTACTCATAAAGGAATCTAGGCTGTGCTTTATGATGCCAAAAATCACTGGTCAATCCAATTTGATAATAGAACAACAATCAACCACGTTATTTGGAGCTATGTAGACAAAACAGCTAATTGTTTGACTGAAATATTCACATGCAAATCAGTTATTTTGACATCATATGGGCACAGTCCAAGTCAATATTTAAATAGTAATTTGAAAAATCATTAATTGGAGCCATATTTGTTGATTATCTCATATATACAGGAATTTTTCTCATTAAGCAGATGGCTCTGCATCAATCCCATCTTAGAAATTAGTAAACACAGATTTTCCTAGCTGTAGAAAGGAAGTAAATACATAAGAAGGGGCCAGAGGCATAAGGCAACCTAAAGAGAACTCTGAACACTGAGGTGGTGGTAATTCTTCAGCGGTGGTAAGATCATCTGTGGAGGAGATGGCACTTGGCAATTTGAACATTGGAGGTGTCAGTGATTAATCTGGTGTATTAGTTTCCTTGGGCTTCCTTAACAAAATGCCCAAAACTGCGTTGCTTGAACAATGGAAGTTTACGGTCTTGTAGTTTTGGAGGCTGGAAGTCTGAGATCAATGTGTCAATACAGTTGGTTCCTTTTAGGGCTGTGCGGGTGAATAGGTCCCATGCCTCTCTTCTAGCTTCTGGTCGTTTGCTGGCAACCTTGGGCTCTGCTTGCTGGAGACTCATCATGTTCACATGCTGTTCTCCTGTGTCCATCTCCAAATTGCCCCTCCTTTATGAGGACATCAGTCATATTGAGTTAGGGACCCACTCTTTTCCATTGTGACTTCATCTTAACTAATGATATCTCTAATGGACCCTACTTCTAAATAAGATCCTGGGGCTTAGGACTTCAACCTGTGAATTTTGGGGGGAATACAATTCAGTCTATAACATCTGGTAAGCGACTAATATGACTTCCACAGGGGCCCAGGGGTCTCTGTCAGGTTTGACAATGGGTCATTTTGACTAGATGCTTTTGGGGAAAGATAAGGGCAAAGTAGAAATCTACTGTCAACCAGATGCTAGGACCATTTAATCCTATTTTTTTATGCCCCTCTCTACTTCCTCTCCACATTTGGGAGGACTGGGACTAAAAGTTGCTTGAACTTTGGTGAATCACTCACATTTTCTGAGGGTGCTTCAGGTCTCCCCCAGCCTTGGAGATCATAATCTAAGAATATTCTTCCTTAGTGTGTTCCATATGTTTTCCAGGCTAGCATGAAGTTTTGTGTCAGAAGACACATGGGTATTTTCTTTCTTTACTCTTTATAAAATTACTCTCTCCCACAGGAGGTATTCTCCCCAAGAATTTTCATATTCTTAACCTAACATGAGCTCTCAGAGTCCTTCCTTCTACTTTATTTGAAAACACATGCTCGAGTTTCCCTGCTGCACTCCCTTCCCCAGCCAACACCATGGCTGACTCCACCCCATCTTCACCCTTGTGGGGCTTTCTCCTTGAATTTGGGAGAATCACTGGGCTACCATTTTCCACTTGGAAGAAAGGGGATGGTGAGCATCCTCTTAAATATCCCAAACACTTTGGTTAGAACCATCCTGTCTGAGAAGTCAGCCCTTGGCATCGTGATGGGTTGTGTTTTGCAAGGATCTCTCTTGCCTGAGAACATCACCAGCGGTGCCTTGGACTTCCAGTGAGTAACGTCAGAGGATATTTGTGTCAGTGTTAAACTGTCCTTCGAAGACACCTTTCTCTTACCTGTGTGAAGCCCTCTTATGTTGCTCTGCTTCATCTGAGAACTTCTTCAGAAGTGGCTCCTTTTAATTGTTGATGATGTTTATTACAAAGCTTTTAGTAAGACAATAATAGCAGCTATGTATGCATAATGCAAGAACGGTTGAAGGGTTGAGTCAAACCACTGGGCAGTTCGGTGGGAAAGAATCATCAGGCCAAGCTTTCATCTGGCACCTCTTGGCTAAGTGTTGCATATATTTATACATACACATTTCATGATTAGATATTTACATATGTACATATACAAACAAAATCATGTTGTTTAGTTGTCAAACAGAAGTTATTGAAGTAAAACCTGGATGTCTCTGTATACAAATTAGTGACAAAATATACATTATAAGCCCATTGTAGGTATCAATGGGGGGGGGTGCTAGGAGGCAAAAATCCAGATTTCTGTTCTCAACGAGCTTGATGTCTTAGTGGGGAGACGTGATTGTTCATTAATTCAAGAAAAAAATTTATTTTTTTTAAGAAAAAAATTTAAACATCTAACATTGCAGGCCCAATTTGAGAAAGGATATATGTTGTAAGCTATTACCCCTATATGAAAGATCACAGCTTACTGGAGGATGTAGAGAGGTTGACAAAAGATGACAAAAGTCTGGTGGAGACTTTAATAGAGGAACACATAGGGCATTGCAAGAGTTGGTGTTAGATATGTTTAACTCAGACTAAGAGAGCCAGGGAGGCTTCCTGCAGGTGGCAGAAAACTAAGACCAATGCATTACAGCACCATAAGTGTTCTGCACTCACTGGGTGGTGCAGGTGTAAGTAGCATTGAAAGATGGGGAGGTCACTTCATGCTGAGGTGACAAGGGATGACCTCATGGAGGAGTGAGGTTTGAGATAAACTGTGTAAGTTAATGTCAACAACCGTACCTACCTGGCCACTCTGCAACTGGGCATTGTGGAAACTATCTGTGGGGAGTTGGGTGGTGAGACAATCCTGGGGTGTTGTACAGGTTGGAGCTAGAAGAGAGAGATTTAACATTGAATCTGAGCCCAGCTAGCCATGCTATCCAAGAGCTGTCACCTGTGTCATCAGTATTTGTGTGGGGTCAGGCGTTTCTGGGGAAGGGCAGGCTTCACAGCAGATGGATTTGGGAATGGAAGTGTGGTTACCTAGAGTAATGGATGGATATTGGAAGAAGGGGGCTTATTTATCATAGTGTATGAGTTAGGAATGCTTTTGTCTGCAAGTGAAAAAAACCAACTAAGAATGACTTTAACAAAAAAAGGACTGATTTTCCCTGTATATTTCAGAATCTGGAGTTAGCCACTGGGGCACTGATTTAGTGGTGCAAGAATGTCAGAGATGGCATCTCTCCCATTCTCTCAGCCTTCTCTTCATGTTTGTTGCCTCGTGGTTGAAATATAACATTCCCAATTCTAGACATCAGGTATGCACTGCGGGCAGGAAAAAGGGGGAAGGTTATGTCTATTTCTTTAATAAGGAAAGTAATATTTTCTCCAGAAGCACCCCAGGAGATTTCCCCTTGTGTCTTCATGGCTAGACCTGTAGTACATTGCCACTCCTAAAATCAGGAGAGGTTGAGAAAGAGTTTAAAATTTTTAGTCTGTAAGAAAAGGGAGAGGGGGCTTATAAATGAGTGTTGGGAGGGCCAAGCAGGAACTGGGATATGTGTGTTGGGGCGCGGGCGGGGGGAGGGGCGGGAAGCATGGGGAATTGCTAGGGCTATTTGTAGCTTGAGCTGGGGTACAGGGACCAGGTGCAGTACCAGAAGCGGCCTCAAGGGGGAACCAAAGGGAAGGACACGCGGCTGGGTCCCCACACAGTGCTCCTTTCCCGACTCTTTGGGTCTCTCTCCACCATCGTTGCCTCTTTACCTCTGCCCTTAATCCAGATCCTCGCCCTTTCTCTCAGATGTTGGCTTTTTCTTTGATGCTGCCATTGGCCTCTCTCTCTTCTCACTCTGCACACACCTGGAGGGATGTCAGAAAGCCGACATTAGCAGGGCCTGAGACTCCTGCCAGGCCTAGAAGCTGTGCCAACCATAAGCTCCCTCTGGGTAAGGCTCGGATTTGCCAAGCCTCGCATCCCAGCCAGCCAGAGAGGAGGAAAATAACAGGGGCTCGAGAGCCCAATGATTGGTGCCAGGCCAGTCAGTGGGAAGCCAGACTGTAGTCACCTGGGATAAGAAATCTGTTCTCTAAAGACAAGTTGGATTCCGGACTTGTGTATTTCCTTCTTGGTTTCTGCCTTTCCCTTAAGTTTCTTGGTATGCTTTTCCAAAACCCCCACCCTTATCATCTCAGAATGAAAAGAAAAAAGGAATTACCCACATCACACCAACGAGAGCCTCTTCCTTACCTCCCCAGCCAGGAAGGGGGAAGACAACCTGTCCTAGCCTGCAATTTGGGTAAGAAGAGGGTGGTTAGTGGAATAACTATCTTGGGGAAGGGAGCCAAGGACAAGGGTGATTTCTACCGTCTTGAAGGGACTCTCAACCAGGGTCCCTGGGGAGATGGGGAAATCAGAATTTCTGGTGAAGCTGACCTGTTATGGTTTAAAACAAAGCAGCACTTTGCCCCATGGAGTGGTTTTTAATCACAGTGTTTATTTTGCATGTCCGAGGATACTAAAGGTAGGCATAGATGTTTTTTTAAGAGGCAGCATGGCCCGCAAAGACTTCTCTGAAGTACCTGTAAGAGGATTTGGCAACTTGAATGAGTGACCTAATGGGGGAGCTAGGCTTTGGAAGTCTGTTGAAGCCTATGAATTCCCTCTCAAGAACTGATCTTACATGCATAAAATAAAATACGTAGGATAACAATGAAAAGTCAACTATACTGAAAGACAGATATCAAAAAATTTAAAAATACCCAGGTCTGCAATAGACAAATACATGTGCTTCCTTATTAACATGTTAAATAAGATCTAGCAACAGTTCTAACAACTGCTGTAATTTTGAAGCAGTGATAAGTGTTAACAGTATTTTGAGATATTGCAATGACTGAGATGTGAAATATGAAGATAACTGTGAGCTTTATTGGGGACAAAGTCACAGCCACTGCAAGAGGACTTTTGAGGTTTCTTGCCTATGTTGAATTGAAGGGAATGCCAAATTTCACTTGAGGGTTGAAACCCAAAAGGTAAAATTTTCCTATCCAAGTCATGGGCCTCCTGAATTCTACCCATAGACCTCATGGTGGTGGGGTGAGCGGGGGGCGGGCCACAGATTTAGAAGTCCTGACTACAAGGTAGAGAAAAGAGGAGACTACACAGTGGCAGGTTAATGCTACAATTAAGGAGGGCATGCAGAAGACCAGACAGTAGCCATGGGGGCACTATCCATCCTTCCGTGAATGGCCTGGAGTAGAAGCTGCATTCCGTTTTCTGGGTCTGTTTGGACTCACAGTAATGCCAAGTCCGGGAAATGGTGCTGTTCATTTTTTATTGGCAGTGGACTTGGTTATCTTGCGGGAGATTAATGGACTTAGAGTCTGCTCCAAGCCTGGGAGGGCTTCTGGTGAAGGTTTGCTCTCAGCCTTCCTGCCTTGACTGGCTCTGAAGCGTTCACACTGTGTCAGCCCGTGTAATGTTTATTTGCCTCCTCCATGAATGTGCTAAATGCAAATGAAAAGGCAACATCAAACACAAACGGAAAGGTGCAAGAAAAAGATTTGGCTTTGGGTCGTCCCTCTTTCTGAATATGGCACTGGGAGTCTAATTGCTAATACACATCAAGTCTTCAGTCAGAAGGTCACCTCAAGACTCACGTTAATCATTATTCTCACTTTGCAAACTGAAAAGGAGGACGGGCAATGAGTTCAAGGCCAAGGAGCATGACAAACAGGGTGTGATGAATAGAATTTCCAACCAAAGAATCACAATCCTTCTGGCCATGGATGCAGTTAGTTACACTGTTGAAAGCATGTCCACCAGTAAGCAAGTAATTATTGAATGCATGGCACATGATCCCAGCAAGATGGGGCTGGAGGCCTCTTCAGCTGTGATGGTCAGGCATGGCCTCTCTGAGGGGGTGACATTGTCATCAAGAGCCCAATGAGGAAAAGCAGCAGCCACACAAAGATCCCAATAGAAGGAGTGGCGAGTGGCAATGCCCCCAGAGGGCAGCCTGTGTTGAGGGGCAGGGCCAGGTGGAAGGCCAGGGTGAGTGAGAGGGAGCATTGCAGGAGATGCAGCAGAGGGATAGGCAGGCCCAGAGCTGGGAGGGCTCCGGAGGTCACCGTGAGGAGTGGGGATTGTGGCCCACTTGAAACAGGAAGCCTCTGGAGGATTTTAAGCAGAGCAGCCGGCTTGGCTCGATGAGCAAGCTCTGACTTCCGTTTCCACCCTAGCTCTAGCTGCTGGGTGAGGACTGCCAAAGTCAGGAGTGACCTGATGGGGAGTCGGGGCCACTTGGACTAGTACTGTAGCTGTGCGGATGGTGGGAAGGGCCCAGGTTCTGGAGATATTTTAGAGGCATAGACTATAGGACTTACTGTTAAATTAGATTAGACATATGAGAGGAAGAGCGGGATCAGGGATGACTCCTCAGAAACGTGAGGAGAGGTTTCTGAGCAAGAGAACACTAGCTAAAGATCTGCTGTAAGTGGCAGCACTGTCCACGGGAAACATGATGAGTTATGTGTGGTTCTTCTTGTGGCCTCTGAAACTGCCCCCCATGACCTTTCGCAATACCACTACCTTCTAGGTCTCCAGTGTCCTTTTTGGCTTTTCCAGGGTTATAACCATACACCTCTTTCTTAGAAAGCAGTATGAGGGTCAAGGGTTGTAGGGAGAAAGGGTAGGGTTTGGAACACAAAAGGACTAGAGCTCGAATGCTGGCCACCTCATTTACTTGTTCTGTGACCTGGGCAGCTTGCTTCTGAGTGTCAGTTCTTTGTCATCTGTGAAATGGGATGAAAAGAGTTACCATGTAGGTTTTTTGAATACGGAATAACGTGATGAATGAAAAGTGCCCAGCCCAGAGCAGGCGCTGAGTCAGCTCATCCCAACTTCAGATTCAGTTTACTTCTCTCGCACTCTCTTTGGGTCTTGGCTTGGTGACAGCCTGGCCAGATGTTCACTAATAAACTAAATCACATAGAGATATTGTCCTGGTTCTCCAAGCTGGCCCCACATACAGGCAACTGGGGAACTCTAAAAAATACTCAAACCCACACCCCACCTCCTAGGGTTTCTGATTTCATTGGTTGGGGGTGTCAAAGGGTCATTATTTTTTAAAGCTCCCGAGGTATCTATGATGAGCAGCTATGTTTGAGAACCCCTGTTAAATTAATGGGCAGTCATAATTTCATCAATGATCATTCAGTAGCCACTAGCATTTCTAGAAAAATGGTAGGGGTTCTAAAGATTTACCCCAAGCTGAAGCTTTCACTTGAGGAAACAAGGGCTTCTATTAAGAGTCCCTCTTAGCTAGTATTTGTTGTATACTCGTGTATCAGTGTGTCAGTGCTCGGTCCTGCATGCTTCCCGTGGAACTCCCAGGCTTCAGACCTCTTCAGGTGGCTTCCTATGGCACTTTGCTTCAAGAGGACAAACTTGAACAGGGCCTCTCTCTCTCTCTCTCTCTCTCTCTCTCTCTCCACCTCCATCTCTATGTCTGTCTCACTCTCACCTTAGCTATGTTGGCCTTCTTTCCAGTCCCTGAAACGTCCCACCTTCTCTGCCCCATTAGGGCCTTCACATGTGTTATTTCCTCCAGCCAGCCCCCTTCACACTCCCTTTGCCCCAAAATTCTGACTCCCGAAAGTGTTTTGATCTGCCTTTCGTAGGTATCTACCTCTTTGCCTGCTTGTGGAGTATCTGCCTTCCACACTCTATTGTGAACTCACAAAGGCATGGATGGGTCTGTTTTGTTCTCCGTTGAATCCTCACTGCCTGGCCCAGTATGACAAGATTTGTTTGAGTAAGTGCGGTGGTGAACATGGCTTCCCTGGGCCTTACACTCAATCAGGAGTGTGCTATGGGTGGAGAAACATTCTAGTGCCAGCTTCCCAAAGGGCTCCAAGACCGACCTTTTCCAAACTGGGACCTTGGTGCCTAATTTGGTCAGTTGGTGACTCTCAGCCACCCTTGTGGCCTCAGTGTTCTCTTCTGTTATCTAGCCTTGGTCAGGACCACGAAGTGGTTTTAATAATGTTGAACCCCACACAGAAAAATTTGGGATGTTGGAGTGCTCTTTCTAAGATACTCTGTACAGCTGCCATGTAAATTCCTGCCTACGAGTTGATACAAGGACTGAGGAGCTGGGACTATCTGTCTAGACAGTATTACCAGTGTCTGTGCTGGGGGCTTGACTCAACTGCACTGGCCCAAGCCCCAATTTAGTTGAAGTGTTTTCTTCAACAAAGTGCTTCAGTGGCCTAGGGGGCAAGAGCAATATTATATTCACTGTTATACATAGTATGATTTTGGTGGCTGGCTATACTTCATGAGGAGGAATGAGTGGTGTATTTAGAAAACAAAGCTTCGAGGTCATTTTTATTCCCCCACCCCCCTCTGAAATCTTTCATTTTTTTTGTGTTTGTAGGGCAGAAAGACCATGCATATCACTGAAAGTCTTTGCTGAGTGGTTTTAGTATGGAGGCCCTCATCAGCAGACCTTGAGATGAGCTGTGGATGCAGATAATCTGTTTGGGAGTGGTCCCAGGAAGCACTGGTAGGGGAGGGGTGAAGTGAGACAGGGGAGAGAAGGGAGCCTAAACAGACACACGTTAACGATAGTGTTACTATTGTGGGTGGCTGCCCCTCAGTCCTGCTGTGGGCCTCTGGGTGACTGTGTACACCATGGCTCAGAGTTGTTCTACCTAAGGGGTAAGGAAGCTGGGGTGCATATCCCCCACTCCCATCCTTTGTTGGTTGACAGCTACTGGAGGAGGCATTAACTCCTGGCCCTTCTGGCCTGCCCCATGTGTGGACAGAGCATGCGCCTGTGGCTGGAACAGGCTTTTAGGTAGGGGGCCACAGAGGCTTGCCTGGAAAGCCATGGGCATGTAAGAGAATCGTGAATGGCAAGAGGACATAGATAGGGTGCCAGCAGTTTCTGCTGTATCTGCTATACTGAGGATCTCTGCATGTGTGCCACATTGCTAGGAGTAGCAAAAAAGTTAACTATTTTGCTGGAGGCTTATGAGTTCAGATAGATGATGACTCAGACATATATATATAACATATATAGTAAATGTTCAGAACATACACATACCTTCAGCAAATACAAACAAGTAGACAGACTGAGAAGGAATGTACCCTGAATACAAACTGGTATATTACACTAGTCAACCCTAGCTCCATTCTCATTCTGTAGATAAACTTGCAGAATTCAGGGATTGTGTAGACTTAAGAAATCTCAAAGACATTACAAAACAATTGTCAGGAAAATATGCATCCTTAAATGTATATAGTTTATATACAACTTTCCAACAACTGATAGGAAAAATACAGATGGTTTTAAACTGATAAGCTTATCAAAAATATTTCTTCTGCCTGCTTCATACAAGTCAAAGATTTGTTACACCAAATGTTGTCTTACAAATTGGGGTTTATGATACTAGCCCTACTTGAGAGACATACAATGAAGAAGAATTGAGAAGAATAGTGGTAAATAATGGAGAAAATATTGATGTGCTCTGAGTGTGCGAAGGAGATGTGTGTCATGTGTGTGCTAGAGGCAGGTGGAGGTAAAGGCAAGAATTGAAGAGGAGTCAGCAGCTAGCCTAAGCAATTGGTAAATAAAATAGAACCATTGTGAAATGTTTGTCTTATACTCTGTTTCCTTTATATGATTTCCTATGTTTTCCCCCCCCTAAAAAGTAAGCAGAAGCAGAGGCTGTTAATTCAAAATATTATTTATCTGGGTAAGGCCTTATCCTGACACACAAATGTCAACTGGAAGCATAAGAAAAAAAAATATTTACTTTGGTTGGCTTGTATTGTGCTTTGGGTTCAACTGAAAACCATTAGTGTTTATTCCCAACTCCCCCCACTGCTTTAAATCACTGAGCCAAAGACTGGCTTCATTTTGTTGAGGTCATATTAGCTCTGGGCATGAGGGGGCCCAGTGATGCTCAGAGAGGGAAGCTAAATGCTGCAGCCAACATCTGCCCAAGCTTGGTTTTAAGGTGCTCACCTCGATTCACTGCATTAATAATTTTTAGATGCAATCTTTTTTAAAACCTAAGTTATTTATTTAGGGAATCATCTTCCTACATTTCTTGAAATATTTGTTGGTTAATATTTAATCAAAGTACAACATGACCAAAACACTAGAGAAATAAAGATATGCTACAGATAGAACAACATAATTATGGCATTCATGTGTAAAAACCAATACTAAAGAGTTTTCAGTTTTCTAAATGATGCTTTTAGCTTGCATTCATTTCTGGGCTCTGATCTATGCCATCTTGGAAGGTGTTCAGTCTGTTTTTGAAAGTGCGGTTACCACTGGGGTGGCCAGATACCGAGGGCTGGGAACATCTTCCTAAGTCCCATGCTAAGGTTCTGTTTCGTGGTCTTCTCTGTGGGACTGGCTGTGTCCCCGTGGAAGAGTATAGGCTCGATGACATGTGTGGCCTCTAATTTCTGTCCGGGTTAGTACCTCGTGTGCCCCTGCCCTGACTGGCAGGTGAGGACGGCCTTTGAGAGGAATAGTGAGGGAGGCACGGTGGTCCGTGGTCTAAGGTCATTACAGATCACCGCTGCCTACACGTGTGCACTAGCTGGATTGGCTGATGGGCTTACTGGGAAAAGGGACTTCTCGAAGACTCCTGTACATCTCTTCCATTGGAGCCACCTTTAGATGTGCACAGCATGCCCTTGTCAGATGGCCCGGAAACCACAGTTCGGTTGAAAGAGGAAGAAAGGCAGCGAGAGTAATGGTGGGGATGGCGAGCCTCTCAGAATCCCCTCTAGGCTTCTAAAAATAAAATACCGACCTTTCCCTAGTCCCTCGCCTGCAAGGGAAAAGTCCGCTTTCTTCTTTCATGGACAGTCACGGTCTTGGTGAGAAGATGAGTGAGGGTCTACCTAGGAAGAGGGAAAGTACACTAGGACTCTAAGTGGTAGGGATTCCATCCGGGAACTCGTGACCCAGGTGTCAGAAGGCCAGAGAGCAAAAGGGAAAGTGTGGGGAAGCCAGAGAATAGTTGCGGGAAGCAGTTCCCACCCGCTCTGGGAGGAGGAGAGGGAGAAAGGAGGGCGTGGGGGCCGGCGCCTGGGGCTCTGCGGAGCAGGGGGAGGAGGAGGCCGCGCGGTGGCAGCCTGAAGGCCAGGATGGCAACGGCCCAGCGAGCAAGGAGCGCGAGGTGAGGCCGCTGTGGGAACCGGAAGGAAGGACGGAAGGACGAAGTCCCTCTCCCCTTTTCGCATATTCCAGATTCCTCTGGGAGATCCTCCATGGCTCTCCCACTGGCTGAAGTGGCCAGGAAGCCACTAGCACGGCAGCTAGCACGGGCACCCGGGCCTTATGGCCTGCAGGGAGCCCCAGCTCCAGGCCCACGGCAAGCGGGGCAGGCAGGGGGGTGCTGGGGACAGGCCAGTCACAGCGACCCTCTGTCACCGACGGGAGTAGGCCTGTGTCCTTTCCTCTGCTCGGTACTTTGCATCCCTTCCTTCTGTCCTGGCCGTGAAGAACTCCCCAGCCTGGCCTGTTCCCCGCGTGGCCTCCCAGAAGGACGTTGCACGAAATGAAGATGAAGAGCCTTCGGTTTCTCCTGCACAGCAGCAGGATTTTCTCTGCGCTGGCCCTGCTGGAGGACCTGCCGAAGCCACGTGTGTTAGATTGAACGGAACAATAGAATTGTGATTTGACTTTCAAATATATCACTAATTTGAACAGGATCCAAGGATATTGAGGCTTGAGAGAGGCAAGGAATTAAAAATGAACACATTAGGAAAGTTCAACCCAAGCAGTAGATGAATGCGTCTCCCTAGTAATCCCTTAGAAAATACTTGACTGTTTACAAGACAGAACACTCTTATTCTGATGAATTTGAGGGATTTATTAAGGTCTTAAAATCATCCTGGTTCACTTTAATTTTTTTATTGTTATTTTTTTATTTTAATAAATTTATTTTTATTGGGGTTCAATTTGTCAACATACAGAATAACACCCAGTGCTCATCCCGTCAAGTGCCCACCTCAGTGCCCGCCAGGCAGTCACCCCCACCCCCCGCCCACCTCCCCAGGCAGTCACCCCCACCACCCGCCCACCTCCCCTTCCATCACCCCTAGTTCGTTTCCCAGAGTTAGGAGTCTTTCATGTTCTGTCTCCCTTTCTGATATTTCCCACTCATTTTTTGTCCTTTCCCCTTTATTCCCTTTCACTATTTTTTATATTCCCCAAATGAATGAGACCATATAATGTTTGTCCTTCTCTGATTGACTTATTTCACTCAGCATAATATCCTCCAGTTCCATCCACGTCGAAGCCAATGGTGGGTATTTGTTGTTTCTAACGGCTGAGTAATATTCCATTGTATAGATAAACCACATCTTCTTTATCCATTCATCTTTCGATGGACACCGAGGCTCCTTCCACAGTTTGGCTATTGTGGCCATTGCTGCTATAAACATCGGGGTGCAGGTGTCCCGTCGTTTCATTGCATCTGTATCTTTGGGGTAAACCCCCAGCAGTGCAATTGCTGGGTCGTAGGGCAGGTCTATTTTTAACTCTTTGAGGAACCTCCACGCAGTTTTCCAGAGTGGCTGCACCAGTTCACATTCCCACCAATAGTGCAAGAGGGTTCCCTTTTCTCCACATCCTCTCCAACATTTGTGTTTTCCTGCCTTGTTAATTTTCCCCATTCTCACTGGTGTGAGGTGGTATCTCACTGTGGTTTTGATTTGTATTTCTCTGATGGCAAGTGATGCGGAGCATTTTCTCATGTGCTTGTTGGCCATGTCTATGTCTTCCTCTGTGAGATTTCTGTTCATGTCTTTTGCCCATTTCATGATTGGATTGTTTGTTTCTTGGGTGTTGAGTTTATTTATTTATGATAGTAACAGAGAGAGAGAGAGAGAGGGGCAGAGACACAGGCAGAGAGAGAAGCAGGCTCCATGCACTGGGAGCCCGACGTGGGATTCGATCCCGGGTCTACAGGATCGCGCCCTGGGCCAAAGGCAGGCGCCAAACCGCTGCGCCACCCAGGGACCCCGGGTGTTGTTGAGTTTAATAAGTTCTTTATAGATCTTGGAAACTAGCCCGTTATCTGATATGTCATTTGCAAATATCTTTTCCCATTCTGTAGGTTGTCTCTTAGTTTTGTTGACTGTATCCTTTGCTGTGCAAAAGCTTCTTATCTTGATGAAGTCCCAATAGTTCATTTTTGCTTTTGTTTCTTTTGCCTTCGTGGATGTATCTTGCAAGAAGTTACTATGGCCGAGTTCAAAAAGGGTGTTGCCTGTGTTCTCCTCTAGGATTTTGATCGAATCTTGTCTCACATTTGGATCTTTCACCCATTTTGAGTTTATCTTTGTGTATGGTGCAAGAGAGTGGTCTAGTTTCATTCTTCTGCATGTGGATGTCCAATTTTCCCAGCACCATTTATTGAAGAGACTGTCTTTTTTCCAGTGGATAGTCTTTCCTCCTTTGTCGAATATTAGTTCACCATAAAGTTGAGGGTCCACTTCTGGATTCTCTATTCTGTTCCATTGATTTCTGTGTCTGTTTTTGTGCCAGTACCACACTGTCTTGATGACCACAGCTTTGTAGTACAACCTGAAATCTGGCATTGTGATGCCCCCAGCTATGGTTTTCTTTTTTAAAATCCCCCTGGCTATTCGGGGTCTTTTCTGATTCCACACAAATCTTAAAATTATTTGTTCTAACTCTCTGAAGAAAGTCCATGGTATTTGGATAGGGATTACATTAAACGTGTAAATTGCCCTGGGTAACATTGACATTTTCACAATATTAATTCTGCCAATCCATGAGCATGGAATATTTTTCCATCTCTTTGTGTCTTCCTCAATTTCTTTCAGAAGTGTTCTATAGTTTTTAGGGTATAGATCCTTTACCTCTTTGGTTAGGTTTATTCCTAGGTATCTTATGCTTTTGGGTGCAATTGTAAATGGGATTGAGTCCTTAATTTCCCTTTCTTCAGTTTCATTGTTAGTGTATAGAAACGCCGCTGACTTCTGGGCATTGATTTTGTATCCTGCCACACTGCCAAATTGCTGTATGGGTTCTAGCAATCTTGGGGTGGAGTCTTTTGGGTTTTCTTTGTAGAGTATCATGTCATCAGCGAAGAGGGAGAGTTTGACTTCTTCTTTGCCAACTTGAATGCCTTTTATTTCTTTTTGTTGTCTGATTGCTGAGGCTAGGACTTCCAGTACTATGTTGAATAGCAGTGGTGAGAGTGGACATCCCTGTCTTGTTCCTGATCTTAGGGGAAACGCTCTTTTAAATGAACCGGCTATAAGGTTGCCTTCGATCCACATATGCAAATTGATCTTCGAGGCTGATGCAGGTGACAATGGAATTTTCCAAGTGCACAGCAATATATGCTTAATTATACATGGTATTGTTAGAGACGCCCATTTTTCATGGAGTTTTGAAGGTTTCATAACTTTGGCAAAGTCATTTAATGAAAGCAGTACTGAGATGGTAGCACTGATATTCTAAGTAACATCTCATAACCATCAGTGATTGGGCTTCACAGGGGTTTTAAATTTGTGATTAAATGATGTCTAAGGGTATGTGCTTTATTAAAAACATTTCCTATTTGTCAGTGACAGTTTTTGAGAAGATGAGCTGACTCAGTGGCTGATGTTCTCCTGTACCTTCCAGCAATTAGCATGCTTTACCTTAGGGAGTACTTGGAGGAGCAATGAAAGTAGAAGAAAAGTTTACAGGGAGGAGAAATATTTGGGCTGGTTGTTTATCTGTGAAGTGGTGGAGCTGATAAACAGATGCTTTTTAAAAAGCTTTTATTTATTTATGCATGAGAGACACAGAGAGAGAGGCAGAGACATAGGCAGAGGGAGAAGCAGGCTCCCTGTGAGGAGCCCGATGAGGGATTCCATCTCCGGACCCAGGATCACGCCCTGAGCCAAAGGCAGATGCTCAACCTCTGAGCCACCCAGGTGCCCCAACAGACGCTTTTTTTGTGTTTCCATCTCCCAGACTTTGATTTCATATCAAGGAAATTACCACCAACACCTAGAGAAGATCACTCCATGCTTTTGTTTGTTAGGTTTATGCCCCAAGTTCCCTCAATCTATGGGATTTGTGAAATTTCTACCCTTTTCTTATTCCTTGTCCTGAGTACATCTGTTTCTTCAGTCCTCTCTTGAATCCCCAAAGATTGTTGCTTATCTGCTGAGCTGGCAAGCATCAGGCTTTTTTTTTTTTTCTCTTTTGATTAGATTTTCTCAGAAAGATGGAAACAGTGGTGGCATATGGTTTTGGGTCAGGTTATATTTCCGTTGGCTTTAAATTGTCACAGTACCACGGATTTCCTTGTAGATAAATTAGGCACTTCTGAAAACAGGAGGAGGTCTTTGAGACCTACAGCTATGCTTAATTATAATACCTTATATTTGCATAATGTTCTAAAGTGCATTGTCTCCTATAAAGACTCTTACCTCATTATATTTTAATTGTATTGTTCACAGGTCTGTCACTTTTAATAGAAAGTGAGCTCCTGGATGGCCAGAAATATATGTATTTCTCATCTGGCAGGCCCGGTGCCTGGCATATAATTAGTGCTTTAATAACCATTTGTTGAATATGTGATAAATCTTGCACTAATTTTACTCACAACATTATCATGAGGATTAGATGAGTCTTTAGATGGAAAAACCCTGATCACTGAGCCTGGTACATAGATGGCTCTCAGGAAATGTTTTTGAATTAAGTAGCAGCTATGTGATGCAACAGGATGCTTGTAAAGGGTGAAGGCCTGGAATACAGATCTTTAGCTTCTAAAAGGCAGGCTTTTCCCGTCCTACCTGAGCGGATTCTTACATGGACCCATTGCCAAAAGAGTAGAGAAGGGCTATTCGACAGGTTCTCTTAATAAATCCAGTTATGCACATGAACGAATCTATCAGAGGAGACCATCTTGATAATGCATGACAATACACAGGGAGCAGTGGTGACAGGAGTTCAAAATAATAGATAATCCCTCAAAGCACTTATTCCTCCCAGAAATGCAAAATACCATGAGAGGTAGCCAACTTCATTATTAAATTTTGGTTACAGTTGTAACAGGCTGCAGTGGAGTTCATGTGGGTAGAAGTTTAATGGTCAGGTTTCTTTTTAAATTTCATTTATTTATTCATGAGACACACACACACACACACACACACACAGACAGACAGACAGACAGGCAGAGGGAGAAGTAGGCTCCATGCAGAGTGCCTAACGTGGGACTCGATCCCAGGTCTCCAGGACCACGACCTGGGCCGAAGGCGGCGCTAAACCGCTGAGCCACTAGGGCTGCCCCTAATGGTCAGGTTTTGAGTGTCAGCTCCAGGAGGCTGGTTTCTGTTATGATCAGCATTGTATCCCCAGTGCCTGGCACAGTGCCTAGAATATGGTAGGTGCTGTTGTAGACTGCGTTAATGGGCCCAAGCTTCTTTCCTCCTATATCCACATCCTTTGCCACCTGACTTTGCAGTTTGTCCCATTAAAGAGGCAGACTCTATTGTTCTGCCTCTTGGCTGACTTGCTTTGGCCAATGGAATATAAGTGGCCAAAGCTTGGAGGCCAGACCAAAAGCTTGGAAAGCACTTGAAAAGGAGGCTTCTCTTCTTGTACCTCTGCTATTGCCATGAGAGGTACCTGCCTAGGCTCATTTTCCAGCCCCAGGAAGAGGATGAGAGCCCCGTGGAGCACAGCGGTACCACCACAGCTAAGCCCGGGCCTAATCAGCTAGCCTGAAGCTGAGACCTGCAGACATGCCCGCAGAGCCTGAATCATCTGCCCTTCAACTAACACATAAATTTGTGAGAGCGTAATAACTGCTGTTTAAAGCTGTTTAGTTTGAGGTGGTTTTGTAGTGTTTTTGTGGCAAGGGCCAAGTGCGTCAGATGCTTAATGAATCTTTGCGGAAGGAATTAATGCATAAATGGTGTGGCATGGCCAGCTGTTGTTAGGTACAGATTTCTTTTTCTAGCATCACTTTTCTGAAGAAGCTATCAGGCAAGGAAACCCGGAAGAAGATTCCTGGAGCTCTTAGTTAGGGGACTCAGGTTTTAACAGTGGCTCAGTCAGCCTTAAGTGGCTTCACTGAGACAAATCCATAGAGTAAGGGTAATTGTACGAAATACATAACCTGGGGATTTCAGAGGAAGGGTGTGAAGATGAAAAGCGCTGGTAGATTTTGCAAAAGCTCCATGTCCTCTGCTAATGTTATTACCAGGTTTTACCATAATGACCAATATATCTGACCTCATCAGAGAATGAGATAGTTCACAAAAGCGTTTTTTTTTTTTTTCAGGAAATCCCAGTTTCTGTATGTAAATGCCATTACATTTATTTTTACTTTTCGTAGCATGCATAAGCATAGGTGTTGGGATATAATCATCACTGCCTCTTAAAGACTCAGGATTGTCATTATGAGCAGCAATAATTTGTTACTTCATCAACTCAATTGTAAGATAGGGAGGAGTCTATCTGATGTCTGGTGACCTCCAGTATCCTTTCTGCTTCTAATATTGGTCCTTTATTGTGCTGCCACGAAGTGATGTCTTTTGCAGCTATTGAAAGGTGGAGGACTCACAGGGTCCATTCACAGAACATCCCCACCTCACCCAGCTGCTCTGCCTGAATGCTTCTGCTTGCAGCGTTGGTCTCACATTCCTCATCCCAGTAGATGTTCTTTAGCTACGGTGTGTTCTGTATCTAATCCAGTTCTGTTTTTCACACACACGGTCATCTGGAGGAGACCAGTGGTATCTCCATGTATTTATATTATGAAGTTCATAGCTTTTGGGGGCATCTTTGCTGCACAAAAGTCCTTCAATTTTGGAGTTCCGTGGGTTACACCTGGCTGAGGCTGCTGCAAGTTGGACTTCTGGTTAGGTGAGGTATTCCTGAATTGTTGGCCTCCCGTGCACAGCTGTGTTTTAGTATACTCTTGACTGTGGGCCCAAGTCTTTCATTTCCCTTCACTCCACATTGCTTTATATGCATTTTGGGGGAAACAGAGCCAACTTTGCAGACACCTACTTTGTGTCCTCTCTATCTCCCATTCTGCCTTCAGATGGAGAGCACTATTTTCCATTTCACCTCATGAGGATAAACCTGGGCATGCTGTTCATGGTTGAGGCATTTTCTGATCTGTGCTCCAACTAAAGTCCTCCTAAATCAGTTATGTCACATGGTATAGTGGAAAGAATACAGACCCAGATCCAAATAGATGTGGAGTCATAGGGACACCGATGCACTCCACTCCAGGTGTGGAGTGAAGGGAAATGAAAGACTTGGGCCCACAGTCAAGAGTATACATATCATGCCTTTGGATCAGGGTATGATCCAGGAGTCCTGGGATCGAGTCCTGCCTCAGGCTCCTGACAGGGAGCCTGCTTCTCCCTCTGCCTGTGTCTCTGCTCCTCTCTCTGTGTCTCTCATGAATAAATAAATAAAATCTTTAAAAAAAAAGATATGGATTCATATATTGACTTTGCCCCATGTGAGCTGTTCCATTTTTCCAGCTTTGCAATGACAGATCTGTAAGTTGTCATTGTCCCGTCAACAAAATGGGGTTAATCATAGTTCCTATCTTATTGTCCTGTTTTGAGGTTTAAATAAGGTATATGTAAGGAAATGTATCACAGTGACTTGCAGATGTAAGCATTTAATTAATGCTATCATTAATATTATTATTAATATACATTAATTGTAGAAATTTGTAAGGTATACAATAGTACAAAGAAAAATTTGAAATAGAATTCCACCACTTACAGGCCTATATATACATATGTATATATATATTATATATATATATATATATATATATATATATATATGCATTGTGTGTGTGTGTGTGTGTGTGTGTGTATTTCTGGGAGGGATGTGTTTGTCTAGCCCATTCTACATTGCTTTACAAAATGGTTATTTCCCAAAGCAATTTATGATTAGAACCTAAAATTGTGAAACTCATTTGGGGTTTCCCAGAATTGATTTTAGAGCAAAGTGTTACCACTTTTTTTTTTAAAGCAAGTATCTTCCCAAGGGATTAAGGGGAGGAGAGTTTGTAGTCAAATTACATAGAGTAATTGAAATGAAAAGCTTCATTTCTTCCTAATAATTTGGGCCAATTCAGTGATATTTTCTAAGCACATGCTAGGTGGATTACACATAAACATTTCTATGTTTATCCTAGATAAGGCATCGGGAGTGAAAATGCTCCAGATTTTGCCTTTTGCGGGGCTATATGTCCAAAGGTCAGCAATTTTTCTGGATGGCTGGTAGGAATGATCTGTACAGAATAAAGGATAAGGGACTGCTATCTTTCCCTTGGAAGTACCCCACAGATTAGACAGCCAGAAATCAGATTCAGTGCTCCAAAATGTCAGAGCTTCAGTCGACAAAGAAATCATTTCAGAGTCATGGTGTGAAGTGCAAAGTAGGCTTTTTCCTGGAATTTTGACTAGAACTCACATCTGAGAACAAAAGGCACTGAGTCCTCGGAATTTTAAGTTCAGAGAATTACCAAGGCATGTGAATAGTCTGCTCCTCCAGAGTCTGCCTGCTGAGAGGCACCATTTCAGCAGAGCAGGCACCAGTGCGGGCCTCCCTCTGCTTCCCTCCGTCAGGCGAATGTGGCTATGGCATGTGAGGCCGTCTGGGTAGGGAGTCGGTAGAGGTTCACGGAGCGGCAACCAGCGCCTGCCCCCGGGCCGTGGAGCATTTGACTTGTCTGTTCCTTCTGCACGACCCAGGGTGACAGAACTCCCACAATCCCCACTCCAATTCTGAGAGTAAGAGTATCTCCTATACCAGATTGCCGAGCGCCCAAGCCAGCAGAATGCCCCATGCATCCCGCGGCTCTGGGATGACGACTCTGGGGCCCAGGGGGTATGGCAGGGATGAGAGATCAGAACCGAGAGGCAGAGTGCCAGGCGCAGCCAGCATTCCTACCCTGTGGCATGGCAAGAGTGTGGGACTTTGCTGTGTCCGGGGCGGGGCGGGGGTGTACCGTGGAAAGTGGCTAGAACATACACTCTCCTGTTTGTGCGCCCCCACCCCCTCCAGAGGGCCGCCACCTCGGTGAAGGAGTCCCGTGAACAAGTCGCTATGGGGAGGACGCCTGGAGGGGTGAGGAAGAGGCCAACTTCAGCTGGATCTTCCACCACAGGGCACTGTCCAGGGGAGACCTCCCACGGGGTCTTCCGAGGAGCCAGGGTGCTTTCTCTCTTCAGAGAGCCAGCATTTTAAATTCCCCACTCACAGAGGGACCTCAGGGCAGTCAGGGTTGTACAGGACGACAGTGACACCAATCGAAAAGTGATGGTCACCTCACCTCCCCACAGAAGAGAACGGTAATTATAACCAGTGAAAGAAAAGGGAAGGGATGAAAAGAATTCATCCACTGCCAGCCCACTGCCTCAGCCCTAAGGAGGGAAGAAGGCAGTGTGTGAGGGAGCGGTTCCTCTCACTTTGGTTTGACACCTCCTCCTGTTGTGCCCGAGATTGCGAATCCGAGAAACCAGAGGAGCCGACACCGATGCAAACACACGAGGGTTTCTTTACAAGCTCGAGCTTGGGTCCGAGCGTACCCGACACAGCGGAGCAGGGACTTGGACCCCGAGACCAAGAGGTGTAGCAGCTTTATAGGGACCAGTGGCCAATGGGATACACAGAGAGTTGCACAGTCATGTCGGTCCACACGCAGGTGGCCGATTGAAT
Organism: Canis aureus; assembly: GCF_053574225.1. Lineage (NCBI taxonomy): Eukaryota > Metazoa > Chordata > Mammalia > Carnivora > Canidae > Canis > Canis aureus. Next base: position 105,429,996 of record NC_135649.1, read on the forward strand.
TACATTTTACCCTAAAGTATCCATTTGAACTGGCCTATCACTGAGCCGATTTCCGATTAGGGTGTGCCCTGGTCTTGACTAGGGCGGGGCAGTGCCCTAAGCAGGTCGGCACAAGGCAGGTGCAGCACAAAATGGAGTCAGTCCTGCTCTGCTTGTCCAGGGGTAGGGGATTTTTGTTAAATTTCCTGGGTCCCACACCTCCCACCGCCCAATTCCAAGTCTCCCGAGCCACTCACTAGTCAGCCTGAACGGGAGGAAGATTGAATCAAATATGAGATTGGAATTAGTTTTAGACTGTCTTAATAGTAGATTAATATTAAATATTACATTAAATATATAAAATTATATAAAAAGAGAATATACTATATATAAAATATAAATAATAGAATGAAATCTCACAGTGATTCATTTCCTGACTTGCAGCATTCATCGAGCATTTTATGAGATGTCTGCCCTGTTAAGTATTGAGCAGAAATATTCGGGATTCCGGAATGCAAAAGTGACTAACAGAAAATAAAAATAAATGAATAAAACCGGTGGTTTCAGACCAGTTATAGCAGAGATTGCTGGCTGTTTACCAAATTATTTTTTCATTTCTTCTAGAGCACCCAGCTTGATTGCATTTCCCAGCTTCCCTTGCAGTCAAGTTTGGTCACGTGACTAGTTCTCGCCAATGGGAGTATGAGTAGAAGATACTTGTTACTTCCTCCCTTAGTCAGCTCCAACATACTCTCTTTCCTTGTCAGCTGGGTGCAGATAACTACAAAGCCCCAGGGATTCCAGAACCACAGGTAAAAGGAGTCTGAATTTCTGAATTGCCTCATGGAAGAAGAGCCACCAACTGACCAGGAAGCATACTTTGGACTATCCTGTGAGCGAGAAATACAATTCTATTGTGCTTGAACTGTTATATATCTGCGGGACTATTTATGACAGCAGTCTATCCTACCCTAGTTCAAATGCCACTGCAATAGGACTTTTACCTTTACTAATCAGAATTTTGTTTCTTTTTTTATTTGTGGCTAACACTTCTATTGATTTCTTTTTCTCCTTTCCACCTTTCTTTTTGTAGTGGGGAATAAAGTTACTGTGGGATTCTGTGGAAATATTGTAACAGAATATAATTGTATTTAAGGGAAAATATTAGCAGGTTCTGGACAGATCACTAATCCTTTTTTGCTCTAGCCAAACCTTCTCAAGGCAAGATAGTATTATTGGTAGCCAGAAATCTCCATGATTAGGAACAGTTACCACTGTCAAACCAAGACCAACCTTGACATGGCTGCTGAATCATGGGTCCTTGGTTTGAGAGCCAGCACCTCTCCCTATTCTTTCTTTTTGTGCTAAGAAAGCCCCAGCAGTATGTTCCTTGAGCTCAGGAGATGAAAAACTTTGTGTAATAAGGCGGGAGAAAATGGAGAGAAACTTACTTTACTTTACCCAGGAAGGAAGTCTCCAGCAATTGAGAGAGAATCCTTAGGAACCTGAAGGGAGTTTATCTATGTTTAAAGATTTTCACCCAAGCCTCCCTGATTATAAAACGAATGTAAACAAAGTAGATGAAAATTTTTCAGTTGGACAATAGTTGATTTTCTGATAGGAACTATAAAATTGAGCCAATAAATACCAGTGTGTGGGTATATGTACATACATACATGTAAGGTCCATTCATCCTGTTGATCATTTCTTGACCTATTATGTAGAGATTCACTCTGGGTGGTATTTAGTGGGAATCTGTATAGAATTTTTCAAGAACCCAAAAGTACCTGCTGGGAAAATTTGCACTATACTAAAATGTATTTAGTGAGAGAAATTCTCAAAAGGAAATTGCAAAAGAAATTAGAATACCCAGGGGATCCCTGGGTGGCGCAGCGGTTTAGCGCCTGCCTTTGGCCCAGGGCGCGATTCTGGAGACCCGGGATCGAATCCCATGTCGGGCTCCCGGTGCATGGAGCCTGCTTCTCCCTCTGCCTATGTCTCTGCCTCTCTCTCTCTCTCTCTCTCTCTGTGTGACTATCATAAATTTTTTAAAAAATTTATCATGTCAAGGTTGGTCTTGGTTTGACAGTGGTAACTGTTCCTAATCATAAATTTTTTAAAAAAATTAGAATACCCAAAGACTTTAAGAGAGAGGAAATTTCATAAATAGAGATACCGCACAATTTTCCTCTTGGCTCCTTAGTTCTGATTGGCATTTCCCTTTGCTTTCCCACTCTGTCAGTGATTTATTTGAGGCTGAGGGCACATGCCGAGATGATTTGTGAGGCCTACCTAATGCCACGGTGATAGGGATCAATGGTTTGCTCTAAAAAGTAGTAAAATGCATCATCTCTATTGAACAAACGATATTTCTAAAAATATTTTGCTAAGCAGAGGAGTAAAACTTGAGATTTACTGTCAGGAAAGAAATATTAGAAAGTTAATTCATCTGCCTCATGACACGATTGGCATTTCTCTCAATCAAGCTTTATCTGTCATCCTCATGGAAAGGAAACAGGTGCCTCAAAAAATGTTCATTTCTAAACAGTCTTCTTTGGAGGGGAGAGAATTCTGCCAGAGACAACGCATTTTGCTCTATCACTTCTTTCCATTATGAGGTTTAGGACAAGAGACAACCAAGACCAAAATGAACCCAAACCAATTCTAATATGTAGTGAGGTAGTAAAGCTACATGGCTCAAAGAAGTGCTTTATGGTTAATTATTTTTTTACTTTCTCTCTACTTACAAAATGAATTACATGCTCAATGCAAAACAAAAACAAAAACAAAACAAAAAACAAAAAACAAAAACAAAAAACAAAAAAAAAACCACCTTGGAAAACCTAAAGGAACATAAGTCAGAAAGCAGTCACACCACCCAAAGATAGCCTTTTCATCTGTACTCATGTAATCATTTTTCTAAAGTTCTGCTTTATTTAAAACATTGGCAGGCCATGGGCTTCACAACACAGGCTGGAAACCTGGAAACTTGATCCTGCTGGACAAGAGAGTGGGGCATATTGGAAACGATAAGAGAAACAAAGGATTTGAAAAAGGAAACTGTAGAAATGTGGTAAGTATAATTTTAGAAAAACAGTGCAAGTTAAATTTTTGATGGAGATAATTGATGCTTTTGCTCTTCTGGTAGAATACATCCATATTTTACGAATAAAATTGTAATGCATGCTAACTCTACTGCATGTAATTAGTGAGTGGGGCCGTGGTAGTCCAGGAAACATTACAAAGTTGGGACATTACAATTTTGCAAATGCCACACACGGAGAACAGAAAGAAATGGATAATGAAGAGTATCGCCAAGTAGTATAACTTGATAATGGGCATGAAAGCTACTTGTCAATTATCATGTGCACTACAGATGCTAATATTATTACTGTTCATGACTATTATTCTTACTAAATATATGGAGAGGCAGGAAGTCTGTAGGAAAAACCGAAATTGCATAGAATTTCCTGATTCTCAGGAAGATCTAATGGCCTGAGTATAAAGTGTTAGTTGGCAATATTTGAAGGGTGGTCATATAGAAGAGTGGTTCAGTTTGATCCTATGAATCCCAAGGAGTTCAGGATAAAGACTTTGGACAGTTTTCCTTGATTAAAAACAATCACTTGGGACGCCTGTGGGGCTCAGTTGGTGAAGTGTCTGATTCTTGATTTCTGCTCAGGCCCCTGCCATGCTTTCAGGGTCATGGGATCAAACCCTAGGTTGGGCTCTGCACTGGGCATTGAGACTGCTTGGGATTCTCTCTCTCTCTCCTTCTCCCTTTGCCCCTCTTCCTCCCCCTAAAAAAATCACTTTAGAAAAATAAATGAAATGATAACTAAGTAGCATCCTACCTTCATGAGAAAATTTTCCTTAAATTTCAGAATAAGTCCAGGCATTTTACTTCACTTTTGATGTCCCTCTGTGAGAGCCTGGGGAAGGCTTTGGGACCAGACTGAGTTGTTTTCCTTTTTGGAAAAATTTTGTTCTCTCCATGTTGAGCATTTTCTCCAAGTCAGCCTTTTAAAATATTTCTTTCATGTATTAGTCAGACACATTTCCAGCACCTGAAAAGCAAATACACTATGTTTATGTCATCTGAGAAGCCTCAAAGCTTTCTGCTCATCACCCACTGATGTTAAAACTACATTATTCGTAACAACCCCAGTAGCTGAGATTGCAAAAAGCTGAATTGTTTTCTCTTTGAAAATTTAACATTATTATTATTGCAGGGTCTTTATTTTATTCCTCTGTGTAAATCAGGGTAGGATAAGTGTCATAACAAACGATTCAAAAAATCTCAGTGGTTTAGTACAATGAGAGTTTATTTTTCACTGATGTCACATTCCAGCTCAGGTAGAGAGTGTTGGTGACTCTGTTCCACTCAATCATTCAGGGACCCAGTGCCCTTCTGTCATGTGGTGTAGATCACTTCTACCCAGATTTTGTTGGCTGGAATTCAGTGACGTAGCCCCTCCTGTCTGTCTAGCTCTTTGCCCAGGAGGAAGAGAAATGATGTATTATGAATGCATAGAAGTCTCTACAGCACCTCAAAAAATTGTAATAATAGGCAATAAAAGTCTAAAATCTAGATTATTTCTAAAAATAGAAAGTCAACATTAAAATCAGAAGAATGGTTACATGATAAGAATTTTGGCTTTGAGATATCTCCAGTGTATACCTGTGTATCTCAAGCTGATTTTAGGGAGACTCTCTCAGTTGCTGGGCTGTTGGAAACTTGACTCTAATCAGATATCATTAAAGGACCAGCTGTGGGGCAGTGATTTCTGACCTGGGTCTCTGACCCCTGAAAATTCTCAAAATGGATCCATGCCATCCATATGCAAAAACTAATTTCCTTTTTTTTTTAAGAAAATATTTTATTTATTTATTTGAGAGAGAGAGGATGAGCCAGGGGGAGGGGCAAAGAGAGAGGGAAAAGCAGTCTCCCCACTGACCAGGGAGCCTGATGTGGGGCTTGATGCTAGGACCCTGGATCATGACCTGAGCCAAAGGCAGATGCTTAATGGACTGAGCCACCCAGGCACCCCATCAACAACTCATTTTCTAAATCAGCCACTGAACCAGGTCAGGGGACATTATGTAATGCTCAAAAGTGCTATGCTGTTCTTTGCTAATGATACAATTCTAAGAATTGAGTTGTATTTCTTGGAGCCTGTTTGAGGGCTTATAATAGACTGCGGTGTGTCCAGGGAAGAGTGACTAGGAGAATGAGGGCATTTCAAATGATATTATTCATTCACTGCTGTTGAGGGCCCACCATGTGCCATTCACCATGGTGCTAGAGATAGAACAAAAGAAGCAGTATTTCTGCCTTCACGGAACTTAGTAATGGTGACAGTGAACAAGAAAACCAATGTATGAACATGTTAAATTTAACTAGTGTATTCCTGAAGAAAATAAAGTGATGTGCTAGGGAGTGTCTAGTAGGGATGAGATGTCATTAGGCAGACTTAGTCAGGGAAGGTCTTTCTGAGGAGGTGGGATATTTTAGTGGAGATATGAATGGTGAGAAGGATCCAGCCTTGTGGGGGAAGAACATTCCAGTATAAACTCCAAGGGAGGAAGGACGTTGGTGTGTTCAAGTAACAAAAAGGCCAGTGTGACTTAAGTGCCTGAGCAGAGCAGGGGTTGGGGGGCTGGGTCGCAAAGAGACAGAGAGATGGGGAGCATCCAGATTGTGGTGTTTGGGTTTTGATCTCAGTGTCTTGAGAGGCCAGCAAAGGGTTTTAAGTAAGAAAGTGATGTGGCACTTGACGGGATGAGCACTGGGTGTTATTCTGTATGTTGGCAAATTGAACACCAATAAAAAATAAATTTATTAAAAAAAAAGAAAGTGATGTGGCTGGGTTTACATGATTCAAATGGCGTCCTGGCTGCTGTGTGGTACATGGAATGTAGGGATATGAGAGTGGAACCAGAGAGGCCAGTTCTGGGCTGCTGGCCACCGGGTCAAGGATGCTGCTGCTTGTAGACACTGGTAGCAGAAGGAAGGTCAGAAAGGGTGATGAATCTTTGATGGAGGTTGGCTACCCTAGGAAAGTGTTGTTAGAGAAGAGGAATCCAGATTACTCCTAGGTTTTTGGTATGCACTGCTGGGTAGAGATCTTTCTGGAATGCTGAGGGAGGATTCAAGTGTTGGTTGATCCAGGTGAGCTTTCGGGTTCTTTGAAACTTAAGGGCCACAATTTGATGCAAGACAAAATAGGAGCTGGGGGGGCACCGCCCCCCGGGGATAGGGGGCTGGTGATCTTGCTCCTGGAGGTTCTATCCCATGAAGTGTTACGCACAGACTCCTGCAGGTACCATGGGCTCTGCAGCTACAGCCTTAGTCTTTGGGAGGCTGTGCTATCCGCTGCGATAGAATAGAAAGCCTCCATTTTGTAGACTGGAGCATTCCTTCCACCCTACCCTTCTTTCCTGAGTTGTAAGGCTAATTGCCATTCTTTTTCCTTAGTTTTTTTTTTTAAAAGCTTAATCTTATTATGAGAAGTTACATTCTGGCTAAAATGCATTCTCAGCTTCCCTTATAACTAGGGGTGGCCAATGATGTGTAGGCAAAACACGCTGGCTGAGACCTATGGGAAGACACTATAAGAGGCACAGGTCAGCTTGGAACACAGGTGTGATGGCTGGTGATAAAGCAACTGCTTTGGCCTGCAGCAGACTTGAAAATGACAGCTGAGAGCTCAGGCAGGGGAGGCAGAAAGGTACAAGGAGCCCAAGGCCTGGATGACAACATGGAGACGTCCCATGTCTCTGAAGTGCCTATCCTCATGCTTCTTTTATGCAAGAGAAAAAGCCCCTATCCTATTTAAACCACTGGTATTTTACTTATCAGCAGCCAAATACAATTCCTAATTGGGAATGCTTCTCCTCCCCAGCTGAAACTGCTTTTCAAAGCAGCGTCTCCTCTTTTCTGTGAGTTGCCCCAAGCTCGTTTCCTTGGGCAAAGAAGTTAGATAAGTGCTGCCTGCCCTATCCTCACCGAGGCCTTCCTTAACCACCCTATTTAAAAATGTACCCCCCTACCTCTACTCCCTCATCCTCACTTACTGCTTTATTTTTCTCCACGCCACTTATCCGTGTCTCACATACCGTATGATTTATGTATTTTATTTATTGTGTCTCTCTTGCACTTCTCCCCACAATCTTAAATTAAGCTCTGTGAGGAGTTTTGTCTGTTTCATTCCCTGCTGTATGCTCTGATCTGATTCCTCCTAAACGATTCAGTTTGTAGAGAAATGAACACAGAGACCAGCAGTGACTGACACTTCTGCTGCTCCTTTGGCCTGTATTCATTCTCTCTCTCTCTCTCTCTCTCTCTCATACACACAGACATGCATTATATGTGTACATTGTTATTATAAGTTCACTTCCGTTCTCTTTGGCCCATGTCTTACTGAATTAAAAAACACCTTAGAAATAAAGGTCAAATGCCAATCGGCAAGGAGAAAGGACAAAGTTCCCAGTATTCCCCTGTGTCTTGTCATGCCGGAGCATTTTGTGTGATGTAGACTTGCTGGGAAGCAGTCCTCATTTTTCCCGGCACCAGGCACTAATGATGACCTCTGTGCATTGTCTTGTTTGAGGTCACGTAAGAGAGGAGAAAGGCTCAGTCAGGCATCCACTCTCAGAAGGGAGCTGGCAGTAAGTAGCACTGGGGTCTTAGGTGAAATGACTGAAGAAGCTCACCAGGGTCCAGCTGTTCATGTCACCTGCCCCCAGTTCCATGTTAGTTGGTCTGAATGCATTTGCAGGGCCCAGACTCACTCTCTGTTCCTCTCTTGCCTCCATGTGGTGTGAAAAAAAAGAGGATGAAGTTTTGCTTGATAATGAAAGGGCCATCCCAGAGATGACAGGGGACCCCAGCCAGGACGCTATGCGTCTGGCTCCAGGGAAAGTAAGACCTACTTTCCTAGTCTGGGCATGGCACACTTAAGGGGCAGCAGAGCCCAGGGCAGTCAGGTCACTGCAGAATTTGCCCTGTTAGTGAGGCGGGATGGTCCAAAGGCAGGGTCAGGGTCCAGTCTGGGGTCCAAGGCCTCTTGTTCTGCCTCTGCCGTCTATATACCTCCTCATGGGAAATCTGTCGGCCTGCTCTTGCCAGTGTCTTTCCTGTTGCTTCCTAGTTCTGCAGTCGTAAACAGGAGATGAAAGGATCTGAGAGCTGCTTGCTCCACAGCAGTTCGGGGCAAATGAATGAAACAAAAAGTTCAGATTAACCTCTTTCAATGACATATTGTTGCTTAACACAGTATTCTCACATGCGGTGGCTCAAAACAAAGCAACTTACTATTTCTCCTGGCCTCTTGTGAGTAGAAAATGAGATAATGTATGCATAGCCCTGAGCACAGTATCAGGCACAGAGCTGGCACTCCATAATTATTGTCCTTTGTAGAGAATGACCTTGCCCATGACCATATCCTGAGGCTCTGCACCATCTTGAAATTGCATATTAGAGCAGCACAGTAGAACTTTGGGATTGCCTGCTATTAGGGTTGCCCCTAAAATGTCAGGGGGGCACCTGACAAATATTTTGTGTGTGACCTCTATCTATGTAAGCAATTGAATAAAAATTGTACTATAAAAATTCATGGATGCATGTGAGGTTTAGCATTTTACTGATGAAGATTTAGGACAGTGGATGAGTAGAGATGTGCTATTTACATATGTGTTTATTGTCAGATCAATACATGTGAAGATTCTTTGTTGTGTCCAGCCATCATGTCTTCTCGTTCAGATCTCGGTACCACCTAATTAGTGTTCTTTATTGTCAAATACACCGTTCCTGGCTTGTGTCACCTAGCACCCCTTGCTTACTTCCTGAGAAAGAGATAGACTCACAATACCATGGCTCTTTGGAACCTGTTTATATTGGAACAACCGAGATCTTCTTGCCGTTCATTTTCCCTGGGACCCTTATTTAATGCTGGCTATTTCATTACCTGTGATACTGCATCAGCCGTCACACTGCCACAGATCCCAGCTGCCACGGATTTTCCCGAGGTAATCTACCAGGCTTTGTCGATGCTGGACAAAGTAGGCAGGAAAGTGTGAACGAGAAGTAATTTTAGGGTCATGTTAAATTTACCTTTCAGAATTTTATAGCGTTAATGCACAAAGACACATCTTCCAACCATGTGTTCTCTTGAACTCCTTAGGCCATAATCACTGCATTTCTGTATTGTGGTCCGATTTGATGTTGATCAGCATACTGGGTATCATTGGTGGTGGTGGAACAGGTAACTAGAGGTGGAGCAAGGGTGGGTGAGTTGACACCCACACCCACACATGTGGCCCCAACCTCCTTCTTTACTTGTGATTTTGACTCTGCTTGTGAATATACTTACTGGCCAGAAAAATGAAGGTTCTGTATCAATCAGTCATATCATTGACTTGGGATGCTACTAAAGTATAGTGAGAGCGTTGGGAGGGAATACTTTAAGGAACTTAAATGAAAGGGAGTGTGTTTTTAATCAGCGTTGGCTGTGTTAGGTATTTGAGGAAGCTACTGCTTTGCTCATGGACTCTGGTGAGAGCTTCCTAGAAGGGGTCTCCACTTCTGAGCATGCAGAAAACAAATATTAGAACTCCAATGTGTATTTACTTTTGGTTAAAAAAAAGGGAAAAAAGGGCAGCCTGGATGGCTCAGTGGTTTAGCGTTGCCTTCAGCCCAGGGCGTGATCCTGGAGACCCAGGATCGAGTCCCACGTCGGGCTCTCTGCATGGAGCCTGCTTCTCCCTCTGCTTGTGTCTCTGCCTCTCTCTCTGCATCTCTCTGTGTCTCTCATGGATAAATAAATAAAATCTTTTTTAAAAAAAAAGGAAAAAAAGAGAAGAAACAAATTAAGCTTTTCTAATATTTAGTGTTGCCAGATAAAAGACAGGCTGCCTACTTAAATGTGAGTTTCAGATAAACAACAATTTTTAAGTCTAAGTATGCCCCCATTGGGATAAAGTAGTGTTTGTCATGTATTTGAAATTCTAATTTAATTAGGCATCCAGTACTTTTATTTTCATAATATGATGACTCTGCTATGACTCTGCTAGTATTTAATATACAGAAGGACACAGATGCCCCTCCTTGGTCTGTATGTTACATGGTCACCCTATCACATATCCTGAGGGCAAAGAGGTATTGACAGTGGGTCCATGGCTCATTATATGTTTTTAGGTAGTTACCACTTACTAAAGTTTACATGTACCCGGTTAAGGGCTTATAAATATGATCTATTTTTAAAACACATCATCATCATTATTATTATTATTATTATTATTATTATTACTATTAAGTTATAGCTATTAAGAATCCGCATTAGCGGAATTTAGCATGACTTTTGTCCATCGAAAGATGAATGGATAAAGAAGATGTGGTCTATGTATACAATGGAATATTACTCAGCCATTAGAAACAACAAATACCCACCATTTGCTTCAACGTGGATGGAACTGGAGGGTATTATGCTGAGTGAAGTAAGTCAATCGGAAAAGGACAAACATTATGTGGTCTCATTCGTTTGGGGAATATAAAAAATAGTGAAAGGGAATGAAGGGGAAAGGAGAGAAAATGAATGGGAAATATCAGTGAAGGTGACAGAACACGAGAGTCACCTAACTCTGGGAAACGTACAAGGGGTAGTGGAAGGGGAGGTGGGCAGGAGGATGGGGTGACTGGGTGATGGGCACTGAGGGGGGCACTTGACAGGATGAGCACTGGGTGTTATGCTATATGTGGGCAAATCGAACTCCAATAAAAAAATATACCAAAAAAAGTCAATCTAAAATTTCCTAATGAGTGCTAGAGAGGTAATATGTGACTTTTGAACTAAATTAAGAAAGGAAGAGTATGTTGGATCATACTACTCAAAAATTTCATATTTTGCCAGTGAGAGCAGGAGTGACTTTTGTACCTCTAATGAATGAAACAAAATTAAGCATAATTTTTAAAAGATTACATTTTCATTTTTAATGTTTTTGATATTTCAATTTTGGGCACATGTTTTATAATGTGATAATATATTAGTGTAATAGAACATGTATGTGCTTTATGAATAAGCGTATATATATTCAGGGGTATGCAAAAATCTCTCGTACAGGTAGGATGCTTGCTTTATCCAAATAGTTTGGAGGCCCCTCACTTAAAATTTTGTTTTATATGTGGGGGTGTGGGTTTGTCTTGGTGGAAGCAACTACTAGCTTTAAGAATAATTGCTTGTTCTCAAGTTGTAATCAGTAACATTCTTGTGGTTGAACAGATTGCAAAATTTCACCAGATTTATACTTAGATGCCTATAAGAGAGAAATTTGGAAGCTCTCTAACATCTTTGTAAAGCCTCCAAAAGAGTAGCCACACTGCTAGAGAGAGTAGCTCGGAACCCTGTGTTACAGAGACCTGGAAGTTTATAAAAAGACTTCACTCCTTAGTTCCTGGCTGCCTCAGATTCATGGAGAACTTGCCCAGTGCATCAGGCCTTCATATACACATAAGGAGTTGGTCGTAAGGTGCAAACTTCCAATCGTAAAATGAATGAGTCCTAGGGGTCTAATGTAGAGCATGGTGACTATAGCTGACCATCCTCTATTATATACCTGAAAGTTGGTAAGAGGGACCTTAAATGTTCTCACCACACAAAAAAGTTAATTATGTGAGGTGATAGAGGTGTTAGCTAGCCTTACTGTGGTAATCATCTTGCAGTATATATGTGTATCAAGATATCACATTGTACACTTTAAACTTACAAATGTTATATATCAGTAATATCTCAGTAAAGCCAGGAAAAAAGTGGGTGGAGATGGCAAATGTCAGTAGGGGGTGAAAACCGAGTCCTTTTCTAGAAAACCTCCCTAGAGACATTAGCATCCTGGGCTCCCGGGTTTTCTTTGGAGTGAGAGGTTTTCTCTGGAGGACACAGCCCGACCACCTGGCAGCCGTGGTAACAGGTGGTCCCAGCCGCTGTATTCATTGCTCTAGGGATCCGCCGTGAGCCTCCATGAGAGGGTGATCCCTTGCACCCAGGATGACAGGCCAGTGCTCATCACAGCCACATTCCCCACCACGCTTCTGGGCTGGAGCAGCAGTGTCCTCACGACTGCAGCAAGAGAGAAGCCTCACAGCACGGGTGGCAGGAGGCTTTTGGCAGCCTCACAGGATGTCTGCAAATACCTTTCACTTATGCAGTTTGGCAGTGCAGTGGCGCATGGAGACAGCATCCTGGCTCTGCTTGGGAGATACTGGCCTTGGAAGCTGACTTCTCAGGTTGAAATCTTGAGACTGAGGCTTAAAACAGTATAGGAAAGGCCATGGCATTTCCAGAAACCCTTCTCTTCTGCTGGCCAATAAATGGTGGCTTTAAATGTGCAGTGCAGTCAGGCTAGAAAAGAAGAAAGGATTTAGAGTGCTGGTAGAGCCATTATTTCAATAGTATGGAACATAATGGTTTCTTTGGTAACCAAGCCAGGGAGACACCCACACAAAGTTAGAATGCATTGGGCTCATTTCTGTTCCCCACCCCACCCCCCAATCCAATGAGATTAAAATAGTATAAAGAGAAAAATGAGATGCAGCAGCATTTCATACCAGAGGGGCTTCGTTCCCTATGAGAATATATTAATGACCTGTATGTCATCTTATGGACAAGGGGACATAGCAGTTTTTAGCTATGAAACTCTGTATTCATGGTCACTCAGATGGCTTTATTCTACTACCTGCCCAGACTTCAGTGCTTATTTTGTAGATAGGACACTGAGAAACAAGGTGGGGGGGGGGCAAGGGAACGAGAAACATTTAACCCCTTCTGCACTGCCCATGTTCTTAGTGTCAGCCAGGCAAAGGCAGCACACAAAAGGCAAAACAAATGAGTTTGAAAGGAAACCATGTACTTTTAGTTCTATGAGTAATTGTTCTCCTAGCTGATAAAGTTCCAAACCCCTACTCTGGATGAGGGTTTAAAAGTGTCACATAACAGGATTCACATGTGAAGCATCAACAAGAGAGTGCCCTCCTAGATTTACAGTTCTGTCCATTGGAATTTTTTTGTTCTTGTTGATGGAATTGCTCTGTATCTTCACTATCCAATGAGGAAGCCACTGGCCATGTGAGGCTATTTAAAATTCAGTTTCTCCATTTAAATTAAATGGCCATATGTGGCTAGTGGCTACTGGATGGGAGAGTGCTGTTAGAAGTTCAGAAGGAAAGGATGATTTTCATCACTGAAAAATCACCAAATAGCAATTTGTCTTTAATGTTTCACTTTACCATTTTTTTTTCCTGGTGTCAACTTTCTCATCTGGATGTTACCCCATGGATTACCAAAAGCAATGTTTTACCTAACAGTTCTAATAATAGTGTATCCAAGGGGCCTCAGGCACTCCACAAACATCATCTCATTAATTCCTCCAAACTCCCAATGGGACAGGTAGGGAATACAGATAATTATGTTTAATTTTATAAAAGAGAAAAACAAACATTAGTCTAAAATGTAAATTATTAGCAGCGGAGGGCCTTCTGGAATCCCACTCTTCTTTTGCTTTCTTTGTACTTTACAGCAGACAAAATTCCAGCCTTTCTGTTTGAGGAACTGACATTAGTTAAATAATCAAGATGATATATGTACATGTGCCATGGAGAAGAGATACTTGAGCCTGTAATAGGGAGAGTTAAGGCAGAGAAACAGTTTATCTTAAACAGGGGCCAAGAACTAGAGAATGAGCAGCAGCAATCAACTAGGGATAAAGAGACCATTCCAGTTAGAAGGAGCAACATATGCAAAGGCCCTGAGGTAACAAGGACTACGGTTGAATATGAGAGACTGAAAGAAGGCTGTCGTTGGGGAAACATATAAGGAGAAAGTGGGTGAGGTGCAAGATAGGGTTGGAGAAGTTGGCAGAAGCTAGACCAGATAGCCCCTGCAGGCTACTTTTAGGAGCTATATCTTTACCTTAAGTGTGTGACACTGAAAGTTTTCTGTTTTTTTGTTTGTTTTTTATTTGTTTGCTTGTTTTTTTTGTGTGAGATGTATGTGGCCCATGACAGAATTATATTTTCAAAAGGTCACATTAGTTGATTGTGGCAAATAGAGAACAGTTTGGATGGGGGTTGTAGCAAGAGATGGTAGGGATTTGCAAAGACTATTCATTATTTCCTTCTGGATTTATTCTGAACCTATTGAGCAGTCTCAGAACTTGTACTTAACCAGATTCTTTGTATCTTGCATGAGGTCTTTTGGCCTCATGCCAAATGAGATGTCCTTAGGCCTTTTGGCCTAATGAGATGTCCTTACTTTTCTGCTAGAGCTAACCACAGCAATGGTGGGTGATGAGGTAGGGAGGTTCTGGCCTATAGTGTTGTAGGAATACCTTCTGTGACTGATGATTTTAGCATCTTAGTCTTTTCTTTTTCCTTCTATGTTGCTAGTTTTCATCAGAAAAGGTAAATACCATTATTTCCCTTTTTGCTTTGATGTCTTGGATCTTTCAACATTTGCTGACTTAAAAGTATTATTTCAAATTCCTGTCCTGCAGGGTTTTTGTCTTATTGTGTTCCAGGCTTTTGAGACCAATTACAAAACTAATGCTAGGGTTTCTGGGTTCATACTTGAAATATGATAATTTTATGTGATTTATATAATGAAAAAGGAAAAAGATCCTGAAGTTCTATTGTGCTTTTTAATGTCTATTATAATACTTGTTCATTCTGATTTGCATTACAATTATTTATGCATGCATAGTAAGCTCTTTCTATAGCCCCACCCACCTTCCCTTTGGCCTCCTACTCATCCTTCAGATTTCATGTCATCATCACTTCTTCAAGGAAGCATTCCCTGATCTCCCTAACTAGGATGCTTCCCTATCTTATAAATTTTTGTGGTACTGTGATCACTTACAGTAACTCCTCTGCTATTGAATCACTGTCTGTCTGTTGGATGAGGAGGTGGATTGGATCTTGCCCTTGACTGTGCTCACCATTAGGTCCACTGCATCAGCACAATGCCTACCACAGAGGAGGCACTCACTAACTGCTTGCTAATGGGTAATTAACTACATTTCTTGAGGTCAGGGAATTTTTGTTTCATGGTTGACCTGCCATTTCTCCCAACATTTGAGGAATTGCTGTGGGCTTCCAGTAGGCTCTGGGGAAACCAGGCCCCCATATCACCCTGGTCCATGCTGGCTTTAGCAACTGCTGGTAGCTGCTATGGCCCCAGGTTGCTCCCATGGGCCCAGGTGGTATCTTTGACATAAGGCTCCAGCTCACCCCAGGACCTGCAGATTCCAATGGCCCTAGGCTGCTCCTGTGGCCCCAGGCTCCTGATGGGCTTTTGGAAACTCAGGCTGCCAGGCAACCCCTGTGACACCAGGCTTCCACTGGATTCCTATAAACCCAGGCTCCCAGCTTACCCTGCTGGCCAGGTGCCATGACACAGGGTGGCTTCAGTGCTACCAGGCTCCTGGAATATTTCAGCATCACCTGACTTCTGCAAGTCTAGGTAGTTTCTGTGGCCCAAGATTCCCAATCATTCCCTGTAAACATAAGATCCAGGTGGGCACCTATGAATCCAGTCCCCCTGGCAGGCCTAGCACCAGGCCCACTCCATGGACACAGTCAGGCTGGTCCCTGTGTATCTGTGCACCAGGTCTGCCCACTTGCTGATCCAGGCCCCAGACCTGCCTGACCAGTGACTCTAGCAGCAAGCCAGCCCACTGATACCACCAGATGGCCCACCCACAGTCTCTGGACCAGCTGACTGGAGAAGAGTTTTGCTTGCTACGATGGTCTGTAAAGATTGAAAGAGTTGTTTATCTCCTTAAATAATGCACAGATACCATTGCAAGGCCACAAAGATTATGAATAATTAAGGAAACATGACACCACCAAAGGAAGCAAATAAAACTCCAATGGCTGACTTTAAAGAAATGAAGATCTGTGAATTGTCTGACAAAGAATTCAGAGTAATCTTCCTAAAGAAGTTCTATGAACTACAATAAAACAATCAAATGAAATTAGCAAAGCAATGCATGAACAAAATCAGAAGTTTAACAAAGAAATAGAAACCATTAAAAATAAGCAAACAAATCCTAGAGTTGAAAATTATAGTGACTAAACTGAAGAATTCAATAGAGAGATTCACTAGGAGATTCAGTCAAGTAGAAGAAAGAATTAGTGAACTTGAAGACATATCAGTTGAAATCATTCAGCAGATGAGCAAAAGGAAAAAAAGAGTGAAAAAGAGTGAAGAAAGCCTTTGTGGAGTAAAGGGCACTATTAAAAGTAACAATCTATGCATTTTTGGAGTCCCAGAAAATGAAGAGAGAGAAAGAGGCACAAAGCTTATTTAAAGAAATAATGGATGAGAACTGCTTAAATCTGGGGAGAGATGTAGACATCTAAGTTCATGAATCTAACAGTTCACCCCAAAATTTCAACCCCACGTGGTCTTCTCCAAGATACATTATAATAAAACTGTCTAAATTCAGGCAAATAGGAAATGTTTAAATAGCAGGAGAAAAAAAAATCTCACATATGAAAGAACCCATAAAAGGCTTTCAGTGGATTTCTCTGTAGAACCCTTGCAGGCCAGGATAGAATTGTATCATATATTCAAAGTGTTGGGAGAAAAAAACAAACTACCAACCAAGAATAATCCACCTCACAAATGTGTCTTTCAGGAATGAGGGAGAGATAAAGACTTTTCCAAATAAACTAAAGCAGAGGGAGGTGATTACCACTAGGCTTGCCTTACAAGAAATACTTGTTTGGCAAACTGAAAAGAAAAGATACTAATTAGTAACATAAAAACATATGAAAATATATAAAGATACTGGTAAAGGTAGGTATAGAGTCAAATTTGGAATACTCTAATAATGTAATATGGTGGTATGTTAATTACCTAATTCTAGCTTAAAAGTTTAAAAGAAAAAAGTTTTAAAAATAACTATAGCTACAATAATTTGTCAATGGATATACAATATAAAACGAAGTAAATTATGACATCAAAAACAAAATATGGGGTGGATTGTAAAAAGGTAGATTTTTTTGTATGTGATCAAAGTTATGTTTTCATCAGTTTATTTTTCTTAGAGATTTTATTTATTCATTCATGAAAGACAGAGAGAGGCAGAGACATAGGCAGATGGAGAAGCAGGCTTCTCACAGGGAACCTGATGTGGGACTCGATCCCAGGACACTAGGATCATGCCCTGAGCCAAAGGCAGATGCTCAACCACTGAGCCACCCAGGTGTCCCTGTTTTCATCAGTTTAAAAGACACTGTTATGGGGCACCTGGGTGGCTCAGCGGTTGAGCAGCTGCCTTTGGCTCAGATCGTGATCCCAGGATCTTGGGACCAAGTCCCACATTGGGCTCCTTGCGGAAAGTCTGCTTCTCCCTCTGCCTATGTCTCTGCCTCTCTCTCTCTGAGTCTCTCATGAATAAATAAATAAAGTCTTAAAAAATACACTGTTGTAAGATATTTTGTAAGCCTCATGATAATCATGAAACAAAAACATGCAGTAGGTATACAAAAGATAAAGAGAAGGGAGTCAAAGCATACTAATATGGAAAAATATCAATTCACAAAGAAGGCAGCAAAAGAGGATGAAAGGAAGAAAGGAACTAAGAAAGAGCCAGAAAACTGTTAATAAGATGGCATTAGTAAGTCTTTACCTATTAATAATTACTTTAAATGCAAATGAATAAAATGATCTAATCCAAAGGTATAGCCAAATGAATTAAGAAACAAACCCCATGCTGCCTTCCAAAGACTTCCAGAGACTCACTTCAGCTTTAGGGATACTCATAGGTTCCAAGTGAAGGGATGGAAAAACAAGAGAGCGAGAGTCACTATATATATTAATAGAATGAAAGATAAAAATTATATGATCATCTCAATAGACACTGAAAAAGCATTCGACAAAAGTCAACATCCTTTTATAATATAATCTCTGAACAAATTGGGTGTAGAAGGAACATACTTCAACATAAGAAAGGCCACATATGACAAGCCCACAGCCAACATACTCAGTTATGAAAGGTTGAAAGCTTTTCCTCCAAGATCAGGAACAAGACGGAGGTGCTTACTCTTATCACTCCTATTCAGCATAGTACTGGAAGTCCTAGCCAGAGCAGTCAGGCAAGAAAAAGAACTAAAAATGCATCCAAGTCAGAAAGGAAGGAGTAAAATATTCTCTGATTGTAAATGATATGATCTTATATATAGAAAACCTGAAGTACTCCACCAAAACACTGTAAGAATTAATAAGAGAATTCAGTAAAGTCACAGGAAACAAAGTCAATATTAAAAAAATCAGTTGTATTTCTGGACACTAACAATGAACTATCTGAAAAAGAAAAAGAGACAAAAATCCTAATCACATGCTTGGCTAAATTTATTCCTAAGGATTTCATTACTTTTGATAAAATAGCATCAAATTTAACCAAGGATGTGTGTGATTGAAAGATCTGTACACTGAAAATTACAAGACATTGATGAAAGAAATTGAAGAAGACACATATAAACAGGAAGATACTCTGTGTTCATGGATCAGCAAAGTTGATATTGTGAATATGTCCATACTACCCAAAGTCATCTATAGATTCAAAGAAATCCCTATCAGAATTCCAATGGCATTTTTCACAGAATAGAAGAAAAATCCTAAAATGTTTCTGGAAACATAAAAGACATTGGGTAGCCAAAGAAATCTGAAGAAAGAACAAAGCTGGAAGCATCACACTTCCTAATTTCAAACATTATTACAAAGCTATAGTAATAAAAAATGTATAGTACTTACATAAAAACCAAACAGTCTGATTTTAAAATAGGCAAAGGATTTGAATAGACATTTTTCCAAAGAAGATATACAAATGGCCAACAGGTACATAAAAAGATGCTCAATAGCACAAATCATCAGGGAAATACCAATCACAACCACAGTGAAATATCACCTCACACCTGTAGAATGGCTGTTATAAAAAAGATAAGGGCCAACAGGAGTTGGCAAAGATATGGAGAAAAGGGAACCCTTGTGCACTATTGGTGGAAATGTAAATTGGTGTAGCCACTTTAGAAAACAGAGTGGAGGTTCCTCAGAAAATTAAAAATAGCTATGATCCAGCAATTCCACTTCTGAGTATATACCCAAAAGAAGTGAAATTACTATCTTGAATATTTAACTGCACCTCTATATTCATCACAGCACTATTCGCAATAGTCAAGATATGGAAACAGCTTAAGTGTCCGTCAGTGGATGAATGGATAAAGAAAATTTGGTATATATTTACAATGGTAGATTATTCAGCCAGAAAAATGAAAATCCTGTCCTTTGGGACAGTATGGATGGACCTTGAGGGCATTATGCTAAGTGACATTAAGCCAGACAGAGAAAGACAAATACTGTATGTTCTAACTTATATATGGAATCTAAAAATGCTGAATTCATCAAAACAGAGAATAGAGTGGTAGTGGTTACCAGGAATTTGAGGGATAAGGAAATGGGGAGATATTGGTCAAAGATTACAGACTTCTAGCTATAAGATGAGTAAGTTCGAAGAATCTAATGTATAGTATATGGTGATTATAATTAACAATACTGCGTGTGTATATACTTGGAAATTATTAAGAGATCTTACATGTTATCACTACAGCTAAATGTTAATTATGGGAGGGGGTAGAGGTGCTAACTAACCTTCTTGTGGTAAACATTTTATAATATATATGTGTATCAAATCATCATGCTGTACACCTTAAACTAAATACATTATATATCAGTAATATCTCAATAAAGCTGGAAAAAATTTATGTGAAACCTATATTATTTTTTGGAGAAATGTGACTATGGTTATTTTTAAATTTAAATTTAAATTCTAGTTAGTTAACATACGGTGCAATATTGGTTTCAGGAGTAGAATTCAGTAGTAATTCATCACTTACATACACTACTCAGTGCTCATCACAAGTGCCCTCCTTAATACCCTCACCCGTGTATCCCATCCCCCACCCACATCCCTCCATCAACCCTCTGTTTGTTCTGTGTTGTTAAGAGTCTCTTGTGATTTGTTTCCCTCTCTCTTCTTTTTGTTCCCCTGCCTTCCCATACGTTCATCTGTTTTGTTTCTTAAATACCATATAGGAGTGAAATCATATAGTATTTGTCTTTCTCTGATTGACGTATGTTGCTTAACAGGATTTCATTCTTTTTAATGGCTGAGTAATACACACACACACACACACACGCACCCCACATCTTTATCCATTCGTCAGTTGATGGACATTTGGGCTGTCTCCATAGTTTGGCTATTGTTGATAATGCTGCTATAAACATCCAGGAGTTTGTACTCCTCTGAGTCTGTATTTTATGTCCTTGGGTAAATACCTAGTAGTGCCAATTGCTGGCACATAGGTAGTTCTATCTTTAACTTTTTGAGGAACCTCCATACTGTTCTCCAGAATGATTACACCAGTTTGCATTCCCAGGAACCGTGGATGAGGGTTCCCCTTTCTCTGCATCCTTGCCACCACTACCTGTTGTTTCTTGTGTTGTTAATTTTAGTCGTTCTGGCAGGTGTGAGTTGGAAACCTGTATTATTCATTTCAGCCATTTCACGGGTCATTTTTGGCAGAGATGCCAGTATTCAAGTGGACATAGCTTGCCACTTACTACAAATGCATTAAATATAGTCCATTTAAAATGGGAAGAAGATACTAAAAAACATAACATATACAGGAATATAGTGAAATAGGTAAGAGCAGTGATTTTAAAGCCAAACTATGAGAATTCAAATCAGGGTTCTCGACCTTACTAGCTGCACGGCCATGTATAAGTTGTTTAACCTCTCTGTTTCCTCATTTGTAACATGGAGACAGTGATTCCTACCTCAAATAATATTATGATGCATACCTGAGTCAATTTATATAAGTCATTTACAGCAATGCCTTGCATAAGTGTTACGCTGTTTCTGTTTTGCGACTGTTCCTAGGAAGGACAGGCTATGTGAGGTTAACTAGGGCCCCAGTAGCAAAAACCCTCAAGTTCCTCCATGGCTCCTTTTTGGAAAGTTGAAGATGAGCACCTCTATGGTATTCTCAGTTGATACTTTGCTCAGTGAATTGATTTGATTTTTTTCAGTTCCCACATTTTAATACTATGCAGCTGGTAATGGAATTAGTTTTCCCACCAAAGTTTACTGCAAATGGTGGAAGGCCAACAAAAGCTAAGGACATTGAGATGATACTGGTTATGTCAAATTATTGGAGAAGCTTCAGAAAAGGGTGTGGGAGGGCCTTGAGTTTGTCAAATTTGGCTCCCCAGAGGAAGTAAGGGGGTATTTACATATGTGTGGAGGGGGTAGAGGCTATGCAGCTGGGGGCAATAGGTTCATGTGTGTATATTTTAAACTTTACACTGGGGGTGATATATACACAGAAAGGCACATACACATCATAAGTGTATAGATTGAATTTTCACAAGTAAACATATTCAAGTAACCAGCATCCAGATCAAGAATCAGAACATAATCAGCAGCCCAGAAGGCCTTTCCAGTCACTAATCCCCCAGCTCTAATCACTATCCTGACTTCTACCACTGCAGATTAGTTTTGCCTGTTTTTGCTGTTTATTTAGTTAAAATCATACAGACAAACCATGAGAGACTCCTAACTCTGGGAAACAAAGGATTGCGGAAGGGGAGGTGCATGGAGGGATGGGGTAGCTGGGTGATGGGCACTGAGGAGGGCACTTGATGGGATGAGCACTGGGTGTTATATTATATGTTGGCAAATCGAATTTAAATTTTAAAAAACTGAAAAAAAATCATATGGTATTTACTCCTTTGTGTCCTGCCTTTATCCTCAATATTATTTATGTATACAAGATTCCTCTATACTGTTGTGTGTAGTTGTATATCATTCATTGACATGCTGTATATTATTCCATCCTTTGAAAATGTATTTCCTATTCCATTGTTGATGGGCATTTGGGTGGCTTCCAGTTTGGGGCTACTGTGTGCTTTTCTGAGCATCCTAATACATTTTTAGTGCACATGTGAGTGTATTTCTGGAGGGCATATGCCTCAGAGTGGAATTGCTGGGTCACAAGGTATGTGGATGTTAAGCTTTAGGTTTTATGTGATTTTTTTTTCAGCTCTGGAGGTGATTCTGATTCCTGGCCAAGGCTGAGAACCACTGATCTATAATATCTACCCAAAAGGAAGGTTTAAAGCCATGCTATCAAAGCATGGATGAGCTCATTAAAGATGTAATATTAAGAAGATGAACTACAGGGATCATCCAACTGTCTCACAGATAATGCCAATGTTTGTTGCTTCAATAGTTAGCTTGCCTTTTCTGTAGGGGGTCTGGGTGGGTGGGTTAATGCTGGATCCTGGCTCTCTTATTTTCTTTTCTCCCTTGGTTCGACCCTTATTTCTCTCAGGTTCAGCAAAGTGGAATGCTGACCGAGAACTGGGACTGAAGGGAAGCATTGCCAAGTACTGTTAATTATTAATGAAATGAATTTGCATCAAACCAGAGGGGATTAAAGTGGCTTGAAATGAATAGCAAGTTCTTGATAAGGCTTTTCCTATTCTCAGGTGACTGGAATGATGCACTCGTGTTGGAGCATATTAATTTAATAGAAGCACTGCTCCCCCCACAGTGCAGCTTGGAGCTGGATGTAAGCCCAGCCCAGGGACAGCAGTTTCCAAAGCAATTTCTGCTTATGTGGCTATGGTGAAACAAAGTGACGCGAGCACGACACGGTGGGTTCAAAAAATGCTGCAGACGTACCCCAAAGCAAAATATCCCTTCACTCCCCCACTGCAGGCACTGGGGGGAGTAAAGGAACTTGTTACCGTGGCAGACAGATCCCGGTTCAAACCCCAGCTCAGCTTTACCAACCGTGTGACCTTGGGCAAGTTACCTAACCTCTTGGAGCCTTTGATTTCTCCATCTGTGAAATGGGATAATTATATGTACTTCAAGGAAATTGTATGCAAAGTGCCTGGCTCACAGTAGGCACCTAGCAAATAGCAACTAATTGCTTATGGTACTGTGAGAGACTGCTGGGAATATCCCTGTGTGGTAGGGAAGGGCCGTGGAGGAAAGGTAGTGCTCTAGAAGCAAGTTTTGGACAGATGGCAGGCCCATATTGAAAATGGAAATGTTTCCTGCTGCTACAGATTCGAAGAAGGTCTTTGAGTCTGTGTAAAACACAAAGGGATTAGCTACCAGTATTTTCTGTTAGTTTGTTACACACACAGGCATACAAATATGCCCAGGAAGTGTGGAAAGCTAACCAAGCTTGAAGATTGGTAGGAATGTCAGGGTGGTTCAGCAGGGCATTCTGCATAGCCCCATTTTAGAACCAAGTGTCCCCACTCAAAGAAAACTCATTTGGGTGGCCATGTTCTGCTCCATGTGTCTTCAGCCCTCCTTGACTGCAGCTGACTAGACCATGGATGAGTGTGAATGCTGGGGCTCTCTGGTCTATCTCGCTCATCTTTTAAGATCTAGTTCAAGTGTTACCATCTACAGAAAGTGTTCCCCAACAGTTTAGGCTGTTAGGATAGGACTGACCTAGATGGTGTTGTGTTATGATGGGTGGGAGCTAACAGGCAGAGAGATGAAGCTATCCAAACCCTAGACACTAAGTGGCATGGAAGAATGACAGTAATGACAGTACAACATTTATTGAACACTTATTTTGTGGCAGGCATTAAGCTCAACACTTTTGTCACGTGATCTCTTCTGGTAACCCATTAAGGAGTATACAATTATTTTCTCCATTTTAAAGATGAAGAAAGCAGGTTCACTGCTCTCCAAGCTGGAAGCAAGTACCAATCTTGTTTTTAATTTTTTTTAAAGATTTTATTTATTTATTCATGAGAGAGAGAGAGAGAGAGGCAGAGACATAGGCAGAGGGAGAAGCAGGCTCCCCGTGGGGAGCCTGATGCTGGACTCGATCCCAGGACCTCAGGATCACAACCTGAGCCAAAGGCAGAGCTCAACTACTGAGCCACCCAGGCACCCTAATCTTTTTTTTTCTGATCCGATACTCTTAAATCACCCTGACACAGCCTATTAGGTGGGCAACCATGCCCGTGTAGCATAAGAACTGGGAAGTGCTCTGTTATTCAATAGAAGCCATGTTCAGAGAGAGTGTGATGCCATTTTTGTATGTATTTCTTGTGTTGGATTATTTCAAGTTGTAAAAAAAACTACTCTTGTTCAATTGATAGCAGTTCATTTGTTTAATGATTTAAAGGTCATTCTTTTACATTTAAACAACATATAATTCAATGACAGAAATTCCTGTAGCAGCATTATTAGGACCAGGGCCATATAATAAGCATCTAAAAAGCACTTGGTATTTTTGTAAATGGTCAGGTCATTAATTGATTTGTCCAAATACCCCTTATGTGGTGGCTGACTAATAGAATAATCCATGTTTTAGGGCGAAGTTTAGGAGACCCTAGGAGGTTAATATGTACCCAGGTTCCCTACTGAAAAAGATAATGCAGGCTCAGAATCCAGCATCGCTAACTAGTCATTCAATCAGTTCCTTGGTACTGAAAGGAAGTAACCCCTGGAGTGGCTGCACACATTGCAGAACTCTTTCAATATTTGAATGATATGCTCTTTGGAGTTAGAGTTAGAGACAATTGAATACTATTTTCAACACTCCCATTCTATAATTTTACTACTGGTAGATATCCATCAATTCCTTCATTCCACAAATATTTTTTGCTAAGTATTATGTGTAGACATTGGATTCCATTTTGGAGGCATAAGCCTGGGCAAGATTGAGCTTACATTGGGAGGAGCAGACAAGTAAACTGCAGTTCTATGAGGTGGATAAGAGCAGTGCTGAACATACTCACCCAAGAGGTGGAATATAGCTGTGATGTGTGAAGCTTATATCAGCCAAATGAGCTGCTTTGCCATCCCAGACTCTTCTACCAGTTACCAGAACCCAGAAGCCTGTAGACAGTGGCTCTCGAATTTTGGCAGATAGAAGAGTCATCTGGGAGTCTGGTAAAATACCAAGGCCCAGACCCTGCTTCACATGAACAAAACTGGGCCTCTGTGTTCTTTATCAGCTCTCCAGGTGATTGTGACCCACGCCTAAGTTTGAGAACCACTGTTGTAGACCAATACCACACCATTCCACTGGATCTAATAATGCCATATGTGGCAGTTGGTTATTTTCTGGGTTTTCTTTCTGGAATGTGGAATCGGACCTGCTACAGGATATCTGATTTCAAGAGACTTTGGGCTTGTTTGAAGCTGAATTACTCAAAGTGGGAAAATAGTTTTACATCTCTTTTCATGCTGGTTACCTTGCCTCTGACCTATATCTTTGGTTTATTGCACTTGTTTCTTTGAAGTTGTTTTCTGAGCAGAAAACATATTATTGAAAAGTGCTCTTATGAATTCAAGATGTGGGATTAAGTAGGAAATACCAGCACTAGAACAGAGGCAAATACTTGATCGAAGACAACATCCCTTTGGGGGAGAATCCCTGTTTCTTATTTCTTTGTCACTTTCCTATTTCCACCAAATTGAGACAGGGCTTAAAGCAAAGCTTTCCATGTACAGCTGTGTGTCTTAGGGCAAGTTGCTTCATGTTCCTGTGCCTCAGTTTCCTGGTGTGTATGGTGGGGATAGTGATAATAATAGTGCCTGCCTAACAGGGTTTTTGTGATGATTAAGGTAACACAAGACTGCCCTTCGAACTGGACACCTAGTAAGTGCTACATAAATGTTCTTGCTATTATTTTGTCCATCCTGCCTTTCAAATGTCCCTTTCTTCCTCTTGTGCCTGTTGTTTCATTTCTGGATTATGTTGAGACTAAAGACCAGGGGGTCCTGCCAAGATTCATTCTAAAAGAATTGGGACCTCACAAAGGACTAAAATGAACTTAAACTCGCCTTGTGGTTACTGCCAGTGCTTTTTAGAAACAGACAGTGCTTAGAAACGGGAGGTTAAAGTTTAGGAACAGAACCTACTGTCAACCAATGTCAATGCAGAGCCATGCTTTGGAATGGTGGGCCAAAAAGCGACTTGTGATCGATTCCCCTGACATTCCCCAGAGGAGCCCAGCAATCTCTTAGATGTACCTTTCTACCATGGCCCCAGGCCCCACTCTTCCCCTTCCCAGGACGGGGCAGACTGGCCAAGGTGAGATCCACATGGAGACTGTATAGGGTTGACTGCAGCAGAATTTGTATTTCAATAAGATGTTCATAGTTCCACTTTGCCTCTTGCAGGCTAAGGTGAAAATTCTCCATCCAAATGCTTACTGCCTTTCTGACCCTCTCAGGGTCCCATTGCGGGCCACAGACACAACCCTGAGCATCTGGTCTCCAGCAGGCCTCTACGCACATCTCCGCTCCCTCCTTCCTCCATGCTACCAAGGGGACCTGGTCTCTGTCCTCTCAACTTTCCTTATCTCTCCGCCTTCACTGTGAAGCCCTCCACTCCCGCTCTACCATCCACTGTAATTCTCTGTTCTCTTTACAAGCTTAAGTTGTAAAAAGAGATGTACTCTTTAAAAAAATATATATTCATTGCTACCCACCCTCTCTGAGCTGAACTGATATATATATATTACACACTTTGCTTTTGTATACAGAAATAAAACCACAACTATAAGGATTTTACGTGTAGATAATTTGGGAAATAGGAAGGGTTGGTACACTATATATTTTTTAAAAAATACGGTTAACTTAGCTAGTTTTATTTGTATTTGGCCATTTCTATAGTCAGTGCATTTTGTATCAGGCTCTTCTATTTTCATCTTTGCTTTCATGTGCCAGTTCTTTAAAGGACCTTTTCTTATACTATAATACTAAATTTATCTGGTGGTCACCCTTATACTGTATTACTTTAATATTAAATACTTAAGAGAAATTTCCCATTTGCAAAAGAAGAAAAATATATGCATAGAGTTTATGTACCAACTTAGACATGTTTTAAATTTTTTGTATCTTGAAATAATTACAGACTCACAGAAAGTTGCAAAAATAGTGCATAGCATCCTGTGTATCCTTCCTCCGGTTTTCCCCAATGGTGATGTATTACACAGCTGGAGTATATCAAATCAAGAAATTGACATTGGTACAACACTGTTGACAAGACTACAGATCTTTGTTTTTCACCATTTTTACATGCACTTATTTGTGTATGTGTGTGTCTCTGTGTGTATGTAGTTCTGTTCAGTCTTATTCAGTGTAACCACCAGTACAATCTAGATGTAGCACTGTCCCATCATCACAGAGTAACTCCCTTGTGCTGCCTCTTTGCGTTTATATGCCTTGGCAACTACTCATCTGCTCTCTACCTCTATAATAGTTTTATCATGCTGAGGATTTTATGTAGATAAAAGCATACAGTATGTAACCTTTTGAGAGTGATTTTTTTTCCACTAGGCATCATGCCTTTGGGTCTGCCTGAAGTATTACATGTGTTGATAGTTTGTACTTTTTTACTGCTGAGTAATATTCCATTGCATGAATGGACCAGAGTGTATTGACCATTATTATTTTATTGTCTCTTTTTTGAAGTCTTTGAGCTGCTTTCTACTGTAGTTCTTCTATCTAAGGAAGCTAATATACAATTCAGTGCATTGAAATGGGATACTAGCATGTCAGGGCATATATATGAAAATTTACAGTCTAGTATATTCTCAGTTGTAGATAATAATCCTTTGGTAGCATTTGGTTGGGTTTTACATATCTTTGAGCCATAGAACAGCCAGTATTTTCAGTGATGACCAGTTATTCTCAAATCTTTACTTCCTCTCATGGACTTGTCCCTCTGCATCTGCTCTTTTCTTATGTGCTCATATATATCATATATATGTGGAATGATGTCAATTTCTTAATGTTGAATTTTTTTGTCCAGCATGATAATAATAAATAATGAAATTTTTAAGTAATTTTAATTTCTATTTTTACTAATGGAAATCATATTCATTATGAAAGTTTCTGATGATCAGAGTGAAGAAGATTTTAAAATTACCTATAATCCTGCCACACAGGAAAATCTGCTATGCTATTTAATATTTTATTGTAAATCCCTCCAGGGCCTTTAGAACATTTAAGCTTTCTATTCCTCAGTATTAAACTGTCTGTCGTCTAGACCTCATTTGGTGTTAGCACTCTGGGAGCAGAGTTGGAGTGTGAATACACTGTGTTTGAGAGTCTAAGACATAATCAGAGGAACCTGAGCCTGTGCTCTGGTTTTTTTTTTTTTAAACGTATGTATTTATTTGAGATTGAGAATGTGTGAGTAGGGGGAGGGGCAGAGGGAGAGGGAGGGAGAGAACCTCCAGCACGCTCTGCACTAAGTGCAGAGAGTGAGGTGGGGCTGGATCCCACCACCCTGAGATCATGACCCAAGCTGACACCAAGAGTCGAATACTCAACAGACTGAACCACCCAGGCACCCCTCCCTCTGTTTTTATAGTCCAGACCTCAGCGTTGAGCAGAATCACATCTTCTTTCCTAATTGGTAAGCTGATCCAGAATTTGCAGGAATCTTGATAAATCACTTGCTATCCTCCCCTGACCCCTACTCTTCCCTGAGATTTGGGGCACTGCCAGTCCCAAGCTGACATCCTTTCCTGAGAACCTCTCCCTGGCCCTGCTTGGCCTTTCGAGGTAAGGGTGCTCCTTTCCCTAGCCAAAGTCACCCACAGTTTCCATCTCTTGATACAAATCCCAAGGGGGAAGGAATCCAGCAGCAGAAGAAGAGAAAGGTTACATACGTTGCTCCTCACATAGAAGCCTCTAATGCCAGAGTACTGTTTTGGGGAGCTTTTAAAGGTGACCTTCCTCAATGTCTGCCAGCGTTCTTCCCCCTTGAGGTTAGAGGGAAAAGAAGAGGGCTGTGGCCTGACTGCCTTTCCTTTATCTCAGTGATGTGCTGGAACACCGGTCAGATGGCCTGAGGGGAGGGGAACTTGATCCCGGCAGTGAGGTATATAGCCTGTTGCTCCTTGCGGGCATCTGGCAAACTCCCAAGAAGGAGGGTGCGCCTCCCCATCCTGTCACTGCTGTGTGCTCAGATGCCTTGCTCAGGGAAGATGTTCAACAATTATTGTGGGCTGCCCACGACGTTTTTCCTCTACTCCAGGAAGCAGGTTGAAACGTTAAACTGACATCATTACAGGGATGGCCTTAAATTATAAACTAGAAAGTTTATGAAAATAATGAACTTGATCACCACTTTGTTGCTAAGTATTGGTTACAAATTACTCGGGCCCATCCCCCAATCGATCCTGGTGCAAAAGTGTGTCTCAGTCCTGTCATGTCCTAGGCTTTGCTACCACCCCTTAGAAGGGCATCATTTCTGCATTCCTGAGCTCTGAGGTCCTAGCCTGTCACTAGCATTGTGGCCACCTTTTCCTTACTGCTCCTGCCAGCCGTCCTTGTGACCTTCTCTTCCATCCATTCACCATAGGACTAAGAGTGGTCTTTCTGAAGGGCACACCGATGTGTTCCTGGTCCTCCGTGGCCCACCAGTGTTAGCAGGGTGGCGCCCAGGGTCATCAGGAGCTGCCTGCTAGTTCTCTAGTCTCATGCCATCTCTCCCCCGCCCCAAGCCATTCTAAGCCTCCGATATTTCCTTCCCAGAAGGCCTTCCCTGCCTCCACATCCTCCCATGGGTCATTCCCTCTGCTAAGATGTTCTTTCAGTCTGCTGTTCTCCAGACTCAAACTGTTACCGCCTTTCAAAAAGAGGTCTTTGGTGCTTTCTGGAGAAATACTATGCTCCCACAGCTCCTTGGGTGAACCTCTAGTGCAGCTGTGTCAACCGTTAATTTCTTGTCTTCTCTACCCCCTTATCACTATACTGCAAATATTTGGAAAGAGATTATGTTCTATTTGGTCTTGTATCCTCAGTTTCTGACAAGAGTAGATGTTCAACACGTGTTTGCTGACTCGATCAGTATAATTAAAAACTTCCACTTTTTTTGTCTTTTGTCCTACACCAGTGTTCATATTTAAAACAAAATTGCTTCTCAATGTTTCTCTCAAACTGATCACGTTAGACCACTGCATTTGTTTTCCTCAAGTTTGTTTTTCCTCCCTCTGAGAAGATACCTTCACAAGCATTGTGCCAAATAGGACTTCTTCTGGGGGAGTCTCTTGAAATACCACAGGAGAAAGTTTCTGAACGCCTGTTGTGAGTTGATCCTTCTTGATGCTCACGATTTCTCTCATCAGAATCAAAATATCACACATGAGTACCACACACATGGTTGGATAATTCTTCAGCACTGACAACTCTACCACTGAATATCATCGCCCAACTTCGTTGATCCCCGAGCATGTTTTATTATTATTTTCTGACATTCTCTTTACTGGATTTCCTTCCCCCTGTCAACAGGCCCCAGTCTTTACTAGCTCTTTAGAAGCACCCTTGTTAAGGCTACTTATAGAGTCTTTGCTTTGCCACACCTGGCCTTTTCTGTCCCCTTAAACTTCCAGTGACCTCTCCCACAGCTTCCTGCATGTGCTCAGGATCACCCGAGAACTTGCTAAAACCCAGACTGCGAGGATCCACCCCGAGCTTCTGGTTCAGTAGGTTTGGAGTAGGGCTGGGAATTTATGTTCCTTAACAGGCTCCCAGGTGAAGCTGATCTGCTGGTTCAGGACTATGCTCCGAGAGTCCGCTTTACCAGCATACCTGGCACTCTGCCCATGTTCACAATGACAGCTGCTTCCCTCATGCTCACTGATTCTGCGTCACACAGTGGCATTTAGTTGGTCCAGTACCATGTACCTTGGCAGGTGGCTCGGTGTAATGCGTGGGTCTGGGCCTGTGCTCAGTGTTCCAGCTCCCATACTTTGTCCTTGGCCGAGTTCCTTGCTGGACGTATTAGTTCCTGGGGGAGTAGGTACTTCGATTTCCCTTGCTTAGCCCCTGCTGGAAGCTGGAGATCCCAGGGTAAGTTTATTTCCTGTATCTGGGAATCGATCTGTTTGCCTAGTTCTCTGTGACTGTGCCCACTCTGGTGTCGTTGGTTTGTCTGTACTGATTCCTGCTTGTTTGCTGTGAAGACTTCGGGGTTTGCCTGTTTTGTGCCAGTGTGTCTGGCATCTTGGAATTGCTTCATTCTAGTGGGGCATTTGTCTGTGTTAGGCAGGCTTGACTTCAGTAGGTATTCCAGGCTACCTTATTATTGCTTTGTAAATGTTGAATATTCAATTGAACAACTTTGTCTCTATTTATCTGTTGCTTTATTTCCTCCTTTTGTTGATTTCTCTGTTGTTTTCAGACTCCTTAACCCCAGTCTCCGTCTCCCTTATGTCTTGGGACTCCATTCTGGCTTTTTCTTAGCTGAATGGTTACTTTTCTGGTGAGATCATGCAACATGGCTGAAAGGTTCTAGTGCCACCTACATACATAACTTTGTTCAGAGTAAATGCAGTTGACCCTTGAAAAACATGGGTTTGAA
Source organism: Canis aureus (assembly GCF_053574225.1). NCBI lineage: Eukaryota > Metazoa > Chordata > Mammalia > Carnivora > Canidae > Canis > Canis aureus. The sequence continues at coordinate 105,461,455 of NC_135649.1, forward strand.
ATGTATGTGTCCACTTACATGAGGATTTGTTTTGATACAGTACTGTAAATGTTTTTTCTTTTTTAAAAATTTTATTTATTTATTCATGAGAGACAGAGAGAGAGAGGCAGAGACACAGGCAGAGAGAGAAGCAGGCTCTCTGCAGGGAGCCTGACATGGGACTCGATCCCAGGTCTCCAGGATCACACCCTGGGCTGAAGGCGGCACTAAACCGCTGAGCCCCCCCGGGCTGCCCTAAATGTTTTTTCTCTTATGATTTTGTCTTTTCCCTAGCTTGATTATAAAAAATAGTATATAATACATATGACATGCAAAATATGGGTTAATTGACTGTTACACTTAGAGCTTTCAGACAACAGTGTGATAATGGTAATTTTTTGGACAGTCAACATGTAGATTTTTGACTGTGTGGGAGGTTGGTGCCCCTAACTCCTGTGTTGTTCAAAGATCAACTGTACATTATAATTTATTTAATTTTATTTTTTGGTACCTAAATGTTTTTTCTAGTATTTGTATTTTTTATTCGAGTATAATTAGCATAAAGCATTATATTTCAGGTGTACAACCTAGTGACTCGACAATTTATGCATTATGCAGTGCTCACCATGAACAGTGTAGTTACCATCTGTCACCATACGAAGTCATAATATTATTGACTACATTCCCTATGCTGCATTTTTCATCCATCTTCTCTACCTCTTAAGCCTGTGTCAGTGATGCTTAGGAGCTTGCTACCCAAAGTGTAGTCTGAGGATCAGCACCATCAGCTGAGTTAGGGGAACTCATTAGAAGTACGTAGCTTCAGGCCCTACCTCAGACCTATTGAATTAGCATCTGCATTTTACCGGCAACCCCAGGTGATGTGTATGCATGTTGGAAAGAACTGCTCTGTGGAATAGCTTCTGGAGGATCAGTTGCTACCACCTGAGCATTCATGACTCAATCTTAGCATGTAACTTTTTCCAACTTAATCACCACTGATGTAACTACTACTAACTTTTTTTGGGTGGGTTTCCAACTGACAATATGGACTATGACAAACGACCCGTAACTGTGCAGGAACCCAGAAGTGCTTTGTGTATGTTTGAGATTTTTCACTTGGGATATTTCTTTGGCAAGGCCTAGCCCATATTATCAACACACCAAATGAATAGTTCTATATCTTTGTTTGCCATTGTCTTACGTGGGCTTGGATGAGAGGCAGCCCGAGGTTCTGGGGTGGATGAGCATCACTCCACAGTCAACACTATATTCCAAGTACTTAATTTAATGCTGGCCTGTAGCAGGTGACCATTCAGACATCTGTCACCAGCATTTAGCCTGGGGAAAGTGTTGAAAGTGGATCAGCCTGGGTGAACTAACACTACCCCAGGGCTTGTATGGTGAATGGGGCCAGCAGTAGTGGTCTGAACAGTGACCAATAACCGGTCTTGTTGCCAGTTGCCCATCTCTCTAGGAACAGGACTCAATCCAGTAACTAAGAGTCTAAGTGTCAGACCCAGTCATTATGGGGAGAGGGTGATTAAGACATGTATGGAGTATGAGGACCTCAGTCAGGACTGCCCGGATTCAGAATCGGGCTATATCTCCAGAGGCAGGAAACCTGGACCATCAAGCTGGAGACCCAGGTGGATAGGCCCTTCCTTATTAGCAGTGTGGTAAAAGAGAATGGGTTTGGGACGCCTGGGTGGCTCAATGGTTGAGCGTCTGCCTTTGGCTCAGGTTGTGATTCTGGGGTCCTGAGATCGAGTCCCATATTGGGCTCCCCGCAGGGAGCCTGCCTCTCCCTCTGCCTATGCCTCTGCTCCTCTCTCTGTGTCTCTCATGAATAAATAAATCTTAAAAAAAAGAATGGGTTCTAGAGTCCAACTTGGGTTTGCATCACAGGCCTCCTTCCTCCTAGCTATGTGACCTTGAATAACTCAACAAACCTCAGATGGTCTTCCTAGTCAAATAAGACTTCATGTAAAGGGTCTAATACAGGGCTTCAAGTGGTAGGTGCTTAAGTAAATAGTAGTTGCTAATAGGCTTATTATAATTAGAGGCAGTCATATTCTTGTGTCAGCATAGGGACCTCAGGAAAGTTCTGGTTCTTCAAGTTCGCAAGGTTAAAGCAGCAAAGCTAATTCTGATTGTTGGAGGTTTGGGTAACTAATGTGCTTCCTTGATGGCCAGTAGCTGGGCAAAATGGAGCGTGCATACTAAAAGCACGTGTGCTTATTTTGGAGAAGGCGAGGATAGTTCTTAGTGCCAACTGGGCAGCACTAAAAAATGGAGATCAGTATGGTGCCACTGGTAGTCACAAAGGGGGGATTACAGGCGTAGGCTGCTGTTGAAGTCTGTGGCTTTTGACAGGTTTATTACTCTGCTCAGTTTGTTCATCTGTAAATAGGGGAATTGAATGAAATGCCCCTGCAGGTAGTGGACAATTCATATTGTTACAGGTGTTCCTAGTACAATGGAGTTTAGTGGGAATTCTGTGTGTAAGATTAATCAGTATAATTTTCATCCTTGTATGTAGCATTTGTAAGTGGTTATTTATAGACTTAAAGTGAAGTGCAGCTTACCCTGTCACCTCCGATCTGCAGGTGGTCAGTGAGGTGGAGCCCTGGTGGTAAGGGAGATGGACTGAGGCTGAATGTCAGAGTTGAGCCTCATGCTTGCTCTTAAAGCTGCTGAAATTCTGGAACAAGTCCCTCACATTGCAGTAGCAACTAGATTGAAAGGGGCTGTTGATCCTTCACCTGTAATATTTCTTTTCAAAAAGGATTAAGTCTGAAAGCAGATTGAAATGGCTTTTTTTATTATGAATTCTTAGATGTATAGGCATGCTTTTTCAAGAGCATGCTCCTTCTGTATGGGATCTATTTTGCTAGTGAATCTGTGTAGTGTGAGTAGCAGATCCCTATGCCAATGGAAGACTAAAAGTCACCCAAGGGCTAGGAGAGGGCTTTTCTAGTCTCCTGGAATCCTATGTGTTTCACTGTATGAATTCTGTAGAGCTGTGTTTGGTTAGTGCTTCTCTTCTTCTTAGGTTGTGGAAAAGCATCACCTGGAGGGCTGGCTCAGCTCAACTCTCGGGCCTCATCCTCAGGTTTCATGGATCTGGTATAGGGCCTGAGAATTTGCATTTTCAGCAAGCTCTTGGGTGATGCTGATGGTGACCTGGCCCCAGGTTGAGTATCACAGCTGTATGCTGTTTTCAATGCCATTTTCTTCTTTTTTTTTAAAAGATTTTAATTATTTTTTCATGAGAGACAGAGAGGCAGAGACATAGGCAGAGGGAGAAGCAGGCTCCCTGTGGGGAGCCCAATATGGGACTCGATCCTGGGACTGGGATCACACCTTGAGCTGAAGACAGATGCTTAACCACTGAGCCACCCAGGCGCCCCTCAATACCATTTTCTATAGCCTGATTATCCTCCAGCTTCTACTGGCATCTTCCATTTGCCATTCAAAATTGGTCCTCTTCCTTTTTCCCTCACCTGCTCTCCCCCTAAGGGAAGAAGTGGCCAAAGTGACCTTCATGTCAGCCTCAAGAGGATGTACCCTTACTCTGAAGGCTCCATGGCTTGGATACCTCTGTGGATAGGCAGCTTTGATCATGGAAAATAAAGGTTTATCTCATGGCAAAACTTGGTCTGTCCTTTGGATATCCTGGAGGCTGGGCGAGAGCATCAGTAGACCAGAGGTTTGCTGCATTTGTTGCTCTTCTTTAATCCCTCTGTTGGAACCCAAAGTAGAAAATAAAAACCAAAGTGGCAAATGTCAAAACTCAAGTCTTACAGACTCTATTCTCCCAGGGGTTGTCTTCCTCTTGCTCTATAGCCTGCTTGACTGCAACGACAGCTTACTGGTGGGGTGGCATGAAGTCCACAGAGTACTCCAGGGTTGGTCAGCTGTTCTCCCTGGGTCTAACCCAGGAATCCTCAGGTCGACCCCCTAGAAAGGCCTAATAATTGTTTGGGGGAAGATTCCTCACTGACTCTTGGTCCTCTGGCCAGTAGATTACCAGAGCATGAGAAACAATAAAAACAAAAAACGCCCCTGGGTCCTGTACTCTGCACAGCTTTAAATGCCTGTGTGACCTTGGACTGGTTTCCTTACCATCTGACCTCTTTGACTTCGATACCCTCTGGATCTAATCCTGAGCCTGGAAGTTAAACTTTGGCCAACTGGACAGTTGGGAGATGGGCTGTGTGGTTATCTACTTAGTGGCTGTATTGTAAGGTCTTGTTTAGCCTCCTTGTGTTCTGGTCAGGGGCTGTCGAGGCCTAAGGATCTTCTTGTGTTGGAGAACCAGAAAGACTGAGGCCCTCTCTGCCTAGGAGAGTGGGTGGCTAATTCAAAGACCAGCAGTGGCAAGAAAGTTCTATAAATGAGAGAAGTGGGCTGGGAGTGGTGGTAAGGAAAAGAGGATTGTAGTGAATGGAGACATGTGCTGGGTCCTAAGAGGACAGCAGCTAAGGAGACCCAGCTGACTGTTGCCTAAAGTTGCCAGATCCTCCCAACTTGGCAGGAAAAGCCAGAGCTCTAGGGGATTCCTCCCACCTCCCAGTGTGAGATAAAGAGTACTTTGGAAAATTGTGAAAGGTCTTAAGTAACTCTTGAGGTTGAACTTAGCCTGCAAAGACCCTACTTTGACTTTATGGCATATCAAGCAGGGAAGTAAAGATTTAATGAATTGGTTATTAATAATCATTTCCGAATGTATGCCTGCCTTACATCAGAGGTTTTTGATCTGATTCCCCAGCTTGGGTTTACTTAGGTCTTAAGCAACAGACAAGGATTTAACAACATATTTTAATACTCATTAAAATAGAACTCAGGATTCTGTTCCAAGCTTGTACAGAAATGGATCTAGAGAAGTATATTCTATATTGGAATCTATCTTCCTCTTGGCTTCCTCCAACAATTAGATGAAAATGAAAGAATTTAGCCCAAGGATATTAATGGCATATGGTATTAATACAAATCTACAACACTTCTAATTTGAGTATAGGAAAATGAAGAGTGAGCACCACTGGTTGAGTGACAGTGAGTATATCTAGGGAACTGCTGTGATTCTAAATTTTCAACGCTATTTTTGTCCAGAGATCATGTTGAATCATTCTTCCAAAACACTTTACAGCAAAAGAAAAAGGTAAGGACAAGGCAAAAGACCAACTTGAATTTGATGAAAGACCTACTGAAAAGCAAATGTTGCCCTACCTATTTTCCTTTTCTATTGCCTGTGCTGCTCTGGGTCTCTGTAACCTGAAGAGAGAAGAGGATAAATAAGGGAATGGAACACAAGTAGGAAAATACTTAATACAGAATTGTTGAGTATGTAGCAGAGTCATGTTAAAGCCAAGTAATTCTTCATAAATAATTAGCTCAAGATATTAAGACTTATTTGCTTATCTTTAAGGACTTTAACACAAAACTACAAATGTCAGCATAAATGGGGATATTATAATTTATTTTTTTAAAAGATTTTGTTTATGAGAGAGAGAGAGAGACAGAGAGAGAGAGAGAGAGACAGAGACAGGCAGAGACACAGGCAGAGGGAGAAGCAGGCTCCACAGAGGGAGCCCGATTCGGGACTCGATCCAGGGACTCCAGGATCATGCCCTGGGCCGAAGGCGGCGCTAAACCACTGAGCCACCCGGGCTGCCCTATAATTTTTTTTTAAATCCGAGGCCCACTTATGTTTAACAACTTTTAATGTCTAGAGTTTTTAAACAATCAGAATCCATTCTTAAGGTCTGTATCGTATTTTGTTTTTTGTGGGTGTGATACACCCAACTTAAAGTTGAGAGAATTTTCTAAGAAATAAAATCCTTGTTTAAAACAAAACAAAAATGAAACCACATGAAATACTCCAGACTTGGAGAGGCCAGGCAGTCTAAGTTAGGAAGCACTTCAGGCTTTCCTCAGCCAGGCAGAACCACTACCTGGCTAGGGTTACCAGGGCCTGTAGGCTTTGACAGTCTTTATGCCTTATAACCTTGGTGTTAGAGGCAATCCTTGGGAAACAGGGTGGCCTGGAGCCTGGAGCTTGCCTTGTTACAGAATACTATGTAATAATAGCTGTTCCCCTCCCAAAGTCCTCCTAATCAACCAGAAGGCTTTTCTCAGCATTTACCACCACTCTGAGACTTCTGAACTACTGCATTCCTGCCTTTTTGTATTGGAGTTTCTCTTATTCCCAAAGCACAGGTAGCCTCGAAGTAGCTTAGACTTTTACTCTAAGAAGGTTTACTTTTGCCTATGCCTAGGCCTCCTAGAATTGTCAGTTCCCATGATTCTTGTCTTAAAATCCTTTTGGTTCTGTAGACTACTTAAGTCTTTTCTAACTAAAATCACATGTGTTTTGTTATCATAGAAGGTTGTGTATCCTGTCGTTCAAACAAATCTACAGCTTTCTCCTTCCAGCTGGCTTGTCAGGTAGAGTGAATTAGTTGGAGACTAAAATATGTCTGCTGCTTAAAAAATTTTAAAAAATAAACTTTTTTTTATGACCACACTGTGGATATTGACTACTAAGACTCATGAATTCCTGTCTCTATTAGTGCTCTTGGCTTTCACTTCTCTGAACTACATGTTGCTCAGGTTCACCTACACCCATCCTCCAATGGACAGATTGCAATATACACGGACCATTGGGTGATACATTCTTGGAATCCCGATACCTGAGCACATAGCATAACTACCCAGCACTGCTTTTGATTCTGACTGGCTGGTCATATTCTCACATTCTTAATCAGATATCTACTTAAACCCCAAAGAGTGAGCTCACTAAATGTTATATAAGGTTACATTTCACTTCCACAGAAGTCTGTAGGCACTAGAGGGTGGAGTACAGACATTGGCTTCATATTTGTGGACTCAGTGGTTCCTCCTCTTAGATATTCTGTGAAGACCAAGACCATTCTGGGGTCACAGGTAAAGATTAAGTCTGTTATCTTGTGCTCTTAAAATAACAGCAAATTTTTTTTGCCTTAAAATTGCAAGAAGGCTTTGGCAGGGAGATGTGGAGCTTATAAAAGCAGGCCCTTAACTATCTTCAGTACAAAAGGGAGTATAAATTAGTATAACCTATCTCAAAAGAAATCTGGAAATTGTCTTAGCTAGTAATGGGCTTTCTAGGAATTTGTCATAATGGAAATGAGGTTAAAGTGAATAAAGGTATACAAGACTACTTTTTATTAGTACAATTAATAGGAAATGGGCAACAAATGGTTACTGTAAGTGTTACCCTCTGGGGTATTAAATACTCATTAAGATGGAAATATTTTGAAAATCTTTTGGGTGAAGCAAAGTATCATCCTAATAAAATGGCATATAACATTACTTTTTTTCCCTCACAGGTTGTCATTAGGTAATAGAATTGCATGTTCCCTGTGGATTTTTTTTTAAAAATTTTTCTACACTTCTTAGTATTGCTTTTAGAATCGAAGTGGTGAAAGAGTTACTTGATCTGATTCTTTGCCTGATCCTGCTGCTGTCAAGGTAGATGAATGAGTGTACTTTGCATTGTTGCTATTCTAGGGCCTGAGAGAGTTGGTTCAGTAACTGTCTGAAATCTAGCATAGGAGAAAGGGAAGCCCTCTTCCACTGCTGGTGGGAATGCAAGCTGGTGCAGCCACTCTGGAAGACCGTATGGAGGTTCCTCAAAAAGTTGAAAATAGAGCTACCCTATGACACAGCAATTGCACTACTGGATATTTACCTCAAAGATAGATATGTAATGATCTGAAGGGGCACCTGCACCTTAATGTTTATAGCAGCAATAGCCACAATAGCCAAACTGTGGAAAGAGCCCAGATGTCCATTGACAGATGAATGGATTAAGAAGACACACACACACACACATATCCATATATATCCATATATATACATACATGTATATGTATGTATGTATACATATCCATATATATGTGTATATATATATATACTCATGCATATAATGGAATATTACTCAGCCATCAAAAAATGAAACCTTGCCATTTGCAATAATGTGGATGGAATTAGAGGATATTATGCTAAGTAGGGGGCCGAGGAGTCCATCAGAGAAAGACACATAATTTCACTCGTATGTGGAATTTAAGAAACAGAGGAGCAGGAGCCTAGGGGAAGGGAGGGGAAAAATAAAACAAGACAAAAATCAGAGGGAGACAAACAATAAGAGACTCTTAATTCTAGGAAACAAACTGAGGGGAGGTGGGGGGGGGATGGAATAACTGGGTGATGGACATTAAGGAGGGCACATAATGGAATGAGCACTGGATGTTATATGTAAGACTGAATCACTGAACTCTACCTCTGAAACTAATACTAAATGTTAATTGCATTTAAATAAAAATAAAATAAAAATACATATGTATATAATCTGAAAAAAATCTAGCCTACATGGGCTTGACTTAAATTGGTGTCACCGTAAAAGGATGTCCTCACAAAACTGGGGGAACAAATAGGTGGTGGCATCTAAGAGTCCAGGGGGAGATAGCTAGTCCCGGAACTGCTCCATATCTGATGTCTGCTTCCTTCATTTCTCTATGCTGTCAGCCTGTGCTTACCCATGTTCTTGATTTCCTCTCTGTTCTAAGCACTTTGTTTTCTATACCAGACTGGATTCTGTTTTGACAGGAATTACAGCCTGCGTTATGCCCAAGACAAGCCATTGTGAATGGCTGGTGTATACCAGGTTTGTTGTAGGGTTCCAAGACTTTATCCATTAGGAGATGAAGTGAGAAAGACCTTGGTGATTTAACATCCCACTAAAGCCAGCTGTGGTTCAGGATGGCGCTCCACACTTAGAGGATGATGGAATATCTAAACAGGTAGTTGAGGCAGAAGGACCATTAAATGAGAAGCTAATTCTTAGAGATAAGTTGCTAATATATCTAAGTAGGCAATGTAATCTTAGTGTATTATAATGTGGTTTTAATAGTCTCATAATAACAAGGGGATACTAGATTTTGAAGGGTTGCTAGCTAAAATACAGGACACCTGGTTATATTTACATTTCAGATAGACAAAAAATAACTTGTCAGTAAGAACGTACCAAGTATGCTATAGTATAAGTATGCCTTGGATGTTGCATGGGATATACATAATACTGGTAGATTGTTCATCATAAATTGAAATTTAACATGGTATCTTAGATTTCATTTGTTAAATCTATCCTAAATCTTGGGTAACTTAATTTGCTTAAAAAGTGGCAAATGCACTACTCAAAAGTGGTTCTGATGGTTCAAAACTTGTTCTGATAACATAGTATGATGTTGCTTTTTTAATCCACTTGCATGGATTTGGCCAATGTGCAAGAGGCTAAGGCTTCTCATGTGAGTGAGAGTACAGAGCTCAGAGCATATAGTGGGTTTCTACCAGCAGGATTACCCTGCATCTAATAAATTCCTAATGGACTCATCCTGTAGGCTGTGGTAGGGGTGTCAGCTGCTCTGGTTGACAGCTTGAACGTTCTCATTTCGGTTTTTATACCCTTATTTTATCATCTATCTTCCCCAACCTTAAAAAAAAAACTATTGAGAAATGATTTATATACCTTAAAATGGACCCATTTTATGTGTGTCATTCCATGACTTTTAGTAGAATCACTGAGTTGTATGATAACTATATCTTCAGATGCTGGAAAAATGCCTTAAATAAATGACCCTGTTCATAGTTGGTTATTTAAAATGGAGGTGAATGAAGTCCTATAATGGTTTTACGGTTCTTTAAAAGCCAATTTTGTTAAAACCCATTGGATTGGTGGCTGAGGGGGGTGGTCAGAGGTGGCAGAGGGAGCTGAGGCATCAGATATGATGTTCTGTAGCTATACCTAGCATTTAGGAAGTTAGAGTTCTAGAAAGAAATACCCCCAAAATGGACCATGAGCTACCACACAGCAGTAAAATATGTTGGGGAACCAGAAGAAGGAACTGGAAATTCTACCAACTGATGAATGGATACAATTTGGTATATTCAGCAGTAAAAAGGAAGAAATTACTGATACATGGATGAGCCTCAGGAATGTTCTAAGTGAATGAAGCCAGGTACGGGAGACTACATTAGGATTCTAAATCTAAAGAGGCAGAAAGTAGATTAATGGTTGCCTAGGACACAGGCAACCTATGTTGCCTGGTATGGACATAGTCACTGGGGGCACAGGGAAGTGAAGGGAATATATGTAAATGGCAGGAAGGATTTATTGAGGAGATGAAAATGTTCTAAAACTGGATTGTGGTGATTGTTGCTGATATCCCAACAAAGTTTTTCCTGTTGGGGTGGAATATCTCTTAAATCATGGACCACAAAGTTGGCTGTTTAAATGCAAATTAGATGTTATTACAATAACCTGCACCTAGCAGTTTTGTGGCACTGAACTCTTGTAGCAAACTCTAAGGGGTCATTAAGTGAATCTTTTAAGTCTTGTTTGCTATAGTGATTTTTCTCCCATTGAATTAATTTAAAAAGCCTGACTGGAAGAAGCAGCAAAGGCCCAGGTCTGAGTGTCCTCAATGGGAGTCTTGGTTCAGTCTTTATGTTGCTGCACAGGTCTCTTTACCTCGCTTAGTTTTGGTAGAACAATAATGGCCTTTTGTGAAGAGTAAATTTCATGTATAGAAAAGCACACTATAAATCCTACTGCAGTTAGAACCTTCTGACTTACAAAAGTAAATTTAAATAAAAATAGGAACGATTTTGATGACCAGAAGTCTAATGTTTTAAAGAAAGATAATCCCTTTAAGACTCTTTTTTGTTACTCTCAGGACAACTTAGTTTAAAGGTTTTGACTATATTCTAGTGATTGTGTTTCATATTGCTGCTCTCAAAGAAAATAGGAGAACAACATGTTACACATGCAGTAAAGCACTTCAAACGATTGGGTTTTGGAAGTGAGTATTCATAGAACGCAATTTCATTGATGTTTGCCTTCATGTTGAAGGCAGTTGACTTAAAGCTGAGAATATACATGGAAGTTGGGAGAGGTATTGGCTTCAAAGCAAGGGATGAAGATTGACAAAATGAAGATTTCTTAGACATAACTTAAGTTCATATAATGACTGACTTTTATATTGAGATGTTAATGGATAATTGTGTATAATTGACAGAGGTAGAGAGATTTTGAATTTTTTATAAAAAGATAGTAGTTAAAACCTAGTGTTCACAGCCCACACCAAAGACTGTTTCTTAGTTTGTGCTAGTTGATAAGATGATGCATTCTCACCATAAAAATGCTTAAAGTGCCTTTTAAACATTACTTTTTTAAATTCCAAAACTAACTTCCTGAATGGGCCACAGCCTGGAATTGGGCCAAATCTAAGCCTGAAGTGGAGTCTCCCAGAAGAAGCTGTTGTGGGAACTGCATCTTGTAGAAGGACTTCCATAACTGGTATGGACATAGTCATGGCTGAAACACAGTATAGATAGGGAGGTGGAAAAGAAAGAAATTCTTTCACGGTCTGCCTTAAAAATAAAATGAAATATGTTTAAGATAGAACTCTAGAAACTGTAAAAGAAAAACCAGAAAGAAGAGTAAAGCCAAAGAGGAAGTAAAGATAGAACTTTTAATAAAATAAAAATTGGTTTACATGATTTATACAACCAACAGTTAAATCCTTAAAAAGAGATACAGAGGCAAACCTTTGGTGAGTGACTAAGAAAATAAGGTGGAGAACCAGTATTTAGGAATGAAAAAAAGTAGCATATACACATGAACAATAGAGTTAAAATGGTCATTGAATTTAAACTTGCATAATAGAGATTTTCTAGAAGTAAGCATTTAGACATCCTAATGTATAAATGTATATACATGTATATGCACACATACACAATATTATTGACCCAAGAAATAGCAAATATGAATACAAAGTTCAATAATGCATAAAAACTGTGCTTTAAAATAAACCTCTCCCTCAAAATAACTTGAAGACGAACCACTTTTAGGAGTAAACTTTTACCAAAACTTAAAGGACTAGGCAACCCTTTTATGTTTTAGTTTAAGACTTGCTGTTGAGCATAAGAAAAATTCATAAAACATTTTCTATGGCTAGAGCTATAACCAAATAAAGTCAACTGAAAACTGTGGGCCAGTCTCACCTTGTGAACATTGAAAAGAAAACCCACAAAAATCGGATAAACAGCAAAGCTGTAAAATCAAGAGGGAATTTATACCACAAATTCAAGAATGTTCAGGCACTAGAAAAGCTTATCAGTGGAATTTGCTACCTTAGCAAAGTAAAAATACAACAGATGTGTACATCTACTTCAGTCAATGGCCAAAAAGAGAAGAAAGCTTTAAAAACCCATTAGTGATAAAATCTCATGGTAAATATGAACTAGGAATGCACAGACATCCTACTTCACCTTGATGACTAAGCATGCCCATTTAGGTTGAGTCTGGGACATGATGAGGGTGTCGGTTTCTCCTACCTAATATTTTACTGGAGGTCTTCAAAATTGAGTAGAATAGGGAAAACTCCTAAGTGCTTAAAGTCTGAATTTGATTATTTGTGGACTGTTTATAGAAAATCCAAGAAGATAAACCTATATTATTAGTTCAGCCAGGGTTTTTGAGATAAGATCAGTATTTAAAAAAAAAATAACATGACCACATACCAGCAGCAATCAAAGAGATTAGAGAAAATATCCTTTTCACTATAGGAATAAAAATCAAAACCTGATAAAACTACAAACCTAAGATATAAATGGAAGATCTTTAAGGACAAACGAAACATTACTGAATTATATAAAAAGTATATACGAGCTATACTACTCAACTGGAATGAACACTCAGTATTAAAGATGTTGATTATCCTCAGATTAATTTAGGAATTTATTATAATACCAAGATCCTTCAGCATACTATTGGTGCAGGAGGAGATCAATAGATCAGAGTCCAAATAGACAATGTAGAAAGAAATGGAAGATAGTTCTATGGGGCAGCAGTAAAAATTAACAAGGAATTGGATTGTTCAATAAATCCTGTTAGGAAAGGAATTTTATATTGAAAAAGAAGATTGCTTCCTCAGACTGTGTACGTTCACAACCCTCTTGGGAGCATTCTCTGTGTCCTCTGAAACCAGTCCCCTTAGAGGCAGGGACACACCAACAGAAGAGGAAGACCACTCTGTGATGGCAGGTGGCAGTTTTAATAATAACAAGAGGAAGGTCCATAGGAGACTTGTCTTGAGGTGGGGGTGGTGGGGTGGTGGAGGGCAGCAAGATGCATTGATCCTCACACCTGCCATCCAAATCTTAAAAGTTGCTGAAGATGCCACCATGTAGTTGTTTTCAGCATAACATCACCGTCTCAAGGTTATGTTTCTGGAACAGTCTCTGGAAGAGGGAAAGGCAAGCCACATTCCAAGGACGGGAGGGGTGAAGAGGCTTTAAGTTTTCAGGTCCAGTGCCTGGGTCAAAAGGTGATTACAGCCTTTGTTGTTGTTGTTGTTGTTGTTGTTGCAGCCTTTTTGATAATGTTTTCCAACAGATTGTATGCAAAAAAAAAAATTCCAGAGGAATTGATGTTTAGTTTAAAAAGAAACCTTTAAAATGTTCACAGAAATTGTGAAATAACATCTTTATGACCATGAAGAGAAGAAGACATTTTAAAGTACCAATGACTAAGCATAGAAGGAAAAGACTACATTTGAGTATATCAAGGTGGAGACTTCTGGAACTCGGAGGACACTATTAAACACATAACTGAGAGAAAGGCTGCATAGGGGGAGAGTATTTTTAGCATACCTAACAAAAGATTAGTATCCAAAATGCATCAAGAACCCCTGTACCTCAATAAAAGGAGAAACACAAGCAAGACTATACATAGTGAATTCAGAGTAGAAATGGAAATCTCTAATACGACATGTGAAGTTATTTTCACTTTCAACCAGCAAACTTAAGTCTGAAAAGACTGACGATACGAGAATATGTCCACTGCTAGCAAGTGTGAATTTGTAGAGCCCCTTCGAAAAAGCTTTCACTGCTGTGAGTTGGCAAGTATAGAATACCTGTATCCTCCTCACCTAGGCCTTCTACCTTCAGGGGCATGCCCTGTACACTCTCACTGGTGTCTGGGGAGAGTATGAGGATATTAATCTTAGTCTTATTTATGTGGAGACAGTAGAAGAAACCCTATAAATATCTGTTGAGAGTAAATACAGAAGATGTGGTCTCTTCACAGGAATAACAAACTGCAATTATAGAATATGGAAGTGGATCTCTCCATACAATCGGTGTGATCAGGTGCTCAAAACACATGCTTGCTAATGAACAACTGGTAATGGTTGCTCAGTGAAAGGGGAGATGAACACTGTTGATGAGGGAAACGAAGGCAGAAGAGAAATTATTAAATTTCCTTACTACCTACAGCGCATTGACAAGTCCTTGAAACAGGCAGAGTGACGTTAATATAGTGCTTCTACTGCCTCAATGTTGATACTTTGCTAAAGACAAAAGTCAATCTTAGCCCAACTCTCATGATCCTGTAAGTCTACTTTAACATGTAAAAATTCATTTGGAAACTTGCTTTTTATCTATACCCCCAGAGATACATGCAGGCAATCATCCCCCAACATATGGCCCACTGATATACATCTGAAGGGTCTCATGACTAAGATTTTATTAGACAGTAATAAATGACCTTTTCCCAACAATAGCTAGCCCCCTCAAGGTCCTGGAAACCTTGCTTCCAAAATTCCTTAGGGACTTATGCTATCCCTAACCTGCTCCCAACTTGGAAGTATGTAATGGTCCACTCCTTGTGACCCCAGTACAGCTCTTGCTGTTCATGAGTCTTGTCCCTGTGCTTTAATAAAATCACCTTTTTGCACCAAAGACTTTTAAAGAATTCTTTCTTGACTGTCAGCTTCAAACCATCAAAATTCTTTCTTATACTGTGATTAAGGCTGGAGGTCCGAGGGGTCTTAGGTTTTATTTATATGTGTGTGTATGGGTGTTTAAAAAGGTATGTGTGTATGTATGTAATTTGGATATAATGAAAGTACGTGTGCAAAGGGAAAAATATAAAACTCAAACTAGACTGAATTTATGAACTGCTTTTCCTTGAATTGTGCCATTTGAACTTTACACCATTTTGAGAGGTAGGCATTAATTATTTCTATATTCAGATGAGAAAAAAAAAGAAGCTTAGGGTGCCTTATGATCTGCGTAGGAGGCAGCATGGTTCAAAAAAGACTCCAGGCTTTTTTCCTTCCATCACAGGACCCTGTTCTCTAAAGTTGGATCATTCATTTTTGCTAGCTGTGGAGTTGGGTTTCATCTCCACTCTTAAGAGGCTTCCATCACAGTGGAGTATCTGGGTAGGTCTGTGCTTACAGAATGGAACTAAGTTGAGTTTCTGCAAACAAAATGGTTGATTAAATAAAAGTACAAAACATGCTTGGTTATTCTTTACACCTTATTTTGCAAGACTTCAAAATGTCATGAGAAATGTGGTAATAACTAACATTGGTGAGATTTGGCACAACATAATAGTGCTATTTTTTAAGAAGCAATTACAGTTGCTTCAAGAAGAAAGCAAGGAAAGAGGAGTGAAGCTGGGGCTTATGTTTCTAGATGGCAAAATCACCTTAGGAAAAAAGAAGGTGGCTGGTTGGTTACTATGATCAAGTCTTGTGTTAGGTATTTCTTATTCACATTTGAGTCTGATCACCCTCAGAAAGTCGTAAGTTTTTCTCCAAAAAGGAAAGACTTTTAGAAAGACTCTGCACTTAATTCAGATCCTTGTCATTGCAGGCAAAATTGTATATGTGAACTTTTAAAAATGTTACGGTGCATTTAAAATAATAATTTTGATCAGTAGAAGTTTCCTATAATATATTTTTTGAACAAAGACATTTGAACTGAAAGAGAAAAGGATAGAATTCAGTAAATTGTGGGTTTCTAATATCTCAGTGGAATATATATCTACATATAATCTATCTTCTTTGTAAATAAAGGCTATGTTTTCACTCAGGGGTTTTCTGCATTATGAGCATATCAAAATTTCTAGGCCCAAGAAAATATTTTAGGATAAAAAATATTGGTATATTGCTTCTTACTACAAGTGTCTTAATGAAAGATTTTTCATCTATAACATTTGGTAGAGACATGTGGCCAGAAAATAAGTTTAAAAAGGGAGGATAACTCACCAGCTATGAGTTCAGTTAAATATAATTTTGATTTCAATCTAAATGACCACTTATGATACATGGAAAAAGTGATATATAATCTGTGGTATGAGCTAAGACTTTCCAATGAATAATACATGGCACCTTATAAATTTAAAAGAAGTATATTTAATAAGAATATGAAATTTATTTTAGAGATAAGTACTGTATTAGTATCCTACACAAAGTGATTTAAAAAAGCCAACTCATGAATAAAGTAATGAAAAATGTGAGAAAAATTGTAAGCTATAACCTGGAATGATAATTTTTTCAAAAATATCAGAAACATCTGTATTTTTTATTTATTTGTCTTAATTATTCACAAATGGGACATTTTGAGGTGCATCATATATAGAGATTATCTGAGAGGAGAAGTTAATTTTTGCTGAGTAACTAATTTGTTAGTACCATTTTTTTTGAGTAGCAACTCTGTTCTAGAGTGGAATTGGAGGGCAAAAGTGAACAAGATGGAGTCCCTTAGTCCCACAGGAGCTCGACCCTAGCAGTGGGGGAATTTCTTTAGATACAAATGATTATAATTCAAAGTGATAAACATAAGTAGCATGGATTCCCCACTTAAAAAGTAAAACTGGTGAAAGCCAACTCTGAAGCATCCTTTTGGTTTTGGTTTATTTTTCAAAGATTTTATTTATTCATTGATGAGAGACACAGAGAGAGGCAGATACATAGGCAGAGCGAGAATCAGGCTCCCTGCAGGGAGCCTGACGTGGGACTCCATCCCAGGACCCCGGGATCACAATGTGAGCCAAAGGCAGAGGCTCAACCACTGAGCCACCCAGGTGCCCCTGAAGCATCCATTTGTAAAGCCCCAGTTCCTTAGTTTTGCATTCCAGATCCTTCTTTTCTATCTACATCTTTAGAGTTTCTCTCCTAATACTCCTCACTTCCTCCCATGATCACTCCCTCTCTTTTGCCTCCCTCTCCACACACAAACTTTTCTTTAGCATCTATTCTTTAGCGTCTGTAATTCCCTCATCATTCTCTGAACTTAAGTTTCTCTTGCATGTATGTGTAACTTTGAACATGCCTGTTCTCTCCAACTCCCATCTTCAACCCCAATGGATGCCTATAGTTCTCTCAAGACTCGATGCAAACACCACCTCCTCTGAAGCCTTCCCTGGCTTCTCATCTTGGTTACAGTAGCAATCTCTATGAATTACAATTTTTTTCTTTCTGCTCTCTCCACTAGGCAGTGAAACCAGGAGGGCAAAAAATCCTATTTTCTATGACCTAGTGTTTGGCAGGTAGTAAGAGTTGAATAAATGCTTGCCAAATGAAAAATGTGTGTGATAATGGGGTACACAGAGGGGTTAGAATGAATTCTGTCAAGCTTTTTACCCAAGAGCATGCAGCAGGTGTCTGCACTACCTAAAAGTTCTCTCTCGGCTGGGTGTCCAGATAATGGATTTGGCATCACTCTGTGGTAATCGTTGTCAAAAACTGAAGGGCCTGAGATTTTTCTCTGTTTGCAGACTAATAACTGAGCCAGCCACAGTATCATAGATGCTGAAAGAAGTATCTAGTTCCCTAGCCAGAGACCAGAGACTTCATTACTCATGATCCTATTGTCAGCATCAACGTCCTGTTTGAACCAATTCCTATAAGTCCTATGGAGGTGACGCAGAGGTGGGGCTGGGTAGATGTTGCCTGCATGGTGCATTTATAGCTCAGGTTAGGATCTGAACATAGGAAACACAATCTTTTGAAGGGGCTTGTTGGCATACTTGCCCATCCTTTGCCCTGGAAGGATCTAGTCCCTTTATAATCCTGGAGAACGAACACACCTGCTTTGTGCTCTGGGTAGTAGTGGTGGGGGTGGTGCTGCGGGGGACACACTATCTCTAGCTGCCAAGACTGTTGGCTATCTAGGTTCAGGGTTAGTGTCAGGCAAGTGAGGAGCTGAAGCACAACATTGAAGGAGGTACTCACCTATGGGGTGAGTATCTCTCTCAATTTGGAACCTGAGGTGCCATGTCTGCTTCCTTCTGGTCCTGGCTCTGTGAAACGCAAACAGCCTTGAGGAGTTACTCTGAAACAAGAGGGTTCAATGCTTTGCTCAGAAGACCTGCCAGAAGGTGAGAAACACATGGAGAATTGTTTCCAAGCCATAGGTAATTCCCTACTTGTAAATACATGATATTAAGTGTTCTCACCTCTGTACCTGTTAACAGGGCCTCTGATGCTTCTATCTGGGAAATGCTAGTAAAAGTCCAAATATCCATCAACAGGTGAATGGATAAGAAAAATATGGTATGTCCATATAATACTACTCAGCAATTTAAAGGAATGGTCTATTGATATATTAAAAAAAGAAAACCCAAGATGAACAGATGCCAAAATGATTATATTGATGAAAAGAATCCAAAAAAATCTGTCCTATCCATCTATACTATGTGATCCCATTTACATAAAGTAAGAAATGCAAACTAGCATATTGTGACAGCAGGTCAGTAGATACAAAAAGACAGGAAGCTTTTAGAGGTGTTGGGGATGTTCATAGTCTTGATGATTTCATGAGTATATACACATCAGAATTTATCAAGTTGTACACTTGAAACATGGGTGGTTTATTGTGTGTCAAGCATACCTAAATAAATCTGTTTTTTAAAAGGATCTTTTAGGTTCATAAATAAATTGATGCTTGACTTGCTGCTAGGCTCAGAAGAGAAAAGTATTTTACTGGATACCTGAGATTGCCTTACATGTAGTCTGAACTTTCTCAACTTGCATCCGGAGTGAAATTCTTTTGAATTGAAAGATAATCCATTAAAAAGACAGGAGCACATGGGACCCATAAAGGGGCTGTCATTGATGCATAGCTGGTGTGAATCGTACAGATTGCTTTTCTCCTAATACGTACCTGAGATCAGTGTCGGAAAAAAACAGGCTCTGTAGGGGTTGGTGTAGATCACCTAGGCAATATGGAACAATTAGGAAGTCTGAGTTACAGCTTATGATCATAGAAAAATGTATGTGTTCTAGAAAGTAGTAGAGAGGGAGGTGGAAGTGGAGATGTGTTAAGATAGCTCATGAAAGGGATGCCTGGGTGGCTCAGTGGTTTAGTGTCTCTCTTTGGCCCAGGGTGATCCTAGAGTCCCAGGGTCGAGTCCCACATCGGGCTGCCTGCATGGAGCCTTCTTCTCCCTCTGCCTGTGTCTCTGCCTCTCTCTCTCTCTGTGTCTCTCATGAATAAATAAATAAAATCTTTTTCTTAAAAAAAAGATAGCTCATGAAAATAAGTTGTTCTATGACATAGATACCTGATAATGACTTGATGGATGAATGGACAAATGGATGAATATTGCCTTGGGCTGAGGAGTTGCCCTTCTCTTGGCATGTTTACATAAGTAGATTGGTTGGATTTTCTATACCAAAGTACATTCTAACTTTCAGATGAGTAACTAAAAATTAGTTAAGTATCAGCCAGCCTGTTGGTATACCAGGGACACTGTCCCGTTAATCATAATCAGCATTTGTTGTGCTGTGTTCTAAGACCTGTACCATTTGGAACCATGGAGATCCTTCCATAAGAAATGGTCACTCTCTGGTTGTTGCTGTTGTTACGTAAATTAACCCATGTGTTATAGGCTAGCAATGTTTCAAATGGTGGAGCTTCTACTGGTCTTTCAACCCCTTCAGTCTTCTGATGGTAGACTTTACTGTGATGGCAGAAGTGGTGTTGTAGGTCCAGGTACCACTGGCTACCGTTTTCATGCAGGAACCACAAAAGCTCACAAAAGATGAACTCCATAGCTCATCTTTTCATCTTCGTTTTGCCATAGTAGGAGCAAGTGTACTTGATGTGCTGGCTTATTTCAATATTCTTCACCTTTTTCCTGAGGGAGGCACCATAATGGGTCTCATATTTACCGATAATTCCAAACTTCTTGGTGCGTTTAGCCATGTCCCTGCAAACCAGGTCTCATCCCAGAGAGCCTGGTCATTTCTACTTAAATGTTAAGAAGCAGTCACCTAAGCAACATTGAGAACACAAAAACTAGGCTGAGTTTTTAGAAGATCAACTCTCAACTGGGTTTCACAAAAGGAAAGCATTCATTTTGGGTTGAACTTTATGGAGGAAGTTGGATATGAGCTCAGTGTTGGAGGATAGATTGTAATTGGATTGGCAAATGAGTAGGGAGAGGGCAATCCAATAACTCAGACATGGAAGGAGAACAGTCTTACTTGAGGGAGTGTGTTTTTTTATTTTATTTTATTTACTCATTAGAGACACACAGAGAGAGGCAGAGACACAGGCAGAGGGAGAAGCAGGCTCCATGCTGGGAGCCCGATGTGGGACTCGATCCCTGGTCTCCAAGATCATGCCCTGGGCAGAAGGCAGGCACTAAACCGCTGAGCCACCCCGGGATCCCTGAGGGAGTGTGTTTGTAAACGATGGATCTGCACATGGGGACCAGGTTAGTAAAGATATGGAAAGCGAGGCAGAAGAGTTAAGATATTACAAATAGATCATTGGGTGCCTGTGTACGTTGTGTTCATTTGCAAGTAACACAGAAGTGTACTTTAACAAAAAATTTTCTTACAGAAGATGCCTTAATGATGTTATCAGGGAACCAGTCCTGAGCGTGCTGGCCTTCTGTTCTAATGGTTGCCATGTCATAGTCATAAGATGGCTACTATAGCGTTAGTCATCACTTCTACATTCATGTTGTTGGGGAAAAAAGGGTAAAATGGTCTACCTACCAGCTCTCCTTTCCTACCTGTCTTTTTCTAAAGGGATCAAAAGCTTTTCCAAAAGTCTTTGTTAGGCTTGTGGTTTTGTTTCATTAAACAGAACTGGGCCACATTCCACATGCCTACCCCTAGGGACAAAGGAAGCTAAGAAATGAAGTATTGGGCTTTCAACTTCTACAATGGAGATGTCAGGGTAGAAAGAGATTATTAATGTCCAATGGATTAGAAAATAAACATGTGCTACAGAGCCATTGTGGAGCAGGGAAATGACATGTTGAAAGCCTATATCCTACCCAAGATTGTTCTCTGAAAATTCTTAGAGGAAAAAGAGAGCTGGGATGATCTAGATTATCATTAAGGAAGTATTTACCCTTTTCACTTTGCCACTCTGGGCATAAATTTCTCCACATCACTGATACTGGTTTTGGCCACATGATTGTCTTTGACCAATGGAATGTGGATGGAAATGACAGCATACTAGTTCTGAGCCTAAGCCTCAAGAAGCCTCTCATGGTTCTGCTTGTCTTTATTTTGCCACTGCCCTAAAAACAACATGCTTCCCTAGGAGCCCACTTGTCAGTGTACAGTGAGGGGTATAGAGTCATCCTGGTCAACCCACAGACCTGCAGTGTGAAGTAGAGCTGCTCTAGCTGACCTGTAGACCTATGAAAGTAAAGATAAATGGTCATGTTCTTTTCTACTGAGATTTTGTGGTTTCTTATTACACAGGGATGGTGATGAATATAATTAATAATCCTTACATTGAGGTGATCTGATGAAGGCAATCTGTTACTTAAAATAAAGATAATGATATAAAGCATTTGTACTGTCCTACACATAAATGACAGTTGACATAGTTTTCTCTGGAAGGGAAGTAGATTAAGTACCACTGTGTCCATTTTATGGAATACTAGCCATCAGAAAGCAATCTTAGCATTTGCAAAGACATGGATGGAGCTAGAATGTATTGTCCTAAGCAAAATGGTCAGTCAGAGAAAGACAGATACCATATCATTTCACTCCTATGTAGAACTTAAAAAAACAAAAGAGATGGACGATAGGGGAAGGGGAAGAAAGAGAAACCATGACAAGTCTTACCTGTAGAGAACAAACTGAGGATTGATGGAGAGAGGTGGGCGGGGGATGAGCTAAGTGTGTGATACGAATATTAAGGACAGCACTTGTGATGAGAACTGGGTGTTGTATGTAAGTGGTGAATCACTGAATTCTACTCTTTTTTTAAAGATTTTATTTATTTATTCATGAGACACAGAGAGAGAGAGAGAGAGAGAGAGAGAGAGAGGCAGAGACACAGGCAGAGGGAGAGAGGGAGAAGCAGGCTCCATGCAGGGAGCCCGATGTGGGACTCGATCCCGGGTCTCCAGGATCACACCCTGGGTGGAAGGCAGATGCTCAACCACTGAGCCACCCAGGTATCCCACTGAATTCTACTCTTGAAACCAGTATTAAACTGTAATTTTAATTTGAACAAAAACTTGAAACAGAAAAAGTATCATTGTCCATTTTACTAGGCTAGAAAATAGAATCAGAGAGGTAAGATGATCTCCTTAAGCTCAGTTGGCTAGTATTTGTAAGACTGCTGTTATTTTTAGCTCAAAGCACATTATTTTAAATATATCATTTACTTTTGTCCCATTGCTACAAAGTTTTCTTTGCAGTTCATAATATTTCAGGTCCTTGCCTGGGACCACTGTGCCTGGAACATCACAGACATTTTGTGGGTTGAATGGATAAATTTGGGAATGAATAAATGAACGGAATAAGCACTCAAGAAATATATCTGTATTAGAGAGTAAAAGCTTTCCTAATCTTATCAAGTGTAAAATGAGTGGACCCTTTCATTGTCATAGTTCCCACTTACACTCTATCAGTCAAAATCCATTGCATTTCACGAGGGTGAACATGCCCTTATCACATCTTTGGGAAGCAAAGAGATTATATTTGTCAGGATATTAGGGGGGAAGACACAGAGTGTCTTACCTGCATGGAGAGAATGCTGTATGTGCTTGGTGTACTATCATTTGTAGTTTATATCGTTAGCATCACTACAGCATCCAGTTAGACAGGAACAATGAGATGCCTGGGCTCTGGAGATTGCCTCAATCATGTACATCGGTCTGTTAATATAATAGGTAATAGTGAGATGAGAAAGGGAACGAAGACAGGCAAAGTTTGTGGGGAAGACAAAGTAAAAATCCTTTTCTCTGGGACAAGATCTCAATCAAACGAGGGCAGACACCATTTAAAACATCAATTTTTAGTGAATTCTGCATTTAAATCAGTCAAAATCATGACAATAAATTCAAATTCAAATAAAAATTAATAAAGAGTAAATTCTTTTATCTTCAGTGTTACTACTTAAATTCTAATTAAACTAGATCAGCAACATTTGCCATGCCAGTACCTTCCCAGTATGCTGAAAGCCCTCACCAGATAAGGAAAAGGAGGCCAAAACAGTTTTGGTTTGGATGAATCCCTGGGGATAACATTATAATGAGCTATAAGGGGGCAGGTGGTTTGGGGAATCCCTGAATACAAAGTCAAAGGGGCTTCTGTAGCTTCCCATTGTTACTGGATAAATTCTTTGGCATGGTTCGCAAGATATTTTTTCTAATTTCACTTTTGGGTACTATGTACGAACATTCTAAGAACAAACTTGGAAATATTTTTTTGAAACAGACTTATTTAATGACTATAGTTGGTGCAACTTGGACATAATAAAATTTCCCATAATTTAGATGGACTGAATTTTCCCAACTCTTTACTTCTTTCTTGTAAGAGATTTATAATCTGTGCACTTGCTTTGTGGTACATCCAACCAGAGGAAACCATTTATTTTCCCCTCCAATGATGAAAGGCTTGACCATGTGTCTTGATTTGGACAATGGAATGCCACTTAATGGATGAGTAAAAGGCTTAAGTGTACTCAGATGGTTAGGCTTGGTCTCTTGAAATTCTGCTGACTACCATGAGAAGAACATATCCCAAGTAGCTCCTGGCCCCAGAATGTTGAAGATCTCTGTTACATGTATGAGCTTGATATAAAGCCTGGAATCTAGCCTGGCTCTGCCAAGCCTAGTCAAGAAATGCAGCCTACCCACAAACCTATGGGCAAGAAAAATTTCGTGCTTGAGGGCTGCTAAAAGTGAGAATTGGTCTTGGTAGTAGATAATTCTAAACTGTAGGAATGGTAATTGTAATTTGAATAAAAACTTGAAACAGAAAAAGTATAATGCCATCTGTAATAATGCAGATGGCAGGCCCAAGGTTGCCTAAACGTAATAATAAAATTTTTATGTAGGCCTTTTTATACAAGAATTCTCAGTGGACAAAGTGAATATCTCCTATATCTCTAGCACTTCATTAAATCTAACACCAAGCAATGTAGAAGCAGAATGTGTTTAGGAAAAAGTATTAAACATATTCTAAGATACTATTTTTTCCTACTTGATTATTAACCCACAAATACTTTATTTTTTAAATTAGTTTCAGAGGTAGAATATAGTGATTTATCAGTTGCATATAACACCTACTGCTCATTACATCACCCAGTTACCCCATCCCCTGACTCACATCCCCTCCAGCAACCCTCAGTTTGTTTCCTAGAGTTAAGAGTCTCTTATGGTTTGTCTCCCCCTCTGTTTTTGTCTTATTTTTTTCTTCCCTTCCCCTATGTTCATCTGTTTTGTTTCTTAAATTCCTTATATGAGTGAAATACAGTGTTTGTCTTTATTTTGCTCAGCATAATACATTCTAGTTGTATCCACCTCATTGCCAATGACAAGATTTCATTATTTTTGATGGCTGAGTAATATTCCATTGTATATATACACCACATCTTCTTTATTCATCTGTCAGTGGACATCTGGGCTCTTTCCATAGTTTGGCTATTGTGGACATTGCTGGTGCAATGGGGGTGCATGTTCCCCTTTGAATCACTATGTTTGTGTCCTTTGGATAAATACCAAATAGTATAATTGCTGAACCATAGGCTAGCTATATTTCCAACTTTCTGAGGAACCTCCATACTGTTCTTCAGAGTGGCTGCACCAGTTTGCATTCTCACCAACAGTGAGAGGGTTCCCCTTTCTCCATATCTTCACCAACATCTATTGATTCCTGAGTTGTTAATTTTAGCCATTCTGACAGGTATGAGGTGTTATCTCATAGTGGTTGATTTGGATTTCCCTGATTCCAAATAATGTCAGCAAAACTAAAAAGAAACAGTCACCAAATACTTTAGACTGATTTTTTTTATATGTGGACTCTAGCCAAATATTAACCTTTTAAAAATCAGCTTGAATGATAACTCAATGTTAAATGCATTTGGGCATGAGCTGTCTTCGGCTTAGGGGTTACTTGATTTTAGGATTTTTTTTCCCCAGCTATTTTTGGGATTTTCTTTGGCTCAAACAAATGGGAGAATCAGTGTGTTTTTCCCAAGGAAAGACTTTAGACGTGAAGACTTGGCATTGAATGCTGTCTTGGTCATGTTTTATGTACTTCAACAAGTTGTTTATCTGCTCTGAACTTGGTGTCCCCATCTATCAAACAGAGGCATTAATAAATTCCACTTGGTAGAGTAGTTGTGAGGATCAAACGCAATAATGTATGTGAAGGCATGCTGTAAAGTGCTTGAAAATTATAAAAGTATTATGTTTCTGCTCAAACACTATTTCTTAGAGAAAAAAAAATATTTAGTGCTTTGTCTGAAAGAGCTGTATGTTTCTGGAGTTAAGTTTCTTTGAATTAGACAAAAACTGTTCTTTTTGTTTTGCCTTTTGATTTGGCTTTGGTACTTGATCCTTCCCTGCCCTGACACTTGATTGCAAGTAGATGAGCTCCCTCCTGTCTTTTCTCTGTCCATGATGGGAATTGTTAGCTCCTGCTTCAGTAAAGAGGAGTGAGGTTACTTATTGATCTCCAGATTCAGCTGGCTTATAGCTAGTTCAACAGCATCAACAGAATGTAGTATTTTAATATACAAAAAAAATGATTTAACCACAGGTAATGTGTTACAAAAAATGATTTTTAAATACTTTTGGTCTTATAGTTCAGTCTTGGTTGCTTTACATCCAGTCTTCTCCTAGCCCTTTCTTAGCTTGTTGCCTCACTTATAAAATAGTGATAATTACTGCTTCTTGGGGTTATTTGAAAGATTAAATAAGATCTATGAATTCACTACTCTTCATTTTGAACTCTGAGCAGAGAAATCCCGTAAATGCTATAAATTATAGTGTATAAATGATTGCCTCTTAATTTTTCCATGACTTAAATTTGCTTATGGTCCAAAGTATGTTTTGGGTATATTTTTGGAAATATTAGAATTGGCTTCTTTACAGTAATCAGCTTTGAATTTATTCTCTATGCAGCAAAGCAGAAAAGTCACATGGTAATGACAAACTACATTTACCTGGCCCTCTAAATGCAATCAACCCATAAATGCAAGGAGCTGATTTAACAAAATGCACTGTATTTGAATCCGAATCCCCTCTCTTTAGCCAGTGGAAAGTTTCCTTGGCCTTTCATCTCAAGGACAAAGAATAAAATTTATTCACCTGGGGAAACAATATTTTGGGTTAAAAAGCTACATGATTAGGTCTCTCAGTTGAACATAACATCCTTGAAGTCATACTTGCAATGGAAAGAACATACATCATTTTGTTTTCTTTACTAACACAAACTTTTCCCCCCCTAATTAAGGTTTTTTAGAGAGGAAAACCTGAATCCAAAGTATATTTCATTGTTCATGAAGTTATGAAAAGGGTGATAAATCTGTTACTATAAATCTCAGATTTCGGGGGATCCTTGGGTGGCTCAGCGGTTTGGTGCCTGCCTCTGGCCCAGGGCATGATTCTGGAGTCCCAGGATCGAGTCCTGCATCGGGCTCCCTGCGTGGAGCCTGCTTCTCCCTCTGCCTGTGTCTCTGGCTCTCTCTCTTTCTCTGTGTCTCTCATGTATAAATAGTTAAAATCTTTAAAAAAATAAATCTCAGATTTCATATGAATTGTAGGAAATAGAATAAAACACCTACCCTTCTTTGAAACAAATAAGACACGATGGCTAGTACAGTTTCTGAAATCTAACAGATTCTCAGCTGATACTCAAGCCCATATAATGGCAGCAACTATTCATGTTAAGACTTGTATTGATTTTTTTTTCAACTGACTTGATCCATCTTTTTTTTTAATAAATTTATTTTTTATTGGTGTTCAATTTGTCAACATACAGAATAACACCCAGTGCTTATCCTGTCAAGTGCCCACCTCAGTACCTACCACCCAGTCACCCCCACCCCCAGCCCACCCCCCCTTCCACCATCCCTAGTTCGTTTCCCAGAGTTAGGAGTCTTTCATGTTCTGTCTCCCTTTCTGATATTTCCCACTCATTTTTTATCCTTTCCCCTTTATTACCTTTCACTATTTTTTATATTCCCCAAATGAATGAGACCATATAATGTTTGTCCTTCTCCGATTGACTTATTTCACTCAGCATAATACCCTCCAGTTCCATCCACGTCGAAGCAAATGGTGGGTATTTGTCTTTTCTAATGGCTGAGTAATATTCCATTGTATAGATGAACCACATCTTCTTTATCCATTCATCTTTCGATGGACACCAAGGCTCCTTCCAGTTTGGCTATTGTGAACATTGCTGCTATAAACATCGGGGTGCAGGTGTCCCGTCGTTTCATTGCATCTGTATCTTTGGGGTAAATCCCCAGCAGTGCAATTGCTGGGTCGGAGGGCAGGTTTATTTTTAACTCTTTGAGGAACCTCCACACAGTTTTCCAGAGTGGCTGCACCAGTTCACATTCCCAACAGTGCAAGAGGGTTCCCCTTTCTCCGCATCCTCTCCAACATTTGTTGTTTCCTGTCTTGTTCATTTTCCCCATTCTCACTGGTGTGAGGTGGTATCTCATTGTGGTTTTGATTTGTATTTCCCTGATGGCCAGGGATGTGGAGCATTTTCTCATGTGCTTGTTGGCCATGTCTATGTCTTCCTCTGTGAGATTTCTGTTCATGTCTTTTGCCCATTTAATGATTGGATTGTTTGTTTCTTTGCTGTTGAGTTTAAGAAGTTCTTTATAGATCTTGGAAACTAGCCCTTTTATTGATTTGCATACGTCCATAGTTCTCAGTTACAACGACGAAGATTATAGAGCCTATTGATGGAAGTCAAAGGACAATATAGGTGAGTTGGTTGGACTAATGAGGCCAGATTCACTTACTATATCATTTTGAAGTCAACTTCCCATTGTCTGCCTGATTTGTTGGGTACTCTTTAGAAAAGACCCTGAGTTCTTCACCTTGAAAATTCTTCAACTCCAGTCCTCAGATGGATTTGGTTGCTCCTTTCTCAATGCTTCTCATAGTACTTCTATACTCTGTCTCAACCTAGTGCTCAAGTATAAGTACTAATTACACCTTCCCCTCTCATTAGTCTAGCATCTTCTCCAGGAAGACCACTGCCTTTGTTCATCAGTGTTTCCACAGCACTTAACACATGGCAGGCACAGAGTAGTAATTCAGTATTTAAATTGAGTTTGTTGAGTGGGTAAATGGAAGAAGGAACAGATCTCTAGAGGTTCTAAGCTTCATTGCTTTTCACTACATTCCTCTAATTCCCCTACATCCTTTGAACTAACTTGCTCGCATCTGGAAACCATTAAAAACTTGGGAAGAAGGAAAAGGTTCAAAGAACTAGGGTCAGCAGTCTTCCTACCCCTCACAACATGAGAAAAGGCCCTCTAAACCCATCTATTATCTTCTCTTTCCTCTACCACTCACCTGAGGAATGTGTAATAGTAGGATTCCAGCTGCTGAGGAGAGATGCTGGTGATTTCTGCCATAGAATGGGGGCCACAGAGGAGTTGGACAAGGATCAGAATATAAAGCTAGAAAATCTTCAGATTTTCTCAGTGTTTTTTACTCTTTTGGAGTTACTGTCAATCAAAGAATGCATTCCAAGGTCATAATAAAAATAATTCAGGGATTGTTCACACCACTGCTCCCTGATTACTGCAGTCAATCGAGAATCCATTTTAAGTTAGCTGCATATCTAACAGGGTCTTTGATTAAACACATGGTGGGGGATTCAGAGTATTTTATCATTCACTTTGGAAACAGCCCCTTTGCAAAAGACCCTCTAAGCCCCCCTGCCACCCCTCTGCCCAGAAGCATTTCTTATTTGAAAGAAAACGTAACCCAGATTTATAGGAAAAGAAACATTTCCATTCTAATTGCTTGTATTGTCCATTTCCAGTTATGTTTTTCTTTGTGCAGTTCAGTTGGAGAAGGTGAATGCAGTGCTTGTCCACATACATTTTCAAGGTTTTTTTTTGTTGTTTCAATGACAATTCATTTATTATTTTTATGGTAAGCTAGGGAGTGTGGTGTTGATCGCAGCTGTTACCCTCTGTTCTTGCAGTTGGCAGCACAGATTCACTAGGGATCACCTACCCTGTTTACCTTCAAGCCCACAGTTGGAGAGAACTGCTTTTACTATTAGAGCTATTCAGCTGCAATTAAGAGGGCACGTGAGAATTTGCAACCTCTTCAGTCCATTAGTTGGTGCAGCATTTGTGACTGCAAATAAAGGTTGCTTGTCTCATTTTAATTACTTAACTTCAATTTATCTTACAACAGGATTGGCTGGATTCTTTCCAACTTTTGTGTAATTCTACAATTCCACTGAACTTACCTTGTGGAATGCCCTGGGTTTTATTTGTGTGGCTAACAACTATCAGATTTTAAAGTTTGCATTTATTGTATTTATTTTTGCATCATTCTACATTCCAGGTTTGCTATGGGCTCTTGACACCTATTTAGGAGATAACGTGATAGAATGATGATAGAATGAAAATTCTTGATTAATCAGGCATGTAACTATATCACTTATTTATCACCACAGTAATGCTATACCACAAACACCCTTAGTACCCTAAAACAATATACATTTATTTTTCTGATCCAGGCAGGCCTCATTCTTGTAGCTATGTTCAGCTGCAGTTGACCACGACAGCTTTCTTGAGACTGGATGGTCTGGCTTAGATATCTCTCAATATGCTAACTGGCAGCTAAGCTAGGATGGCATTGGCTGGGAAGTCGGGAGCACATCAGCTCTGCTTCATGTGTTTTCTCTCCAGCAGACTAGCCCAAGAATGTTCTCACAGCAATGGCAAAGGACAGGAGCAAGAAGGCCTACTTGCACAAGCACTTGTCAAAGCCTCTACTTGCATCATATTTGCTAATATCCTATAGGCCCAAGCAAGTCACTGTGTGGAAGAGTCAATGGGGACAGCAAATAACAGGGCACAGGGCATGGAAATAGGAGCTGATTTCTGCCTGCTACTACAGCATCTTCCATCCTCAGCCTGTGTAGAGGCTGTTTCTACCTTCTGTGGGTCATTCATGCTTCCTTCACCCTTGTCTCTCCCTCACAGATTCAATAGCTTGTCCTCTCTTTTGATCATGAGCTCATTCTCCATGTTTTCTTCACCCAGTTTCCTCCTCTATGTTCTCCTTTCCCCAGCTTCCCTCAAGTCTTTACCTCATTTTCCTGCTTCTCTCCTCCCTCCCCCCTTTCCTTCTTTCCTAAAGAGAAAGTAAAAACCTAAAATTTTCATGCACATGGGTAATTGTTTGAAAGGAATACTTTTCTTTTGGTCCCTGGAGCTCTCATTACTGATTAACTCCTTAAAAAAGGAAATGCTGAAACCTCTATTTCTCCAGAAACTTAACAGTGTGGGTGGTTCTGGTGTGGGCAGGAAGAGAGAGTCAGACTTAAGTTGTCCTGAAAGGAAAAAAAAATCTTCATGAACCAAACACAGAAGCAAAACCTAAATAGATTCCCCAACATTTTTTTTTGAAGTTTTCTCCCAAATTTACCAACTGGAAATTTGAACTGGGCTTTTCTTTTTAATTAAGGGTTTAGAATAGATGTAGATGCAGGTGGTATTTTGGTTGGTAGTATGTGGTGATAATCATTGTTGCTATAGCTACCCGAAAACTGTTCAACAGAATATCACTTCATGTTGCAACTTCAAATAAAGGCTGTAAAAGTTCTATGCTTCTCATATAGATTTAATTTAAAGGCAAAAAAGAGTCTGCTATATTCAGGATGGAATCTGTTTCTTAATCTGTCCTTGAAAATATGGCTCAGTGTTCAAAACAGGTCAATTCAGGGGTAAATATATTTTCTTGAGAGGTTTAAATGGAGGTCAGCTAGCTACTTCCACAGACTTGGCTTTCATTATACTAATTGGGTAACAGCTTAGCAAGTGAGATATTAAGGTGACTTATTTTGGTAAACACTTACTGATGTTTCCCTGATTCTAACTGGTTTCAGGGAAAAGAGCCCCGCCTTTATATAAAGCTCATACAATGTTCCAATCCTTGATTCAGAAAAAAATACCCAAAAAATGATGTAAAAGTTTCACATACAGTACCCTGTGCTTCAAGAAAGCTCAAAGGCATTTTTTTCAAATTCTGCTTCCATTAATTTGCCTTGGGACAGCCTGGATTGGCTTCCATGTGGTTAATTCAGTGCAAAATGGTAACTCCAATTCTCAAAACGTACTCCATTTAAGAGAATGGGGACTCTGATATGATTAATGGCCTAGTTCTCTGACCCACACCTATTTTTCTGCAAATGAGACTGAGGGTTCTTTTCTGTCTACTTGCCTGTTTCAGTGGATCATTTCCTTATCAGTTATACTCTTAGAACCGAAATTTCCTCATCTATAAAGGTGAGGCTACAGCACCCACCTCAGTGTTGTGAGAATTGATGGTCAGTATAGATGAAAGCAGGAAGTTCTCAAGTGTCATAGAAGATATAGGATTTCACAAACAAATGTTCTGATAAGCACTGGGAGAACTCAGATTCCCCCCCCAAAGAACTTTGTCAGTGGTAGGAATCCTGGGTGAGGGCATCATTTTTGGACAATAGTTAAAGATCGTGAGATCTGATTGGTTTTCCATTTTCATGGTATGGATTTCAAGACCTTCACTGGTAGATGTAGTCTCCAGTAAGATCTAATTTTCACACATTCTAAGCCAACGCGAAACTCTAGGGTCAGGAAAATTGTTCGACTAAGAATCTGAGGCTGTTGGGGCAGCCCGGGTCGCTCAGTGGTTTAGCGCCACCTTTGACCCAGGGCGTGATCCTGGAGACCTGGGATGGAGTCCCACGTTGGGCTCCCTGCATGGAGCCTGCTTCTCCCTCTGCCTGTGTCTCTACCCCTCTCTCTCTGTTTCTCATGAATAAATAAATAAAATCTTAAAAAAAAAGAATCTGAGGCTGTACCACCAGAAGGGCTATATCTTTTTTAAATTAGTTTTCTGGGATATAATTGATATAAATGCTACATTAATTTCAGATATACAACATAATGACTTGATATTTATATGTATTGCAAAATTACCAACACAAAGTCCAGCTAACATCCATTATCATACACAATTAAAATTTTTCTTGTGAGGAGAACTTTCAATATGTACTCTTTAACAGCTTTTAAATACACCTATAGAATATTATTAACTATGATTACCATGCTGTGCATTAATCACCAGGATTTAATTCTTTTATAACTGGAAGTTTGACCTTTTGGCCACCTTCACATCTGGCAACCATCAGTCTGTTCTCTGTATCTGAGTTTGTGTCGTTGTTGCTGTTGTTCCTTGATTCCACCTATAAGTGAGATTATATGGTATTTGTCTTTCTCTGACTTATTTTACTAAGCATAATGCCCCCAAGCTTCATCCATGTTGTTGCAAATGGCAGGATGTCATTCATTTTTATGGCTGAAAAATATTCCATTGTTTATATATACCACATCTTCTTTCCCCACTTATCCAGGACCCTTAGGTTGTTTCCCTGTTATGTCTTGGCTCTTGTGAATACTGCTGCAATAAACATGATACCTAGATCTTTTCAGTTAGTGTTTTCCTTTCCTTTGGATAAAAACCCCAAAATGGAATTGCTGGATCATATGGTAGTTCTACTTTTAATGTTTGAGGACTTCCTTACTGTTTTCCATACTGGCTGTACCAGTGTACATTCCCACCAACTATGCACAAGGACTCCCTTTTCTCCACATCCCAGGCAGCATTTGTTATTCCTTGTCTTTTTGAGGATAGCTATTCCAACAGGTATGAGGTGATATCTCATTGTGGTTTTGATTTGCATTTCTCTAATTAGTGATGATGAGCACCTTTTCATGAATCTGTTGGCCATCTGTGTGTCATCTTTGAAAAAATTTCCAGTCTGTTCCTGCCCATATTTTTAATCAGATTAATTTTTGCTATTCAATTGTATGAATTGTTTATGCATTTTGGCTATAACTTCTTATCAGGTACACTACTTGCAAATATTTTCTCCCATTCAGCAGGTTACCTTCCATTTTGTTGCTATGCACAAGCATTTTAGTTTGATACAGTCCTACTTGGTATTTTTGCTTGTGTTGCTTATGCTTTTGGTGTCAAAAGTAATCGCCAAGACCTATGTGAAGGAGCTTATCACCTATGTTTTCTTCAAGGAATTTTCTGGTTTCAGGTATTCAAGTCTTCAACCCCCTTTCTTTTTTTTTTAAATTTTTATTTATTTATGATAGTCACACACACAGAGAGAGAGAGAGAGAGAGAGAGAGAGAGAGGCAGAGACATAGGCAGAGGGAGAAGCAGGCTCCATGCACCAGGAGCCTGACGTGGGATTCGATCCCGGGTCTCCAGGATCGCGCCCTGGGCCAAAGGCAGGCGCCAAACCGCTGCGCCACCCAGGGATCCCTTCAACCCCCTTTCAGTTCATTTTCATGAATGGTGTAAGACAGTGGTCCAATTACATTCTTTTGCATGTGGCTGTCCAGTTTTCTCAACAGCATTTATTGAAGAGACTATCTTTTCCCCATTATATATTCCTGGCTCCTTGTCATAAATAAACCTATCGTATATGTATGGGTTTCTTTCTGGGATCCTTATTCTGTTCCTTTAATCTATATGATCTTTATGCTAATACCATACATACTGTTTTGATTACTACGACTGGGTAATACAGTTGGAGAGCAGGGAGCCTGATGCCTCCAGCTTTGTTTTCCTTTTTCAAGATCGCTTTGTCTTTTGTGGTTTCACACAAATTCTAGGATTGTTTGTTATAATTTTGAACAAAATGCCCCTGGAATTTTGATAGATTGCTTTGAATTTGTAGATGACTTTGAGTAGTATGAACATCTTAACACTCTTCCAGTTAATGAGCATGGAATATCCTTCATTTGTGTCCTCTTTAATTTCTTTCATCAGTGTCTCAGGTTTTCAGTGTACAGATCTTTTACCTGTTTGGTTAAATTTATTCCTAGATATTGTGTTCTTTTTGATGCAGTTATAAATGCGATTGTTAATATCTTTCCAATGGCTCATTGTTAATGTATAGAAATGGAACAGATTTTTGTATATTGATTTTATGTCCTGTAACTCTCCTACATGCTGGGGTGTGTGTGTGTGTGGTGGTGTCCTCTTGAGGGTTTTCTCTATGTAACATTATGTTAGCTGCAAATAGTGACAATTATTTCTTTTCTGATTCGGATGCTTTTTTAGGGACTTTAAATGAGGGACTAGACTATGTTTCCGCTATATCTTAGAGACTTAACATCTTCTCCGGTAGTTTCACATGCTCACTTTCAAAAGAGGCTGCATGGCATATATTTATTTACCTTGAAATTAAAGTAATTTTTTGGGGGGGTTCTTAACATTTTTGACATCACTTGAGAGCCCAAGTCATCACAAAAACAGAAATTGAGGTCATTTGCCTAGAGACAGCAACAAGACTCACTGGTTAGTGGCCAGCAGGGTTCAGAGTGATTCGTTCTGTCTGCTAATGGATCACTGGGATGTTCGTGCTGCCACTTTCCTAGTCCCTATTCAAGTGAAACAGAGAGCTCGTCCAACTGATACACACAGATGGTTATATGATTCTCTGGGGAAAAGGATTTCAGCGCCTAGATGTCTGGCAGAAAAAAATCTCTTCATCATTTAACATGGCTTTATTTACAATTACATTATTATTAGCAGTAGTATGTTAAATCAACAAATAACTCACTGTGCAATTATGAATTAGATTCATGGAAAGATTACAGAATTGGATGCATCTCTAAATTTTTTTTGTCACAGCGATCTAGCATAGCTTGAGACATGTAGAAATACATCTGTATCCTATATACGTGTGTATATAATGTTCAAGGTAGGTAATACGGAGCTGCGGTGTTGAATATAGTAGACACTAGCAACATGTGGTTACTTACACTTAAAGTCACTTAAAAATTTAAAAAATTTTACTTCCTCTGGGGAGCCTAGGTGGCTCAGTCTGTTGGGCATCCAACTCTTAATTTCAGCTCAGGTCATGATCCCAGGGTCATGGGATCGAACCCAGTATTGATCTCCTTGCTCAGTTGGCTTGCCCCTCTTTCCTTCTGCCCCTTCCCCTGCTCATATACACATGTGTGTGTGCTCTCTCTCTCCCTAAAATCTTATTTTGTTTTTACTTTCTCAGTCACACTAGCACTATTTCAAGTCTACAGCAGCCATATATGGCCAATAGTTATTGGGTTGAATAGTACAGAATCAAAACATTTCTGCTGTTGCAGAAAGTTCTACTAGATAATACTTGTATAGAGAAAGATAAGACTATTTTTTCCCCACATTAAACAAGATATGAGTTATCCTAGGAAAAATATCAAGAGCCTTTAGTGT
Source organism: Canis aureus (assembly GCF_053574225.1). Lineage (NCBI taxonomy): Eukaryota > Metazoa > Chordata > Mammalia > Carnivora > Canidae > Canis > Canis aureus. The sequence goes on from NC_135649.1 coordinate 105,497,093, forward strand.
TTTGTGTCTTTAGAGAAATATAAAATAGTCCTTTCACTTGCTTCAAAATTAATGAGTCATAAAACTTTATTGAATAGCTACAACAAATTGTAAAATGTGAAAATAGTTTCCTGTTATGATAGTGTGATGAGGGAGAGAATTTGGGGACTGTAAGAAGGGCAGAAGCAAACTTGCCTCTAGATACCCACATAAATGCACACACTGGGATAGACAGGGAAGGAAAAGGATCCAAAAACATGGAGGCTCTGAAACAGGGGAAAAGAAAGGTGGAGGGTGGGAGAGGGGAAAGAGAAATAGTTATCAGAAGACAAGACTCCAATTTCAGCCACTCTGAGGTGAGTGATACCTGGAAGTCACAGGTCAGAGCTCCATGTTGCTGCGAGTTTGTACCTTTTATCTCCTGCCCTGTGAGTTGTTCATGATTCCCTCCCCCCAGCATTTAAAATACTCTGTGGGCTCTTTGGGGCAGGTGTTTTCAGCCTATAGAGTCCTGCTAGAGCGATGGTTCTCATGGTGTGGTTCCCAGGGCACAGGCAGCACTGAGGACTTGTTAGAGATACAAATTGCCCTGCTTCATCCACCCACTCACTGAATCAGACTGAGTATGGGCCCCAACCCCGTTTGTTCTGTTAATTCAAGTATAATCAACATTCAGTGTCATAGTAGTTTTAGCTGTACAGTATGATTAAATTCTATACCTTTCTCAGGGTTCATCAACATATATATACTCTTAATTCCCTTTATTTTACCCATCACCCCACCCACCTCCTCTCTGGCAACCACTGGTTTGTTATCTGTAGTTAGGAGTCTTTTTTTTTTTTTTTCATTTGTCTCTTTTTTTTCATTGTTCATTTATTTTTTAAACTCACATATCCATGAGATCATATGGTATTTGTCAATCTCTGACTTCACTCAGCATTATATCCTTTAGGTCCATCCACATTGTTGTAAATGGCAAGATCTAATTCTTTTTTTTTTATGGCTGAGTAATATTCTGTGTATCTATTCCCCATCTTTATCCATTGATCTTTGGGTGGACACTTGGGTTACTTCCAAATTTTGGCTTTTTTAAAACTAAAGCAGCAGTAAACATAGGGGTGAATGTATCTTTTTGAATTAGTGTTTCCATTTTCTTTGGGTAAATACCATGTAGTTGAATCACTGAATCATGGCAATTCTATTTTAATTTTTTGAGGAACCTCCATACTGTTCTTCAGTGGCTGTGCCAGTTTGCATTCCCATTGATAGTGCATGAGGATTCCTTCCCCTCCCCCCCCACATTCTCACCAACACCTGTTTCTTGTATTTTTGATTATAGCTTCTGACAGGTGGAGGGGGTATAGCTCATTGTGGTTTTGATTTGCATTTTCCTGATGATGAATGATCTGTTTTACTGGAGGAGTTTTATGGTTTCATGTCTCACAGTTAGGTCTTTAATTCATTTTAAGTTTATTTTTGTGTGTGGTGTAAGAAAGTGGTCCAGTTTCCTTATTTTGCATGTAGCTGTCCAGTTTTCCCAGCACCATTTGTTGAAGAGACTGACTTTTCCTTGTTATGGCTTCTTGCCTCCTTTGTCATAGATTAATTGACCATATAAGTGCGGGTTATTTCTGAGCTCTGTATTCTATTCATCTATATGTCTGTTTTTGTGCCAGTACTATATTGTTTTGATGACTAGAGCTTTTCTAGTATATCTTGAAATCTGAGACTGTGGTCTACAGCTTTGTTCTTAAGATTTCTTTAGCTATTTGGGTTGTTGTGGTTGCATGCAAATTTTAGGATTATTCTAGTTCTGTGAAAAATGTTGTGGGAATTTTTATAGGGATTACATCAAATGTGTAGATTACTTTGGGTAGTATGAACATTTTAACAATTTTCTTGGATTCCATGAGCATGGAATATCCATTTGTTTGTGTCAGCCTTTCTTTCATCAGTGTTTTACAGTTTTCAGAGTACAGATCTTTTCTCTCCTTGGTTAAGTTTATCCCTAGATATTTTATTCTCTTTAGTGCAATTGTAAACAGGATTGTTTGCTTAATTTCTTTCTCTGCTACTTCATTATTAGTAGATAGAAATGCAACAGATTTCTGTTTGTTGATTTTGTATCCTGCAACCTTACTGAATTCATTTATCTGTTTTAGTAATTGTTTAGTGGAGTCTTCTATGTAGAGTATCGTGTAATCTGCAAATAGTGACAGTTTATTTTTACTAATTTGGTTGCATTTTATTTCTTGTTGGATTGCTGTAGCTAGGATTATCAGATTATGTTGAATAAAAGTGGTGAAGGTGGACATCCTTGTTTTGTTCCTGACCTTAGAGGAAAAGCTTTTAGTTTTTCACCATTGAAGATGATGTTAGCTGTAGGTTGGTTACTCATAGATGGCCTTTATTATGTTGAGGTATATTCCCTCTCAATATACTTTGTTGAGTTTTTATCATGAATGGATGTTGTACATTGTTAAATGGTTTTTCTGCATCTATTGAGATGATCATGTGGTTTTTGTCCTTTCTTTTATTGATGTAATGTATCATGTTGACTCATTTGTGAATATTGAACCACCCTTGTAACCCAAGAATAAATTCGACATGATCATCATGAATGATTTTTTAAAGGTATTGTTACATTCTGTTTGCTCCTATTTTGTGGAGGAATTTTGCATCCTATCTCATCAGAGATACGGCCTGTAGTTCTTTTTATGTAGTATATTTATCTAGTTTTGGTATCAAGGTAATGCTGCTCTCATTGAATGAATTTGGAAGCTTTTCTTCCTCTTGTATCTTTTATAATACTTTGAGAAGAACAGTATTAACTCTGCATTAAATGTTTGGTCAAATTTGCCTATGAAGCCATCTGCTCCTGCACTTTGGTTTGTTTTTTGATTACTGATTGAATTTCATTTCTTGCAATTAGTCTATTCAAATTTTCTTTTTCTTCCTGATGCAGTCTTGGGAGGTTATGTTTCTAGGGATGTATCCATTTCTTGTAGGTTTTTCCAATTTGTTGGCATATAATTTTTCATAATCTCTTGTAATCCTTTGTATTTCTGGGGTGTTGGTTGTTACTTCTTAATTTCTGATTTTTTAAAAAGATTTTATTTATTCATTCATTCATGAGAGAGACACAGAGGGAGGCAGAGACATAGGCAGAGGAAGAAGCAGACCTTTCCACAGGGAGCCTGATGTAGAACTTGATCCCAGGACCCCAGGATCATGACCTGAGCCAAAGGCAGATGCTCAACCACTGAGCCAACCAGGTGCCCCTCTTCATTTCTGATTTTATTTACTTATCTCTCTTCTTTATCAGTCTTGCTAAAGGTTTATCAATTTTCTTGATCTTTTCAAGCCATTAGCTTCTGGTTTCAACTGCTTTACTGTTTTTCTTTTCCTCTTTCATTTATTTCTACTCTAGTCTTTATTTCCTTCCTTCTACTGGCTTTGGGTTTTGTTTGTTCTTCTTTTTCTAGCTCCTCTTAGCTATAATGTTAGGTTGAGATTTTCCTTATTTAGGTAGGCCTGTGTTGCTATAATCTTCCCTCTGACAACTGCTTTTGCTTCACCCCAGAGATTTTAGACTGCTGGGTTTCCATTTTCATTTAGCTCCCTGTGTTTTTTTTTTTTTTTTTTTAATTTCTTCTTTGACTTCTTGGTTGACCCATTCATTGTTAAATAGCATGTTATTGAACTTCTGTGTTGTGCTCTTTCCAGATTTTTTTGATTGATTTTTAGTTTCATAGTGTTGTGGTTAGAAAAGACACATGATAAGATTTCAGTCTTCTTGAATTTTTTGCGACTTGTGACCTAATGTGTGATCTCTTTTGGGGAATGTTCCATGTGCACTGAAAGATGTACTCCTCTGTTTTTGTATTGGAATGTTCTAAATATATTTATTAGGTCCATCTGGTCCAATGTGTCATTCTAAGCCTCTCTTTCCTTGTTGATTTTCTGTCTGGATGATCTGTCCATTGATTTAATTGGGGAATTAAAGTCTCCTACTATTACTATATTATATCAATATATTCCTTTATGTCTGTTAATAGTTTCTTTTTTTTAAAGATTTTATTCATTCATGAGAGAGAGAGAGAGAGAGAGAGAGAGAGAAGCAGGCTCCATGCAGGGAGCCCGATGTGGGACCTGATCCTGAGACCCCAGGATCATGCCCAGAGCCGAAGGCAGACACTCAACTGCTGAGCCACCCAGGGATCCCCTGTTAATAGTTTCTTTATATATTTAGGGGTTCCCATCATGGGTGCATAAATATTCTAGCCCTCAATTTTAAGAAGCCCTCCAGGGGATTCTCATTCACTTCTGTGATCTAGTATGAAGAACCAGTGTTGCAGAGTTACAAATGAGAAAAGGAGGGGCTAGAAACATCTTGAATTTTTTTTTCTAGAGAGAGGATTCCTAGCTTTCATCAAGATCTCAAATCTGTGATCCTGCTACCCACTAGAAGCTAAAAACAGTCTCTTATATTCTGTGCTATAATGAGTAGAACCCTGTGCCAAAGTAAAATATATTCTTCTGTACTTGTGCTTTTAGCTGAGTTGAACAGCCCATTACCTGAGAGGTCAGATTAAATCAAGCTGAGAACCAGCTCAAGTTGGGGTCTGACCTATTTTGTTCCTCTTTTAGGAATCTAACCTGATTTCCATTCTCTAAAAAGTGACTTGAGGCCTGGTGATTAAGAGGTTTTACAGTCAAGACATGCAGGCCCCTGACTTAAAGATTAGACTAGGGAAGCCTTCAAAGAAGGAGAGATCTTCTTTTGCCTCCAGACCCTACCTCAAGGACACACAGAGGCATTTGAAGGATGTAAATGAGAAATCCAACCTTTCCCACCTGGCATACTGTATTATTTGCCTTGGGTGGATGGGGATTTTCTAGGTGTAATTAGTTAACATCTATTAAGCAAGGCCATTTATTAAGTAGTATACCCCATGGGAACTTAATACACTGTAATTGATGATGGCAGCAGAGGCAGCATCCTTTCCAGTTGGTATAGTCTCAGGATAGCTTGGTGTTCTATTGTCTCCATGGTGGTCTGAAGCTTATGGGAGTTTTTGTGCTTGAGGATATAATGCCTAATAGTGATTTTCAGAGTTTTCAATTTAGAGAGTGATTGGGTACACTCCGGTGGTTCAAGCATCTGTTGTAATGGTGACTTAGCCAGTTCAACATTAATCTCAGCCCTGTGGGACTCCAAATCTTCAAAGGAGTATTTAATCAGTATATATGGTATTAGAGCTGGCTAAATGTAAGGACTGCGTTCTACATGTGACCCAAGTATAGGGAAGTTTTACCAAGCAGAAGGCAGTATATGGTATTCCTTTTTTTTTTTTGCAATTCATCTAAATTATAATAGTTAACATGCATTTATAACCATTGTAATAGGTAATATTTACTGATTATTCAGTGTAACAAGTATTGTGCTCAGTCTTGTACATTCTCCTATTAAATTCTCATACCAGCCCCCTCAAATGGATACTTTGTTACTCTCAGTTTATTGATGATGACACAGAGTTTAGAGAAATTGAATAACTTCACCACTATCTCGCAGTGTATTTGTCAGTATCAGCCAAAAGCTGTAATACAACGACCCAGTATGTCTGTTTCTTGTTCATATCTAGTCCTGTGGGTTAGTGGGGATAGGAGGAAGGAGGCAAATGGAGTTCTGTTTCATGTAGCTATCCTAGGTTCCTTTGCTCATGTGTCTCCATCCTCCTGTGGGTCAGAAGGTTTGACTGACCAGGCTTGGAATGGCACATGTCACTTCTCAATCGGAGGCCACAGTGAACTATAGTGGAGGCTGAGGCTTATAGTCCAGATATGGGATTTGGGAAGGAAGAGGAAAGCAAGGATGCTGTGAGTGCTAGCACTTTGTAAGCAGCCAAGCTGGGGTCCAGATTCCATTATCTATCTTGAAAGCCCTCTTCATCATGGAGGCAAAGTTTTGTTTTGCCTCCTTTATAAATAAGCATGTGTATAGATGTATAGCAAGTTTCATAGATGGGGAAACAACTGTGTACCTTGCAACAAACCAAAAATAATGTTACCTGTCTAGCTCTTATCCCCCCATGAGTAACATCTTGCAGATTTTCCTGTAGGAGTGGACTCATCTGGTTGAAAGAAACTTTATCCCTGATGTTAGCAACATTGATGTCTGAAGAAATAGTGTAACCTTTGTGGATTTGATAATCACATGGAAAAAAATTATTTTTCTATGTGAACAGTCTAATGGCAGTTTTTTGTTAAACATACATGCACACTCACACACATCCTCATACCATCCCTTCTGAAATGTGCCTGCCTTGTATTGTATTGCAAGTAAACTTCTTATATTTTCTACGTGCTTTTATTTTTCAGGCTTTTTTTGGCATTACATCAGTTCTCCCTTACTAATTTATTTCTTGATAAATTGGCTACTATCGTATTTCATGCAGTAATTCTGTTTCTAAAAAGTTGAACATAAAACAAATTATGTCCAAGTTGAAACAGGTTGTCATACATTGGAGGAGCTTGCTGTTCAAAGGAAACCTCTCCTTCATATTTTCCTATCATATTCTGAGTAAACGGCACCAACACTGTAATCAAGTGAAGAGTTCATATATAATTTGCACATCATTATTAATAGCAGGGATTTCAAATTTAAATGCTTTCCTGGGTCATGCATTTAATAGCTACCCAAAGTGGCTACACATAAGGCAATAAGGAGTGGTAGGAACTAAGGGAAACTGTAAAATACACGCTCCACCTAAAGGTATGCAAAGTCAGCAGTATTCAATGGCTGCTCCTGTGAGGAGAAAATGTGCATATGGGCTGAACTGACCCATTACACTTACGTTTAATGTAGCATGATGTAATTTTCACCCATTTTTAAGGCCAGAATACATATTTTATAAGACCTAATGGCCTAAATTATCAATACAATGATCATACTACTGTTGAAAAAAACTTGTAGCGGTGGATTTGCTACCCTTTTATAGTCAATATCTAGTTTATGGTGACTGTACTTCTGTCTTTAAAAAGTATCCCCTTTTCCCAACTCTTAACTTTCTTGAAAGAAAAGTTTAAAGCATTTGAAACATGGGGCCCAGGACAAGTGCATCATCTTAATCCTTATTTTTTCTTGGGAGCGAATCCATTCTTGTAATACTTCCCTGAATGTTGTGTAGTCTGTCTCCTCTGATGGGAGCATGGTTAAATGATAAGTAATTGTCAATATTCCAGCACTTTTTTTTTCAAAACTTGGAAACCCAACAGTTTCATGTGGTTCATAAAAAGAAGATTCCAGTATTCACAGAGAACTTTGAAAATACATGTTCTTCTCTCTGCCTAGGAGTTACTGTCTTAAGATTCATTTGACTAAATTTAAGAAAGATAAACTAGCTTTTTAGCAAACAGATAAACAAATTGGGAGGAGAAGATATAATATTATTTTCATTTCTACTCTGGTGTTTTGTTATTAGCAAAGCCAACATGATCATAGTTGAGAACCAGGTCTCTGAGGCCTGGGTATACAGGATGAAGTAATTGATTTGGCAACCACTGGTAACTATGTATCAGTGATAGAGGCTGGTCTCACTTGGCCTTTAGATGGGAGAGTTTACAATACACCTTTGTCGGTTTGCCACAAAGTTAGGAAAAACTTGCCTCCTGATGGCAGAATATGTTTTGAGACCTAGGGAGCAAGAGCCACTCTTCAGTACATGAGTCCACCAACACATCAGTGTGTTTCTCATTAATTGAGGGAGAGGTAGAGATAATGGTGTCACTTAGCAAGTCATAGCCGTGGACCATATACAGTGCAGAGAATGGAGCAGTAAATGAAAGAAAAGTTGAAGGGCTGATGCACTCTGTTATATTCTTAGGAATTCAGTGGTTAGGAAAAATATCGAATAGTACTAATTGGAATAAGGAGCTTTAATAGTGCCCATCCTAACACATGTGTGATTCTGAGTTCTGGAGGGCACATAAACACCACTTGGGAAACTCCTAGCTACCACTGCTGAGCTATGTAGAAAAGACTTAAATTTGAGTGGGTAGTAGAACAACAGGTCCTGTCTCTAGAAAAAATGAAAACATAGTGTACATATACCATGACTTAAGAGGTCTAAGTAGATACCAATCAGGTTTACTTGACCTTTTGGTAAAATGAATAGGGAGACAAAACCAGTGAACTCTAGAGTTTTGAATTTAATGACTCCTGGAAGCTCAGGTTGTCAGCAAGGGCTTGTAAGTACGTTGCTGTTCATAGGTCATTATGGGAAGAAATACTGAAGATATACCACAGACTTTCAGCTGGATATTTTCATTCTTGGTTAAACAGTGCAGAACTCTCCTCACATAAAATTGACCAGTTTCAAAAAAGAAATGGCATACACAGGAAATGTCTAAGTCCATCCCCACAGAGATTTGTGCCTTCTAGAAAAGTGCCAGAAAATACATCATTGAAAGAGCGTTGGAGTCTTCCATGTATTATTTCTCTCCATTCCCCTCACCCTTCAACCACAAATGACACTGGCTCAGGAATAGCAAGAGCAAGCATAGGTTGCTGATGAGGCAGCCAGTTATCTTCAGAGCACATGTTGTTGGTAGACAGTGGCCACTCAGTACTTTGATGCCCCCAGACAGATGGGAAGAAAAGGAAACCAGCTCAGTGGACAGAGATAAGTATTATAATCCCGTCCCACAAAGAAACCAGTGAAGAGGAAATTACAATACCATCATCTACAGATGCCTGGTCTGTCAGAATGAGTTTGGTAGAATGAATAACTGAAACCTCAGAAACCCAGGAACAAGTGACTGGGAGAAACTCATTTTTGGGGCGAGAACTATGCAAAACAATGAATAGTCAACTACCATGATGAACTCACAGTACAGGAAGTTCCTGCACCCCAAGCTAAGGCCCTCCCTTTGGTGTACATAAAGGCCTCTTTACCTGCCAGGTCATGAACAATTAGGATAAAGAAGATGTGTTGTGATATGGCTCTGGATTCAGAGTCACATAGTTCTAATACTGAAAAATGAATAGGTTCGTAACTAGAATGGGTCCTGCATGCCAGTAGTCATGACCCAGTGTAAAGCATCAATATGACAATATATTGAACTGAGAGGGACATGATTGGCAGATAAATCACACAGATGCTGTTTGGTCAGCCTAGAGTCTAACCAGAGTAGATCTGTTTTCCAAATGAGAAGCTCCAGCTCATGCTCCCAACTATGGAAGCTATGAATCCTAGTGTCAACTCTGCTCCTATTCTCCTGGAATTTCTTTTATCCAATGATAACCTCTGTACTTCTGTCTACCTTGCTCTTTAACCCAGGGAGGCTGACCTCTTTGAACTGTACTTCTGAGCCTTCCTTGCTGTCTGCCTTTTGCCAAACAGAGGCTCCCATGGGACTTTGAAGGCTGGGAGAAGAAAGTGGTCTGACATAGCTCACTTGCTTATGTCAAGAGTGCCCTTGTGCATCCAGGCCTTGTGTATAGGAAAAATGCTCATTTGTTAAGAGAGGTGCAGGCAGTGTTGCTCCAAATGCTTTTTTCCTAATAGCATCCGTAGCATACTGTGATATTACCACAGTAACACTCTTAAGCAGAATGCATTTGGAAACCCGTGGCTTTTCATATCTACAATGGCACACATATACTATCCCTTAGGGTTTTAATATTTGCTTGGGTATAGTTAACGAGTATCAAGACTGGTGGTGCATGGCTTACAGCTGAGATAATTCTAACATTCATTCATTAATTCAGCAAGGATTTATGGAGGTCCTACAGGCAAGACACTGCACTAAGTGCTATAGGGGGGAAGAGATGGATAAGACAAATCCTGCCTTCACAAAAATAACAGTTCATTAAGATAGAGATGGAGACTGAGCATGGGCAGAGGACACAGTCCACAAACACTACAATAAATACAGCACTGGTGTGTGTCATAGGGTTAGGATAAAAGTATAAAATGCAGAAAGAAAGTTTAGAGGATGGTGGGAGTGCAAAGGGGGGGGGCAGATAACCAAATGAGAGAGAGAAGGAAGAAAAAAATAATTATTGAGTTATAGTTGACCTGGGACTTGAAAGGGAGGTAGGAGTCTAAAAAAATATAGATGGATGTGGAGGAAAGAATGTTGAACACGTTTGAAGATCCGAAAAGGGGCCATTAGGAAGGGCCAAGGGAAGCACTGTGTCTGTTTTGACCAAAAGTTAAGGACTTTAATGAGGTCTTGAAAATTAACTCAAATGCAAAAATGGTACAAACACAAAATTATCTCAACCGTGTAAACCTATCTTGACAGATGAGGGAAGAGGTCAAACGTTAACAGTAGTTATTTTTTATGTAGAGGGATTTTGAATGTGTATTTTATATTCTTCTTACTTTCTAATCTGATTAGAACTTCAGTTTGATGACTATTAAGTAGAATAATGAGAATAGACAGGCATTTAGGGAAGAGTTTAAATTCAACTTTGACAAATTGTGTCTGACTTGTACATTTTTTTCTTGTTAAAATTGGAGATGCATCATTGTTGACGTTGTTTTGTAAAGAGGAGTTATCTAAGATGATATCGTACCAAGCCTATACTGAGTCACCTATTGTAGTCAGATGAGCTTCTAAACTATAGGCTTCTAATGAGTGTGTGATGGTATTTTGCACGTCTTTTGTGAAACTCCCCCATCTTCTCAGCCCACCTTTTCTCCAGCCATTGCTATGGCAAACAGTTTTCAGCACATGTGACCCTATAGCAATTGGTCTTGGCTGCTTGAATATTGCTGCTTGGCATTTGGCTGTATTGCACTTAAATCTGTACCATTTGAATCCCTGGGCTAGCCCTTGATAGGGGCTGGGACAAATAGGGGATGGGAGCAAATGGGTGAACTCCCCTCTTTTCCCTTTGCCGGGCAAAGCATTCTGAAGAATGTTCTATTGAGCTGCTTTGTGGATCCCAGTGGGTTTAAGCTCAGTTGCCCATCGCAGGGATTAGCTGGATAACTAATCCTTGTATTGGCTCTTTTTCCTTCCCTATTTTATTCTTCTCAGTCCCTCTTTCCTGCTGTTTGGGATCAGGTTGCCATGTCCCTATGCAAACTAGCTTGTTTCCAAGTCTGCTTTCTGGAGGCGTTGGGGAGGGACACCCAGTCAAAGACAAAGAGTGTGCTACACTCCCTACCTACCATATTTCAAACTTGACTGAATTTACTTTGAAACTATGACATTTTGTTTGTGAAATGTTAGGGGTATTAGAAATGACAAAGCGAAAGCCAGTGCATGTGGTCTATATGATCAGTAGGTGAAGGGATATTCTATGTTAGAGATTAGTGAGTCCAGAGCTTGTCAGCACCCTGGGATCATTCGAGAAGCTTCACAAATTACTGATACTATCCCCCAGAAATTGTGACTTAATTGATTTGAGGTGTGACCCAAATGGAGCAATTTTAAGACACTACCTGGGGGATCCTCTGAGTGGACAAATTTGGGAACCAATGGTCTAGATCAGATTTTGCAGACTATAGCTTGTCAGACAAATCTGGCCTATTGCCTGCCTGGTTGTGTACAGACCATGAGTTAGGAATGGTTTTTACAGGGGGCCTGAATGGCTTAGTAGGTTAAGCATCTGCCTTTGGCTCAGGTCGTGATCCCAGGGTCTTGGGATGGAGCCCCACATTGGGCTCCCTGCTCAGCGGGAAGCCTATTTCTCCCTTTCCTCCCTGCTCATGCTCTCTCTTGCTATCTCTGTCACTATCTCTATCTCCCTCAGATAAGTAAGTAAAAACTTCAACAACAACAACAAAAAAGGATGGTTTTTACAGTTCTAAATGGCTGAAAAAGAATTCAGAGAAGAATATTATTTCATTGAAGCTGTCCATAATCAATGGCCCTATAAGACTGTAGCTCCTATGCCAAGGAACAGTGTGTTGAATGAATTGTATGGTCGCTGTGTTTGATAAGTGTATGAGCATGTCACGGTCAGGCATTGAGTGTTGAAAATATCAGTAAAAAAGAAACAAAACCTGCCCATACATATTTGCTTCACATCTACACTTTGTTTTAGCAAAAACATAGTTGAACATCAGAACAATAGCTTTTGCAAAGCTAAAGGAGAGCAAGAAATTTTCTAGAGTGTAGTCTTGTGTGTATACATGTAGTTTCATTTTAGCAGGATTGGAAAGCATAGTTCTCTAAGACAAAACCTTTAGCATGTTTTTTCTAGAATCTCCCAATAGTTGTAGAGGTGGGAGGGGAGTAGCTGGCTACTCTTTAGAAAGTTACCTTAGGGTGGTTTATATCGATTGTTTTGTCTAATTTGTGTGAATGAATGAATGAATGAATTAGATGGACAAGTACACAATGTGCTTGGCCTTGAACTGTATATGGAATGAAGTTACCCACGCTGGATGACAGAGGCTAACAACAGTGTTATCAGTAATGAAATAAACCAGTCTACTCCATTAGTAGTGTGGACTGAGTGAATCACATAATTACTTAAAAGACACTGGCTACCAGTGCACACTAGTAGAATGGCTCAGATCCTCTTTATTCATGACACCCTGCTATTTGTGTCCCAGCTCACAAGAAATCTGAAGAACTAAAGATACAATCTCATTACAACCAATTATAATTATGTGTAGTGTTCAGATGGAAACACTGAAGTGCAAATAGATGTAAGGATTTTTTTAGGATTTTATTTATTTATTCATGAGAGACACAGAAAGAGAGAGGCAGAGACATAAGCAGAGGGAGAAGCAGGCTCCATGCAGGGAGCCAGATGTGGGACTTGATCCTGGAACTCCAGGATCACACCCTTAGCTGAAGGCAGTCACTCAACCACTGAGCCACCCAGGTGTCCCAAGATGTAAGGATTTTTATCACAGAAGCATTGTCAAAGGAAGGAGCAAAAAGAGAAGTCTTCCCTTTGTACAATTAAGTACACAGCTCTCCTTCTCTCAGATGCTTCATTATTTTAATTGCAAAGTTCTTAGAGGCCTTAGAAATGAAGCATATTGAATCCAAATTGAGTGATCAATTTTTGTGCAATACAATGAGCACATGACATTTGTCTATAAATAAGTGGCAATCATTGATACAATCAAACTGGTAGGTTCAAAATGGTGTTTAAAAACTTAATTAAATGTGATCTCTGAATTTCATGTACAAATGATTCCCTCAGGGAAGCCATGCTATCTGACTTTGATAACAGCCTGGTTGAGGAAGCTGTCTTAACTTTAGAGAAGAGTTTTTAGCTAAATACAGTCTTGTGTTAAATGTTATATTTCCTTTTCTTTCCTGAAAAGGTGGAGTGTTTTTTTTTTAAGGATTTTATTTATTTATTCATGAGAGACAGAGAGAGAGGCAGAAACACAGGCAGAGGAAGAAGCAGGCTCCATGCAGGGAGGCCGATGTGGGACTCGATCCTGGGTCTCCAGGATCACGCCCTGAGCTGAAGGCAGATGCTCAACCGCTGAGCCACCCAGGCATCCCAAGGTGAAGTGTTTTAAAGTGTTGTGTAAAAAGAAAAAAACAAACCTAAAAAAACAACAACAACAAATAAAACAGAAAAATATTCCTCCTCAGATGTGAAACGGTCACCCCAGTTGACCCATAATATTCTGAATGATGAGTGGATCCTATGAGTAAATAGCCTCTTCTTGTTAAAACAGAATCCAGAACTCAAAGCTCTGCGAAGTGGATCTCCCCCATACGGATGTAGTGGGGGTGAGGGGATGATTAACTCAGAGGCCTGATTTGTTCATCTGAATTTCACCTTCCTCTGAGATTCTCTGGTTTGGCTTCCTGTTCACCCCATCCCACTGATGCTCGGTGGGCATGGTTGTTTTCTCTTCCATGCCTTGGCCAGAGTAATGATTGGTTGGAATGCATATGTAAATTTTTTCTAGAGAACCACAGGGACATACCACAGAATACAAGCAATGTCAAGAGTCCGACTTACAGAAGGCTCTGATCCTGTCGCAGCCAACCTTCTCTCCGAGGCTTTCTGATCCCATCCCATCCTACCTAGGTCCCAAGGACCTAGCCCCCTACCCTTGAACCTCTTGGCTGTTAGTCTTTCTACTCCTACACCCTGTTACTTTCTTGACTGAGGATGGGTCCCAGTTACTGATGATGGATGCTCTGTTGCTTAACACAGATCCTCCCTTCAAGACCTAGGCCCTCATGCCCAGCTAATAGGTGTGGTGGTTGTGGATGACTGTCATCTTCCTCTTAAGGCATGGTCTTTGGCAAAAGGGCTCTGCTTCATCCAAGTTAGGTCCTTCTCATAGGGACTTAAATTCATTCAATTCAATGGCTTACATTTTGATGTAGAGGAACAAAGGTGTGTCCTCCACACATTGATTTTACCTAATTCTTAATATCCGCTTCAGCTCCAGAATGTGCTCATGGGAATGGCTGAGGCCTCCATTGCAACCGCATCAGACCTCAACCTAGCCCTCGGCCCAGTCTGGCTTCCTTGACATGCTTACTGGTAGTGTTTCTGAGAGCACTTCCCAGTGACAGTCTCAGACAAATCTTGGTCTCAAAATCTGTTTCCTGAGGACTCTAACCTGGGGCATACAAACACATGTCTTTTTTTTTCCATATAGTACTATACTCACTCTTCAGATGGGAACCAGTTCATAATTTCCTTATATTACAGATTGGGAAACTAAAATGTAGAGAGACTGCCGAAGTCACAGAATGAGTAAACAGCACAACCAGATGTCTCAAACCAAATCCCATGTCCTTACTCAACATGACATACTGCCTGTGTACTTTTATCAGAAACTTGCTATATTTTTCAAACATATAGAAAACAATAGACACACACATACCCAGCAGCCAGATCTGATTTCATCTTTGCCATCTTTGTTTCAAATATTTTTTTTTAAAAAATAGAGCATTACAGATACAGCTGAATCCATTTCTCTCAACCCTTTACCCTCTATCCTTTCCTGATGTTTTAAAAAAGGAAGCTGAGTCAAATAACACAGTTACATAAATAAATTTAAATGATATACTCACTGATGAAGATATTATTGCTGAGTTGGCTAGAAGCAAAAACATGTATTTTAAATTTGAATAAATATAATTCCCTTAATAGATTTTGTATATTCAGCATAACTCAATGTTTTGCCGAATGCTTCTCCTACACCCTAAAGTTTCATAAATACATTCATTTTGAGGGAACTTAATGCCCATATGTCTCGAATTGATGTATACTTTGCTACCCATCAGAATGTTGTGTTGTATAGGCATTTGGCATCTGAAAAAGCTTTTTCAGCTTTTAACCATAGGTTGAAGGGGTGGAATTTGTTAAGAAGAAATAAAATTGAACACTAAACACTTTCTTTGAATTGTGAACGTAAATATTCTATAGTGCCAGCTCATTCTCAAGTTGAGAAAACATGTTCTTTTATGCCTTGCTCATTCATAGCTTTGTCTTGCCTTTTCATTTTTTTTCTCCTCACCATTTTGCTATCAAGAGTCTGAATATGGGGTACAGCCCAGAGCTGTTAGCAGCTTTAGGTTAAGGTGGCTTGACGTTGCCTTAGACTGCAATAATATTGTCAGAGATAGTAAAAATTTCACCATGGATGCTCATTTATACTCAGCAAGGCAGGTGGAGTTTGATGGTTAGAAGCATAAATTGAATTAGCATGGATATTTTATGTCCCATGTGACCAGGTCAGGATTTGAGAAAGGGATTAAGGGGTTGTACAGACTGGGCTGTGTACTGGAGTTGCATCTGCAGGAATGATGTCCTGGAATAATGCCTTCTTGCCCACCACCCCTGAAGTGCTGACACTATCCATCTTACCCAGAACTTGGACAGTTGAATCATAGACAGCAATAGGACATTGATCAGAGAGAGTGTTATGAAAGGGACTTGTATAAGAAGTGGAAGAAATGCTTTATTAAGATTTTATTTATTTATTCATTAGGGACACAGAGAGGCAAACGGAGAAGCAAGCTCCCTGTGGGAGTCCGATGTGGGACATGATCCCAGGACCCTGGGATCACAACCTGAGTCAAAGGCAGATGCTCAACCACTAGGCCATCCTGGTGCCCCGGAAGAAATGCTTTAAATTTTTTTAAAATTTTTATTTATTTATGATAGTCACACACAGAGAGAGAGAGAGAGAGAGAGAGAGAGAGAGAGGCAGAGACACAGGCAGAGGGAGAAGCAGGCTCCATGCACCGGGAGCCCGAAATGGGATTCGATCCAGGGTCTCCCGGATCGCGCCCTGGGCCAAAGGCAGGCGCCAAACCACTGCGCCACCCAGGGATCCCGAAAGAAATGCTTTAGAAGATAGTTTTAAAAGTTTTTTTTTTAATTTTTATTTATTTATGATAGTCACAGAGAGAGAGAGAGAGAGAGAGGCAGAGACATAGGCAGAGGGAGAAGCAGGCTCCATGCACTGGGAGTCCGACGTGGGATTCGATCCCGGGTCTCCAGGATCGTGCCCTGGGCCAAAGACAGGCGCTAAACCGCTGCGCCACCCAGGGATCCCAGAAGATAGTTTTAAATCATTGCCTCCTGATATATATCCCCAGCAAGAGTAACACTACCCAGACCAGTAAGTAAGACTTCAGCAGTACAATGTGTTATTTAACAGTAGCTGGACCATGTGACTTTAGGGGATAATATTTGATAGAGAAGTTGGTGGGATTGGGGTTTGCTGCTGCTGATGGTGCTGAAAATTAATAGCCCCATATTCAGTTACTCATTTAACAAATATTTAAGCTACATATTGTGGGCGAGGCTATTGTGAACCCTTGAGCCCATGGAGCTTAAAGGGATAGAGCAGTTATAATGGGGTGAGGTGAGTGCAGGCTGCTGTGGGAAATCCATGGGAGGGACACTTAATCTAGCCTTTGGTTTTGGAAGTTTTCCCAGAATAGGTACCTGATGAGCAGAATCTCAAAGGGATGAGCAAGAGTGATCTAGGAGGAGATGGAATAGGAGTGGGAGGGGTATTTCAAGGGAAGAGTGGGGTGTGGGTAAAGGCCTGAAGGTGAGACAGAACATGGCTATAGGGAAGATTTTTCAAGTACACTAAGTCTACTATTGTACTTGGATGAAACTTATTTTTAAATGGAGAATATAAATAATATAGAGAAGAGAGAATCCAAGTGCCAGGAGTCTGGAACAAAAAAAATTAATTTAGAATTATCAGTAATTTATAAAAAGCACAAACAAAATCCTTTGTTACAGTTAGGTGCACATAATTAAAATTCCACATATCAGTTGGAGACATATCCTCACAAAGTATCTCCTGTTGACTATTCATCTCCTGTTGACTATTCCTGGTAGAAGATTTTCTGCTCTGTATTACCTAACTTCACAGAACCTGTATTTTTCTCACATCAGTATTTTTTTCAGCAGTGTTGCTTATGGTAAAATTTTTATCTTCCAAACTCAACATTATTAACAAAAAGATGTGCAAGAAAGTCTTGGTCGCATTCCAGATTCATCTGGCCTGGTGGTGCTCAATCCTGGCTGGACATTAGAATCATTTAATATGGATAGATTGAGTCCATTGGTCGGGGGTACATTCTGGGTGTTGGGATTCTTTTTTTTTTTAAGATTTTTAAAAATTTATTCATTCCTGAGAAACACGCATAGACACACACAGAGAGAGAGAGAGAGAGAGAGAGAGAGAGAGGCAGGCAGAGACACAGGCAGAGGGAGAAGCAGGCTCCATGCACCGGGAGCCTGACGTGGGACTCGATCCCGGGTCTCCAGGATCAGGCCCTGGGCTGAAGGCGGCACTAAACCGCTGAGCCACTCGGGGTGCCCGGGCATTGGGATTCTTAAGACCTCTCCAGGTGATTCTAATGTACAGTCGAGGTTGGGTACCAAAAAATTGGTGGAATGTCTGAATTATGTGTAAAAGTTTGGAAAGTGTCCAGAAATGAAGTACACCTCCTTTGTGTGGCCTATGCTAAGAGGAGTATCAGTGTTACTTCAAAGAAGCTCTTTGTTGACAACTCTATAAATGGGTGATCATGAAACAAAAATCTAAACATTGTGCATCCTCGCTAGTTTGTGTGCGTGTGTTTATTTTGTGTTTTAAGTATGCTTTAAGAAATTGGTGGGAGGTTTTAGATTGAAATATAACATGACAGATTTTTTTTCATTTAAAATAATGAGAACTCCTAGAATGGTTAATGGGAAACTCAGGAATGGATTGCTAATGTTAAAAGGAAGATGCCTGTATTTGTTTGTTTGTTTTTTTTTTTTAACATCAGAAATGTTGCATGTAATTTCTCAGCCTCTTCTATGCTGTTGGTGAGGTAGTTGAGGTATGTAGGGTGCTCTGCGATTCCAGGGTGATAGTGAAGGGACTTGAGGAGGGTGTACCTGCCCAAAAGAGGGTGTACTACTCTTAGCCAGTGCTGTGAACATGGCAAGCACTGGTAGCGGCAAGCCTGATCCACTTGTACAATGAAGAATGTGACATAGAGCAGCTCTGATTTTCCAAGTGTGGAGTTCTCTTAGGGGCCATCTAGGGTCGGGTAGTAGGATGAGTATGGATGGCTCTGTCTGTCCCCTATTTGTGAGGTGATCCTGTGAGAGGTGAGATGGGGCAGGGAGAAAGCCAATAAAGCTACATCACTGAGCAAGGTACTGCGGTGGCTAACTTGAGCTCACTTCCACTGGGATCTCTCAGAGGAACTGCGTGGACCACACTCGAGAATCGTCCTACTAAGGGGTGAGGGAAGATGGCATATTTGTCCACCCCTCCCATCCCTTACTTGTGGAGACTGGCTCCAGAGGTATTCATCACCCGGCATCTCTGGCCTGTGCCATGCACGGACCAACTGTGCCACTGAGGGTGGCAAATGCTGCCCAGCAGAGAGAGAGTAGGAAGCCACAGCTTGAATGGAAACCTCTGAGGGACCTGCAGGATGGCTGAGAAGATGTGGGTGCATGCTGCCAGCACCTGCTCTGCATCACTCGCTACCACTTCAATTACAAGGGCCTGATCTGCTTACTTGATACGTAGATTTACTGCATGTGTTTTTATTTAAACAAATGTTCCAGGGCTTTAAAAAAAGTTTGAAAAATTACTTCCCCACCCCCCCACCCAGGAATTTTGAATATGGCAAATTCCGGCAGGAAGTTCATAAACTGTCAGAGACTCCATTTGTTTTCTCAGGCCACCATTAGTTGGAAAAAATACTTATTTTTGAAAGAAATGAATCCATTTGATTTTAGTTGGTTTGAAAATAGTAACAATAATGATGATTAATTTACAACTTCTAAATGTTTAGTATAATGCCCAGACTTTTTTTCTATCACAGATATTTAAGTCAATAAATATAATTACATAGACTAATAGTTCAGGTTTTGATTCCTCTATTATATTAAATGATCATGACATGACAGATTATGGTAAAATTGTCAAATCAATGAATTATAAAACTGTTCCTGGAAATCATTAACTGAGATGCCCTTATAGGTTTTGTTTGATTATCATAAGGCATGAGGATCAACAAAAATATGATTCAGAGAGTTGGTAAAGTGTTTCTGCACAGAGATAGAATCAGGAAGAAATTTTCCAAGCATTTTTCCCTTTCCTTCCATCTTGCACCCACTTTTTTTTCCTTGCCTCATTAATAATTTTAACAAATGTTTTACACTCAAGAGTAAATGATGAACTGGAGTCAGATCCCACCATGGCTGAAGAGAGAAGAGCTAAGAAAAAAATGCGATGAACTCATAATAGTTGGATTTCTCAGCTTTTCTATCTGTTGCCTTCTAATGTACTTTGTAGGATTTTGTTGGGAGTTGCCATTTGAAACATGGAAAAGAATAGCAAGGTTGGAAAAGGCCTAAAATGAACAGCTCTGGTAAGCAAAACAACAACAACAAAAATCTAGCACGAGTGTCCTATCACTTTTATGTGAATGGTCTCACCCCTACCTGGTTCAAACCCGGAGCTACATGTTAAAGGGGCCTCTAAATGCACAGTATGTTCATTACATGTTCAAAATGCCAAATAGCTTCCTCTTACCTGCAATTGCTATCCAACCAAAAAGGCCAAAAATAATAAAAGAGACAAATTACAAGATCGATATTTTGTTGTTATAAGGGAAAGATTTAATTACTATTGGCCAGTTGTTTTCATAAATGTTTCAAAGAGTCTGATTCAGAAAGAGATTGAATCAAGTACTTAAGACAGAGATGCTCTCAATACAGTAAATTATTGTATTGGCATTTTTTTCCAGTAGTTTGTATTAAGAGTTAACCAGATGGTTGCACAGTTTTCAGGTTTGGTAAAGAAAATTGAGATTATTGGATCAACAAAGTCATTGCTCTATGATCAAGGGTATGTTTAAGGAGACCCCCACTGCAGTATTTGTCCTGTAGCTACAGCTGTATGGTCAGTGTATTTATTCATATTTAAGAAATGAAGCAAGTTTTAAAGCACCATTACCACAGTTTACTTTGAAACTTGGATCTCCCCTTTATTAGTATGTGAAGGTGATTCTTAATGTGATCCTGTTGGCCTTTCCTTGGGGCTAGTCTTTGTGTCCTCATATTAATCCATCAGTGGAATCATCGTGGTCCCAGGGCACCAATACAAAAACAATCGGAAGGGAAATAATTCTTCAGCTTCCCTTGGTTAAGATTCCTCTCATGGATCCTTTATGTAAGTACTTTGTGTTGGGCCAATTAAAGTTGAAGTCTTTTTAAAGCAATGCTAAAAGAACATGGGGGTAGGGATCCCTGGGTGGCGCAGTGGTTTGGCGCCTGCCTTTGGCCCAGGGCGCGATCCTGGAGACCCGGGATCGAATCCCACATCGGGCTCCCGGTGCATGGAGCCTGCTTCTCCCTCTGCCTGTGTCTCTGCCTCTCTCTCTCTCTCTCTCTGTGTGTGGCTATCATAAATAAATAAAAATTAAAAAAAAAAAAGAACATGGGGGTAAAAGAGTAATGTGATAGGAACCAAATACTAAAAACAACTGGATGTCTATTATTTGTGTAATAGTAAAAATGTTGTGTTTTGAGTTATTGCTTTATTTTTAACTTTTTTTTTTTCAGAGAGAAAGCATGAGTTGGGGGAGGGGAGAGGAGAGAGAGAGATTGAGAATCTCAAGCAGGCTCTATGCTCAGCACAGAGCCCAATGCAGGGCTCAATCTCAGGACCCTGAGATGATGAACCGAACTGAAATCAAGAGTCAGATGCTTAACTGAGCCACCCAGGTGACCCGAGTTGTAAGTGTTTTAAATGGCCCATCTGGGGCTTTAAGAGCATTTTCCAAGCTGGGGTTCCAGGTAAGATTATCTGGGGCTGGAGGTGAGGTGACGATGTGAATGTTCGTAGACTGAGAGCTGCCAGCAGAGAGTCTACAGAGGTCTGGGCTTGAATCAGGTTCAGGCAGGTACACCTGAGTTCTCTACCATGTGGCCACTGTAAGCTCCCAGACCGAGCCCCTTGACACCAGACTTCAACAGAGGGGTTTTCTTTCCATTACCAGTCTGTGTTTTTTTGAGTGCTCAGTGAGCTGGTCAGGATTGACAAGGCCTTTGATCTTCCCGTGGCTGTGTTAGTGGGAACAGATGACTGGATACAACCATGGCATTTTCAGAGTCACAGAGCCCTTCCTGCTCATGTTCCCAGATGGAAGATACCTATGGGATGAATGAGGACAAGGCTGGAAACTAAGCCCTCTGCCCATGGTAGCTGCTAACAGAGAGATTTGCCTGATAGACCAAAGGAGACCCAGTTAAGTTTGAATTTCACATAAACACCGAATCATTCTTTCAAATATTGCATGAGCCCTAACTATGCTAAAAAGTACATTTATATGAAATTGAGGTTTATCCAGGTCCTCTGTATTTTTTTAACTTGGCAGTCCTACCCTGAGGAGATCTCTGTAGGAGTCTGCAGTCAGCACAGAACTGCTGTGGGCCTGTGGTAGCCGATAGCTGGTGGAGGACCAGAGAGGGAGGGCCTTCCTGAGGCAGAAGGAATGATGATAACCGTAGATAGCACCACAGTGGATGGAGTTTCTTTCCTGGCTCCACTTAATCTTCAGTGGACGCCCAGATGGACCATGTGGATGGAGAGTCAGAACCAGATTTGAGTTGATAGAAGGAAAGGAACATGGAATTCTTGCACATAGGTATCATAAACAAATTCTCACTGACTCATTTTTTTTTACTAGATATAACAGGAACAAGAAACAGTATGTACTTAATAGGCCTGTCTCAAGAACTAAATGATACAATGTGGTTGAAACCATTAACACAGTGCCTATTCCTTAATCTAAGGGCTCAAGTATGTCAAGTATGTCAACATCATGACAATCATGGTCATCATCAGAATGAAGGAAAGCTAAAGAGCAATTTCAGACTATCCTGTGAGTTATCCCTACAACAGTTACTTTAAAATACAGTCATTGGATTGAGCAGTTTCTTTCCATAGCTTAGATTTTCTCTAAATCTCAGTGCTTGGCCTTCCTAATCTTTGCCCTGCGCCTTGATAGATCAGAAATTTGCATACTTGGCTGCGAGAAGTAATGCAGCTTTGGCTTCATTGTGTTAGACAAATGGAAGCCCCTCCAGTGTTTCCTTTCAAAATATGGTAATATCTGCCAAGGATCCAAAAGGAAAAAAACATTTCTGCACAAGGTTTTTCTAAATACTATTTTCCTGAAAGAAAATCATGCCTGCTGCCTGTGGGAGAGCTCTGGTGAATACAGTTGAGGGTTGAATCATTGTTAAAATCAACAACCACAGGGAATTTGCTTTATGATAATGTCTCAAAGATAGGTTTGTAATACAGTTTGAAATATAATATTGAGAGTGAAAATCACAGAAATTTTTGTAAGATAATGAAAATAAACCATCTGAATGTTGTTTGGGGAAAAACTTAAGTTCCTTCATTTGTTCTTTTTTTTTCTTTTTCTCTTTCTTTCTTTCTTTCTTTCTTTCTTTCTTTCTTTCTTTCTTTCTTTCTTTCTTTTTCTTTCTTTCTTTCTTTCTTTCTTTCTTTCTTTCTTTCTTTCTTTCTTTCTTTCTTTCTTTTTTTTTGTAGAGAGGGAGAAAGACGGGGCTGTGGGAGGGGCAGAGAGAATCTTAAGTAGGCTCCATGCCCAATGTGGAGCCTGATGTGGGCCTGAATCCCATGACTCTGAGATCATGACCTGAGCCAAAATCAAGAGTTGAACACTCAACTGATTGTACGACCCACATGCCCAAAATTTCTTAATTTCTAACCAAACTTCCTCAGTCTCTGCATTACTTGAAAATCTCCTCTTCACTAACAAATAGGGAGTAAGTGAAGTTCTAAAAGCTGTTTCTTTTTGAAGTAGTTTTAGATTTATGAAGGAATTAGAAACTTAGAATTGTGCGGTGAGTTCCCATATACCATTCACCCAGCCTGTGAAGTTGCTTTTACTCTTTAGTTATTCTCCTTCCTACAATTGCCCTGGGTGCTGATCACAATACATTAGGTACATTCATGTCCAAGAGACTTTCTTTAGAAGGAAACTTTCAAGAATGACAACAAGCATATTTCCTACACACAGTAGTAGGAACCTTTTCCTCTTTCCTTTCCCCTAAAGAACTAGAAGAAAAAAAACAACAGTGTTTACTGTTAGACCTGACCAAAATCCAAGTGGTGCCCCTTGCCAATAAAGAACAAGGAAAAACCTTCAGTGCAGTGACAATTGAGGCATTGGAAATATGAATTTTCTTTTTAATATGCTTAAATATATTTAATGAGGTGTGACTGAAAAAATACAAAGCAGATTGGTAATTGTCAACTGAAAAGTTAGCAAAACCAGTGGTAAAATTTGCTCAACTGCCTTTTAATGTTGTTACCCCACAGTGTGGGTAAGCCCAACAGTCTGGGTCATAACTACCAAGCAGCATTTCCCAAGCTCCATCCCCTCCTCACATAGATGGTATCTAGCTCTCAGATTTAGCTCCGGTAATTCTGAGAGGTTCAGGACACCTTAGGTGTGCACTGAGTGCAAACCCATTGACTTTTCTGTCCCACCTGCCATTTTCTTCTTCTTCTCTTATATATGGTGACCACTGAAAATGTCAAAAGCTATTGCTGACAGGGCTCACTGAAGACTCTCCAGCTCTGCTGCCCACAAAGAGGTCACACCCTCTTAGTTCCTGTTGGTGTCTGCCTCAAGGGTGGCCATAATAGTTGTCAAGGTGCTGTCATTTGTACTAAGGGCATTAGCCCCTGTTGCTGCTGCGATTAATGGCATCAAAACAGCTGACATCCTGCCCTGCAGATCTTTCAGTTTTTCCCTCTTTCTGTAAACAATCTTCACTCTAACATGGACTGTGAGGCTAGGGGTGCAGGGCCAGGGAGGATAATTGGGAGTGATAAACAATACTCAAGTCTCCCTTAGTGTTTCTGGAACTCCCTGGTTCCTATTAAAACGTACTCCTGGTTGTATTGCCCCCGGAGTGCTCTCTGTGTGTCCTGACTCAAGTAAAATTAGGCCATTGCTTCAAAGAAGCCATTTTGTTGTCTAATTATCTCTCATAGTTTGTTTATATATTTTTTTCTCTATAGAGTAGGGGACTCAAACAACTGTAGGGGCCACTCAAGTAACTTAATGAAATGGATTAGGTGGAGACTGTGGCAAATTAAAGGGACTAAGTCCCATCCAAAGGGGCCAGTAGTCACTTCTCAGGCCCAGTTAATGGCTGCTAAGCATGGTTGCTGGGGAAATGTTGCCAGTTTTTCTGTTTTTTCAGGCAAAGCTAGTAATCTAGATATTTATATTAAATCTTCCGATTTTTGAATGCTATGAACTAATTTATCATTTTGAATGAACACTGCACAAGTCAAACAAAGCTTATTTGCTGCACTGAGCCCACAAGCCTCTTACTTACCTGCTTTAGTGCCTAAATATTTTATGTCAGCAAGAATGGAGAAACAAGAAGAAGATACCATCTTTAGACAAATGCTTAGGGCATCAACATCATTAATTCCTTAAGCTCACCGATGCAAAGGGCATTACAGTGACAAAGCAAACAAGCTTATCATCTTTTTAAAAAATTTATTCAAGAGAGAGAGCGCACAGGCCATGGGGAGGGAGTGTATGAGGGAGGGGCAGAGGGAGAAGGGTCTCGATCCCAGAACCCTGAGATCATGACCTGAGCCAAAGGTAGACATTTAACTGTCTGAGCCACCCAGGTGCCCCAAACTTACCATCTTTATTAGGCAATAGTAATAACAATTTTAAGGAAGTTTAAGTATCAGACGCTTTAAATACAGAACTGTTTTTAGAGCAATCCAGTCATAATTAAAGTTTTATTTCCAGTTGATGGAGAAGGAAATTGAAGCTCAGAGAATTTAAATAATTTGCCCAAATGCAGACCACACAGGAAGTCACAGAGCTGGAATTCGAACCAGTGACCATCCACTTTGTACTGTGTCACGCCGCCTATGACACTAGGGCATAATAAGTACAGGTTAGGGAAGAACCTCTCTTTTTACAGTAATGGAAGTTACCAGAATTTAATATCAACCTCCACAGAGATGTTTGTATGTCAGAACTATCCATTCACGAACACTGAGAATGTGCTATCTTTGGAGAGTTCTTTCCTCTAGAGGACTTTCCCTTCTTGGGCTTTGCCACCTCCCCAGTTCTCCTTCTTTTTTTCTTCCATTTGACTTTTAGTTTATTATACTAAGGATCTAATTCTTGTAGTCATTTGATTACTTTATAAGGGATCCTAGTCCACTTATACCAACATGTTACTCTTAAGTTCTTCCTGGAAAGATTTAAAAGTGACTTTGATATTTGGTCACCCTCGAATCTAATAGGATCAAATGGCTGTTGAGACACTTGAGGAACTTACTTTCCATTTTATTATACCATTCAGAAGGTACAAAGATTGCAAAGAGTAAAGAGTGGATTTTTAAATTTCTTTTCAAATTATGAAGAATCAAAATAATCAGGTGTATCTTTGTTAAGAACTCTCACTTTAATTGAAGAGTTACAGTTTGAACTCTTGAAAAAAGTTAAAATTGCTCTCAAGTTATTTATGGCAAAATCTAGGTATTGGGAATTTTGTTTTTTTTAAAAATATTTTATTTATTCATGAGAGACAGAGAGAGAGAGGGGCAGAGACACAGGCAGAGAGAGATGCAGGCTCCATGCAGGGAGCGTGATATGGGACTCGATCCCTGGGCTCCAGGATCATGCCCTGAGCTAAAGGCAGATGCTCAACTGCTGAGCCACCCAGGCATCCCTGTATTGGGTATTTTGAAGGCACGTTTCTCTCTGCCACTTTCAAGTTCAAGTGATCTTTTACTTCTCCTGACAAAGGGGAAACAATGAATTATGAACTCATCAAAAGGACAAGGAAATGGGCAGGTTGACTTTCCAGCTGCCTTCCAGCTCTGATACACATTTCCTCTTTCCAGATCTTGCCTGCATGCCTTTCCCTTTTGATTTTACAAATGTTGGATTTTGAAAATCTTGTTTTCCTATACTAGCTCCTCAAGTATTTCTTGTACAATTTAAAAAAAAAATTTTTATTTATTTATTCATGAGAGACATAGAGAGAGGCAGAGATATAGAGGGAGAAGCAGGCTTCTCACAGGGAGTCTGATGTAGGACTCGATCCCAGGGCCCTGGGATCATGACCTGAGCCAAAGGCAGAAGCTCAACCACTAGCCATCCAGGTGCCCCTTCTTGTGCAATTTTATGTCAGCTTATTGTTGAACAAGTCATAAAATTGTTAGAACCTTATGTATAGGTTACCTGGAACGGCATACAGATAAAAAAAATTTTGAAAACTCTAGGGAAACAATAAAGATGATGGAAACTATGAGGCCAGCATTTCATAGAATTGTAGATGGTGTTCATGTATGTGTATACTAGGGCACTCTGAACTTGCCAACTGACATTGCAGTTGTCCATGTTACTCAAAGTGGGGTCCAGGGACCAGCAGCACTGGCATGCTACCCAGGAGCTTGTTAGAAATACAGTCTCAAGCCCCACCCTAGATCTACTGAATCAGAACTCACCTTTGACAAGATCCCCACATGACTCACATTCACGCTAAAGTTGGAAAAGCACTGTTGTTTTTTTTTTTTTGTCTCAGCCAGATAGCCTCTTCATTCTTGGATTTCTAGTACTGACCACAAAGCCTAGTGGATAGTCAGAACTTCATGAATATTGGTTGACAAATCATTTTTTTTAGTGTTTGGAGATCTCCTCTAAAGCTCTCCTTTAGAAAGGTGAGGAAGCCTAGGAGATGCAGCTAACTGAATGCAGAGCTTTCATCTATGCAAGGGTTCCTCAACTTCTATACATTGAAAACATCTAGGAAGATTTTTTTTTAAAGACTGACACCTGGCTACTTCCCACCCATAGAAATTTTTATTAGTACAGGGTGTGATCTGGGCATTGGAAATTTAAAATTTCCTCAGGGGATTCTAATGTGCAGCCAAGTATGAGAACTGTTAGACTAGAAATAGTCTTCCAAACAGCTTTTTGAATAATTGGATTATTGGGTCTCAGGATTAGCAAAATCTTAAAACCAATCAGGAGTATAAACTTGAGTCTCTGTCATTTGTACCTACAAGCTAGAACATGGTAGGTACTGGGACTAAGTTCATGTGTCCACATAATTTTGTAATATTGATATTTGTAGTAAGCAGGTAAGGTCTGTATTTTTTTTTCCTAATGTACTCAAACAGAGTAACAATAAAAAGACAGGTTTGATCAAGAGAGTGAAGATTGAGTCTGATGCGTCTTGGGAGAAACTGTAACTTTAAAAACTTTTTAGTTGATAATAGTTAAAAGTATGGTGTTTCATCCACCTGTTTTGATTATTTTGTTTTGTTGGAAGAGAGATGGTTGCACAATTTATCAATTTTAAAGCTAATAGCCCTAAAAAGAGCCATTGTAAACTGTATCCTTTTTTTTTTTTTTTAACAGAAGGATACTTACTGTATCTGCTGGGTATATTTTATTTTATTTTTTAAAGATTTATTTATTTATTTATTATGAAAGACAGAGAGGCAGAGACACAGGCAGAGAGAGAACCAGGCTCCATGCAGGAAGCTCGATATGGGACTCGATCCCAGGACCCCAGGATCACGCCCTGGGACAAAGGCAGATGCTCAACCACTGAGACACCCAGGCATCCCACTGCTGGGTATATTTTACGTATCATTCCTTACTGCCTTTCAGAGTTCCTTTTGGGCAACCAAAAGTTCTCTGCTTTAAGTTAGGAAACAATTCTGTTGATGAATTTCTCTGGCCCATCCATCTTGATGAGTACAGCCTTTCACTCAGATGCAGGCTTTCAGTAGGGAGGATTACATCATTTCAGATTATGTCAGTGTTTGCATGTGGCTGATTTGGTTGAGCTCACATTATAAGCACATTAGAGATCTGCTTGATCAAATTGAAGTACATTTCCATATTGTCCTCTTACTCATTCTTAACTCCTTGGGGGATTATAAGCCAGCCTGAGATCTGTACTTAGTGGCTACAGTTGCTGTAAGGGGCTTCATGATTCCCTCAGCGTGTCAAACTTCATGAGAGTCGAAGAAGAGATTGAGGAGACTACTGACAAGTGAAAATGTGATGAGAGTGAGACATTGGGGTCTGCAAGGTGATGACATCATTGTATACATATGGCATTTGCTTAGAGGCTGATCCTACAGCGATGTCCTATCCCGATATGCTACCATGTGGATGAAGATTTCGTCTGCTCCTAGTTGAATGCTGTAGTGGGATTAGAGAAAATGGCTATAACAGAACAAAATACAGTGCTAGGTCATTTGTGTTCCACTTCATTGTTCAGGGACCTTCTGTGACATTGCTCCTCAGTTTCCCAAAACATGGTTCTCACGGGGTGCCTGAGTGGCTCAGTTGGTTAACTCTTTGACTCTTGGTTTCGGTTCAGGTCAAGATCTCATGGGTCATGAGATTGAACCCCGTGTCGGGCACTGCACTCAGCACAGAGTCTGCTTGATATTCTCTCTGTCTGCCCCTCCCCTCACTTGTGTGCTCTTTCTCTTAAATAAATTCTTTTTAAAAAATGGTCCACACATACATGGTTGAAGCTCAGTTCTAGAACATTCATGTTTGTGCTTGTAGGAAGGAGGAAAGAAAAAAATTGTGAGAAATTGTGGCATAATCACACTACAAAGGAGACCGGGAAATGTGGACTTCATTGTGGTAGGTGAGAGAGAGAGAGAGAGAGAGAGAGAGAAAGAGATTAGCAGTATAGAACATGACCTCATGGTAGGCCACTTAAGAGTCAAGAGAGCCACAGATATTTATATACTGAGTCCCAACAAGTCTGTGGGCTGTTCCTGGTGGGGTGGTAATTCCTTGGTACTTTTGACTTGCCTCTTGTATGTGCAGAGTAGACTTTGGAGGCCAGAAAAAGCCTTCAGGCAAAGAAGGAAAAGAAATGTAGATTCTACAGATAGAAGTCTGCCTTCAGGAACTAATATGGATGGAATCTTGACAACATCTGATGTATGAAATTATTCATAAGTTGTTGACATACCATTGATTTTATAACTTTATCAACTGCCAGCCATTCATACACCAAACCTTAAACACCAAAGAAGCTCTTAAGCAGCTTACAGCCATAAAAATTCATGGTTTAAAAAAAAGGCAGCCAATTTTTAACCATAATTATAATTTATAAAATCTGGATCTGGTTCACATGTTTTTTGTAACTTAGGAAAGGTACAAAGTAATTGGGGCTGAGTGGTTGAGTGCTGACAGATTTAATTGTGAGTTACTTAGAAGGAATTTTCAAAGGATTAGGCAGTAAAAACTAAGATTTATTTTCAACATTTGGTTATTTTATAAACTTTATTAAAGAAACTAATTGGTGACTCATTGAGGTTCAACTCATAATGTAGTTTGGTAAAGCTAAAACTTTTTAAAAAATTATTTATTTTAGAGGGTGCGTGAGCATGCTTGCATGTACATGATGGGGGTGGGTGGGAGGTTTCAAAGGGAGAGAGAGACTCTCCAGTAGATTTCCCACTGAGCAAGGAGCCCCAAGGCAGAGGTTGAGCCCACAACCCTGAGATCATGACCTGAGCCAGAATTGAGTAGGATGCTTAACCAACTCAATTCCCTAGGTGCCCTATAAAAATGGTTTTAAGCTTAGAGATCTACGTTAAAAAATTTTTAGTATTACCAATTTTTAAATTCTAAGAATCGTAGATAATAGCAGTATTTGCTCACTAGCATGATATGTGTGTCCTAGTTTAAAAACTAAAGTTTACCTTGATAGATTTGCATGAGCATTGCTGTCATTGATGACTGCCGTGTGAATGTAGCCATAAATAGTCATTGTGTGGAGGCGGGGGGGGGGGGAGATTAAAAAAATGTAAGGTGTTTCTGTTTGAACTCATATTCTAAAAAAGAGAACGTAAATCAGTTATTAAATTCTGAGGTCAAGATGAAGACTTCTTCCCATTGTAGGATTGGAGGAAATGAACATCCTACCACGATTCCTTATCCATAAATAGCTAAAAGAAGTTAAAAGGTTGATGCACTTTCCCCACTTCAGTTCAAATTAAGAGTTCCGCCAACAGTCTAGTTGGGGAAAAAAAACTGTTTGAAAAGTGAATTTAATTCTAGTTTCAAATAGATTGACATGCAAACCTAGCTTATTCATAGATTCCTGAAATGTGCTCAACAGAACCTTTAAATAGAGCTCTTATAATATGAAGAAATTTCACCAGAGTGATAAAAAGCATCTTTTAGACTGAGATGACCTTAATATCCTCCAAGTTATGGTGTAATTCTATTGAATTTTGGAAGGCCTTTGTAGAAGGAGGTTCTGGAAACTGACTTGGGACTGTCACTTAGTCTCTAAGCAGAGATTCTGCTGCTAATACTTGGCAGTTCAAAATGTCCACTTCACCCTTTTCCCCCTTTCCAAACAGTCATTTAGGGAAGAAGCAGGCATGGTAGGAGGTTTGGGAATTTGTCATTTCCAATTTATAAAGAATAGATACCCTAGACCTTATGCTTCTGTGAAGTGGCAATGCAATGATTCTGAATTTTCCCTTAGTCAACCTAGTTTCTAGGCAAAGACTCTGGTCCCTTAGGGAATTTAGTGGGTCCCAAATAACTGTTTATGAACAGAGACAACCAGGATTAGCCTCTTGTTTTTTTTTTAAACTGGTAAAATACATGTTACATAAAAATTAGCATCCTGGGATGCCTGGGTGGCTCAGTGATTGAGCATCTACCTTTGGTTCAGGATGTGATCCTGGGGTCCTGGGATCGAGTCCCACATTGGGCTCCCTGCGGGGAGCTTGCTTCTCCCTCTGCCTCTGCCTCTCTCTCTGCCTCTCATGGATAAATAAAATCTTTAAAAAACTAGCATCTTAATGATTTAGAAGTATACAATTCAGTGGCACTTAGTATTTTAACAGTGTTGTGCATCCATCCTTTCCATGTGGTACCAGTACATTTTTATTACCCGCAAGGGTGACCCTTATCTATTAACCAGTCACCCCTCAACCCCTTCTCCTAGCCCTTAGCAAACACTGGAGTGCTTTCTGTCTCTAAGGATTTGCGTGTTTTAGACGTTTCATACAAATGTAGCTATGTAACATGTGACCTTCTGTGTCTGCCTCTGTCACTTAAGTGTAATGTTTTTGAAGTTTATCCATTTTATAGCACGTGTCAATACTTCATGGCTTTTTATGACTAATACCCCACTGTGTATATGTATCACATTTTGTTGATCCATTCCTTCATACATTGATGGACATTCAGGTTGTTCACACCTTTTAATGTGAATAGTGCTACCGTGAATATTTGTGTACAAATGTTTACTTAAGTACCTGTTTACAATTTTTGGTTGTATAGCTAGGAGTGGAATTGCTGGGTTGTATGGTATTCTGTGTTTAAATTTTTTAGGAATCAAGCTTATTGCTTTTAACTCAGAGCAGTGATGCAACACGTTTATTAATGATCCCTTGCTTGGCAGTACCTTAAAGTGTTTATAATTACTCTTCATTCATGGTAGTGGAAATATTAGATAAAGGAAGCCTGAGTGCTGCCATGCAAACATTTTGTTTAACATTCACTCTGGTTTCTACATGTGACAATGTCATAATAAGAAAGATGAAAAAACTTTGATTTTTGAGAAATGGCCCATTGCATGCCAGGGATTAAATTTGACTGTTAACAACATAGGCTTAAAATAACAGGTTTTTATCCCTAGATGGAAACTTTCCCGACCCCAGAATTAATGATACTTTGAGCCTAATGATTCTTTGCTGTGGAGGCTGTCCTGTGCCCTGGAGAATATTTAGCCTTGTCCTTGACTGCTACTCGCGGGATGCCAGTGAAATCACCCCCTTCAAGTGTGGCCGTCAAAACTTTGCAAAGTGGTAACAGACATACTGAAATGTCCCCTTGGCAGGGGGTGGGGGAGGCAAGGTAAATGAAGTCCAAGGCTGCTTTGGAAGCTCCACAATGTCACTGATACCCAGTTTCCTTCTGTTTTTTTAACCTTGCCATCCTTAATGTGCAGCTCTCATTCTATGGTCACCTTGTAGTGGACAGATGGCTGCTACAGCTCTGGCTATATGTTACAGGAAAGAAAAAGGAACTAGGTGAGGCCCATGTAAGGAAATTTTACAACAGCCCTGATAAAAGATTTCTATCTGCGGCAGAAGCTTGGGCAAACATTTTCTTGCTTGGCCTATTTCCACACCCCACAGAATAGTTGTTCTGTTACCAAAGAAAAGGGGAAGAACATGTATTGCCTTGTCAACTCAGTGTCAATCACAAAATGGCAGATGGATTTCCAATTGTTGAGACCTTGTGAGAAGATTGTGTCCTGGTGAGGAGTGGTGGCTTCTCCTGAGGGCAACTGATGTTCACAGTATCACCCTGGGAAGAGGTTAATCCTAGCACAGGAAAGGAGGTAGGTTATTGTTCTGGTATATAAAGGGCTTTAAATTTGCTTCGTCTCCATGATATGAAGAGGGAAGGTGCAATTTCAGTGCTATAAATTCAGTTCCCTTGGACATAAGGAGTTAGACCCAGACTGGCCAATCTTCTCCCTCCATTTGTCATTGAAGGCCCAGGTCCCATCATTAAGATCCCCGAACCTGAGGGTAGAGGGGCAGTTGGTAGCGATCAGCAGTGTTTGTAGCTGTATGAAACAGAGTAGTACTGTCACAAAGATCATCAGAACTTTAGCCTGTAGCCTGATGGCCACAGGATGAGAAGGGCAGAATAAAGAGGGGGGGATCTTTCTGGGGTTCTGTGTTCCACAATTTACAGATTGCAGGGACACTGGAGGCGCAAAGTCACAAGAAGTAGGTCTGTGTCAAGTAGGGATTATCCCACTTGGAATATAAAAAGAAATAAAATGTCAGGCTGATGTTGTGGTTTGAATCGTGTCCGCCCAAAAGGATTTTGAAGTTGCAAACCACCATATCTGTGAACGTGAGATTATTAAAAGATAGGGTCTTTGTAGATGTAATCAAGTGAAAATGAGGTCATACTTGATTGGAGCGGGCCCTAATCTATCCAGTACGATTGGCTCCTAAATAAAAGAGCAAATGAAGTTCCCAGGACACAGAAGAAAATGCCAAGTGAAGCAAGTAGCAAAGATCGGAATAGTCTAGAAGGCAAGGACTGCTGAAGATTGTGGGGCAACCATCGGAAGCTAAGACAGAGGCATGTAACAGATTAACCCTCAGAGCCTCCAAGAGGAGCCTACAGTGCAAACACCCTGTTTTCAGACTGAGACTCCAGAACTGGGAGAAAATAATTGTGTTGTTTTAAGCCACCCTGTTTGTGATACTTTGTTATTGCAGCCCTAGGAAACTATTATAGCTGGGACATATGTCTGACACACATAAAATAACAACTTGCATTTACTTAGAATCTGTCTACTCATATTTGTCTTTTATATACTGTTTAAAGTAAATCATTGTGATGGCTAGTACAGATCCCATCTCATTGGCTTGTCCCTAAAATTCCCTAAGCTATTTCAGTTGTGTGTGTGTGTGGAGGGGCGGGGGTCGCAGCTAATGCTTTTTATTTTTTAAATTAAAAAAAATATTTATTCATGAGAGACACAGAGAGGTAGAGACATAGGCAGTGGGAGAAGCAGGCTCCCCATAGGGAGCTCGTTGGGGGACTTGATCCCCAGACCTCGGGATCACGCCCTGAGCCAAAGGCAAACGCCCAACCAGTGAGCCACCCAGGCGTCCCAGCTAATGCTTTTTAAATAGTATTTGTTTAATAAGCTCCTACCTTTGGGATTTCCCATGAGATGATATACATGAAAGCACTTCATCAATGATAAAATACCATACAATTAGTTAAAATTGTGTTGTCAGTATTGTTCTATAATTGTGCACCTGAAAAATAAGTGGTCAGAGAAATGTCAACAGATGTAATTAGATTTTTAGCCTGTGTGATTCCAGGGACAAAGCAAATAATGGTGAGAAATGAACATCTAAGCATACCTCTCAAGAAACAGCCAGCCCTTAAAATTGCATCTTGCTGTAAAATTCACCCGTTAAATAAAATGGTCAGAAAAGCATCCGGAACATGGAAATATTGAACAGAAAATGCTGAAGCTTTGCTTTTCTCTGATGTCAAAGCAGTCAAAACCTGGCATTCTGTGTGCTTGACACAACATTTCAGAGCCACCTTAGGCTACCAGCAATGTGTGGCCTGCCCTTTTCTGTAATGGAGAAATGGCAAAAGATGGTGCTTCTACCTCTCTCAGAAATAGTTGCATAAGCAAAGAATGTTAAAGGCAAAAGACTAATAATCTAAGCCTTGAGAGAACGTTCCTATTAACTATGTTACAAAATACAAAAAAAAGGTGAAGGATAAGCTCTAAGTTCCCAAATTTAGGCTCAGACATATTTATGCCCTGAGCTATAAAGGCTCTAGTGGCAACAGCTCTAATGATATGGTCTAATGAGTTGGAAAAATGATGGCTTGGTGGTTGTATTGCTGAACCCTACGGCTGACAGCTCAGGCAGAGGCCTAGCCAGTG
The DNA here is from genome assembly GCF_053574225.1 of Canis aureus. Lineage (NCBI taxonomy): Eukaryota > Metazoa > Chordata > Mammalia > Carnivora > Canidae > Canis > Canis aureus. The sequence continues at coordinate 105,532,110 of NC_135649.1, forward strand.
GAGTATTCCAGAAAGATCTATAAAACGGGCAGAACAGAGTCATGATGGAAGAGCTTCTTTAATGACCAAAAAAAAGTTGGTTTTATTTTCCATGGTTCAGTTACTTTTTAGGGGATGCCTAAATTTATCTTGACCTTCCTGGAGTTCTGTTTAAAAAAAGGGGGGGGGCTGCAAATGAATTAGAAAATTCTTTTAAGAGGATAGAGCCACATGTCAGAGCCTATGCAAAGGGCTTTACATACATGATTTCAATTAACACTTAAACATCATAAGATAGATTTTTTTCCAGCTTTACTGAGAAATACTTGAAAAAAAATTAGATTTGTATATACTGTGAAATGACCACAACCAAGCATATTAACACATCTATCACCTCACATAGTTACCGTATTATTTTTTTGCATGTGTGTGTGGTGAGAACAGTTAAGCTCTAGTCTCTTAGCAAAATTGGAGTATACGATACAGTGTATACTATAGTTGAAGATAGTTACTGTGGCTGCCTTGTGTGTTAGATTCCCAGAATGTACTCATCTTACAGCTAGAAGTTTGTACTCTTTAACCAACATCTCTCTATTTCCACCACCCTCTGTTTCTCTTTTACTGATGAGAAAACAGAAATATTGTGAGTAAAACAACATCTGTCCTCTGGTTGATTACTTTTATTGAGTTTGCCACCTCACTTAGGATGTATAGACAGGTCTGATAAAATATCAAGAGTTTTCCTTAGGTCGTTTAGATATCCTACAATCAGTAGTTTTCTATTCTCCCTTTCAAATAATCAGTCTTCAAGTGTTGAGAGACTTTACTCATATCTATCCTGAATATTGTGCTTTCCATATAAAAGGTCATTTGATGCTTCAACTATTCTTCACGTAAAAAGATGTTCTGACCTCTGACCATCCTCGCCTTACTCAACTCTGAATGACTTCTAACTGATCAAATCCCCCCCGCCCTTAAAATGTAGTTCCTTTGATAGTGTGTAATAGTGTGTAAGTCCCTGTATTGGGATGATTCTCTCTAAATAACAGTCAACTGAAATGTTTATTTTGTGTCTTGCTTTCTCTGTTAGGTCTACTGAAATTGTGATTTTTCCCTCCCTAAGTTTTATTCTGAAATGTTATTTTCAGCCCTGGTATCCTGCTTATTTGACACCTTTATATTTCTATTGTCAAAAATAGGATATTCTCAGCTATGTATAATCTTCAGTGTTGTCTTTATAATAGATATTGATGATAATTAAACAGAATGGAACTAAGAGAGTGATGTGGTCTAGATCTAGGAACATCCCTGTAGTGTGACAAGTCGTTAATCTAGAATCTTATAAAACAGAGGTTCAGTTCCATCTAATACATTATTATATAGTATGCAATTTTGCATTTACTCAAAAGAATTAAATTTCAATCCAGAAAACATTTATGGAATAGAACAGGGGTTGGCAAACTACTGCCAATTTGAGCTAGCTTCCTGCTTTTGAAAATAAAGTAGGGTTGGAATATAGCCATTCTTGTTTGTTTGCATACTGTCTGTAGCTGCTTCCGTGGGTTATAAGGACAGAGCTGAGGAATATGGCCCATAAAGCCTAATATATTTATTATTTGGGCCTTTGCAGGATAGGTTTGACCTCAGGAATAGAAGGACTTCATACCTGTAGTTCCCTTTCTGCATAATTAGTTTTCCCAGTATTATCAATAGCATAGTCTAGTGTCTTCCATCTTTAAAAAAAAAATATAGATTGCTCCCAATTTTTAAAAATTCTCCTTTACCAGAAAAGTCCCCCAAAACAAGACCCCAAAAAACAAAACAACTTGAGCTATCTCTACTATGTTTTTTCCTTTCTCACATCCTTCTCACTTGAACACATTCCAATGTGGCGTTCAGTTATAACTACTCTTCTGCAATGACTTCGTTCAAGTTCCCTGAGGGATGTTCACATGGCTAGCCTTGGAATTAAACATTCTCATTTCTCATCTTCCTTGACCTGTCATTTATGTTCACATGCAGTGGAGTTTCTCTTTCTTAAATCACTTTCTTTCCTTGGCCTGCAGGACATGGCTCTCTCTCCCTTGCCTTTGTGTTCTTTTCATCTTCCCACTTTTAAACATTGGAGTATCCTAGGGCTCCATCGTTAGATCTCCTCTTTTCTCCATCTTCATGCACTCCCTGGGTGCTCTGAGTGCATTTCACAGTTCTAAAGACTGGCTCTATATGTGATGACTCCCACATTGTATCTTTAGACTGCATCTAGACTGAACTCCATTGCCAGCCAGACATCAGCACCTGGATGAGTAATAAGCATCTCAGACTTAACAGGTAATAAAACAAATTCCTGATGTCCCTTATCCAAACCAGCAACTCTTATAATCCTCCTTTTTGTAAATGTCAGTCACACGTGTTCATTGTTCATAGCAAATGTCAAACATTGATGTTTCTGGCTCTCATACTCCCTATCTGTCCATCAGCAAGTCTAGCCACTTCTAACTTCCAAATACACCTCCAGATTAGACTATTTCTCATCTTCTCTCCTGCTTCTGCACTGATGTAAACTACAGTGATCTGACATTTGAATTATTTCAAAAGTCTCCCAGCTATTTTATTTGCTTCTCCCCTTGGCCTATGCTGTACCTCAGCCCTGTAATGTTTTCTAAACATGGAAGTCACATTGATAATATCAAAATGTAAGTCAGGTCTTGTTTGTTTTTCCTCAGAACCCTCCAATAGCTTTCTCTTTTATTCAGAATAAGTTCTCAAATCCTTCTCTAGCCTACTTGATATAACTCCCTTTCCCTTCTGTTGTCATCTCTAAACACTGTGCTTTGCTCTTCACTCTGTATCCATGCTGCTCTCCTTGTTGGTTTACATAGACACCAGGCATGTTCCAACAGTTGTCTATGCTGTTCTCTCTGCCTGAAACTCTTTATTCCCAGATATTCTGATGGGTTCTGTCCTCACCTTACTCAGATCTCAGCTCAAAACTAAGCAGGAAGGCTTCCCATAGCACCTCTTCATAACTCTCTATTCCCTTAGTCTGCTTTATTTCCATAGTACATGTTTCTTACCTGACATATTATTAGATTTAAATAAGCCAAAATAATTCTAAAGAATGTATCAAAGAGTTTGAAATAAAAAGCTTTAAGTGAAGAATGCCATCACATAAAGATAAAATGTACAATTCACTGGGAATATGTAACAAGCCTAATATGAGCAGTTAACAACATGGCCTCAATATAGCAAAAGTGGGTAGAAATGCAGTGGAAATTTCACACATGGACAAATACAACTCTGAGTAATTGATAAATCAAACAGACTAAAATTGTTAACAATGGAGAATTTTTAACATCACAATAGTGTCTTGGTCTAATGGCCAAAATTAAAAATCATTCACTGAACAATTGTAGAATATAACCCTGCAGAATACAATTAAAATAAAATAGGACCACCTAATAGTACATAAAGCAAGCCTGATCACAATGCCTTCAAGTTATAGATTAATAAAAAGATGCTGATTTTGAAAAACCTTCCTTATATTTCAAAAACTTAAATACTCTCCAAAGTTATTAATAGATTAAAAAAGACTTATGTATAAAATTTTTGAATACTTCAAAATGATATATAATAAAAGTTGAATACATCAAAATATATAGAATATAGCTGAACAGATACTAAGAAGGAATTTTATAACCTTAAATCCTGGTATTAGAAAAAGGCTGAAAATCAATGAGCTAAGCATCTAAAGACAAAAGATTTTAAAAAGAATAACATTACAGGAAATAGAACAAAAGAATATGTGGATAATTGCATAATATAATGAAAGAGAAAACAACATTTAGAGATGAAAAAAAACCACAAAGTTCTTTGAGCAGAATAATAAATATAAAACTTCAACCAAAATCAACAAAAAATAAGAGGAAAATCTATAGCTCAGTCATATTGGGAATGAAAAAAAACCATAACTGTAGTACTGTTCATGTATACTTGAACTACTTTAGGCCAATAAACTTGTATGTTACATAAAATGAACAACTTAAATTTTACAAAAACTGAGGGAGAAGTAAAAACTGGAATAGACTTGTCAAAGGCAGACCCTTAATCGGCTGAGTTCCCCAGAGTTCCCCTCTGTTACCCAGTTCTATTTCATATTTCTTGAAAATAAAATAATTCAGTAATACTACCAAAGTGCAGAGTTTAAAATAGAGCAGAAAACCTGACGATTGGAAAAGAATTTGTTGTGTGATCAAAGTAATTTCTCATCTTAACATCTAAAAGGACCAAAATAGAATGATTGGAAGTTGATATATGGTTATTATGTAGACAATTTATAGAAAAATTAAACATAAAAGGGTTTCGTTCTAATAATAATCCCATGAAACCTGGAGTGAAAAATAGTGTAATTGTAATATTGAAAATCTAGGAGAAAAATTCCATTTCATTGTACATATAAAATTTTCAGGTCAATATTCACAGTTACTGGATGTTATTGAAGAGAATGTACTAAGTCCCATTTCTCCTCCTGAGGTTCTATTGGTGAGAATAGACCTATTGGCATCCAACTGCTGATATGTATTGGTAGATGGAGTTTGAAACTGAAGTTTACTGGTCACTCCTATTTGCCTCTGAAAATATCTGAATCTGTTAGAGCAATTTCACAGACCATTGGGAAGAACCTACAGGCCTGTTTCACACACGATAGCCAGCAGGACAGTGAATGACAGTGGTGGCCCTCTGCCTTACCCATGAACACTGAAATGTCTTTCGTAAAGAATTAAGGAGTAGAGGGCACCTGGGTGGCTCAGTCAGTTAAGCATCTGGCTCCGGGTTTTAGCTCAGGTCTTGATCCGAGGGTCACAGGATCGAGCCTATCGTCAGGCTCCCTGCTCATTGGGGAGTCTGCTTGAGATTTTATACTTCCCTCTCCCTTTGCTTCCCACTTAATTCATACTCATATGTGTGTTCTCTCTCTCTCTCTCTCTCTCTCTCTCTCTCTCTCTCTCTCTAAGATAAATCTTAAAAAAAAAAAGAATTAGGGAGCAGAGCAGTGAAGACCACTTGTTTTACTTGAGAGGAAGTTGATGAGACCAAGAACACAGACCAGACACGTTAAATCTTCTTATTCCTATTGCCAGAAAATATGCAACAAATGTCAAGCTTTTACCAATTAAGCTAGCTATGCCTGTTCTGGGAAGAAATGAACAAGGGAAGACGGATAGAAGTTGACTCTGTTGAGACTTAGAAATATAGGAAATTGTTGGCAGAAGCTTTTTTTCTGAACAGGAATGTGGGATTTCTCCTATGCTACTCTTTCTTCCATGCATTACTTAGCTTTTGCTGTGATACTGCCACAAAACTTAGATCTTAAAACAATGCCTTTTTTTTTTGGAGAGAGGAAGAGAGAGGAGGGGAAAAGGAGAAGAAGGAGAGAAGGGGAGGGAGAGAGGGAGAGAGAGAATCTTAAGCCCCAGCATGGGGCTCAGTCTCACAACCCTGAGATCATGACCTGAGGAGAAATCACATTGGACGCTAACCCAGTGAGCCACCCAAGCACCCAGATGCCAGTCTTTTGAGTTCACGATTTTGTGGGTCAGCAATCTGGGCTGATCTCATTTGAGTTTTCTCACGTGTCTGGGGTTAGTCCTTGGGTCAGCTGGGAGCTTGCTGGCTGGTCTGGGATGACCTGAGCTGGTACAGCTAGTCTCTACTCCGTGAGACCTCTCTTCTGCCATCAGGATAGCCCAGCCTTGCTTAGGTGGTGACTTCTTTCAAGAGAACAAGACCCAGCCTCAAGGCTGGCAGCATTACTTCTGCCACGTTCTGTTAACTAAATCAAGTCACAGGGGCAGCCTGTATTCAAAGGATAGGGAAACAGACAACACCTTTGGATTATAGGAGCTTCCCAACCACATTGCAAAGGGTATTCATAAGGGACAGAGAGCTGGGAACATTTCTATAGGTGTTCCACACTCAAACAGCTCTACTCATACTCAGTGGAGTATGCTACTGCCCTAAACTGTGTCTGTGTTATTTTTAATTAAGGCAAGTAAATACTGAGTGGTAATGATATGTTTAGGACCATATTAGGAGCTACAAATAATCCTAAAAGACACATATGAAATGGATTTTGCCCTTGTGCATGACATTTTTAACCCTAGTATAAAATGGAAGCATTTTATTTTTCAGAGGTGACAGTAAACAAATCTGACAATAGGAGTCAATCTTCTGGAGGTCTCAAAGGTGTATCATTTCAATCAGCTTTTCTATCCTTCACTCTGGGTCATATCCTGTCAGATAAAGCACAAGGGATTTTAAATAAACCCTATCCTATGGTATGAGGAAAACATACCACTTAAAAAACCTGTAGGAGATTCAGTAGCCTTTGGAGATTGCCAAATGTGCCCCGGAGAGAGCGAGTGTGTGTGTATGCTGGGGCAAGCAAGCAATGGTATAATGGCAAAAAGAGAAAACATGCTGTGGTGGTGAATTATTATTTTCCCAGTCTATGTGGCATTTGTTGGCTATAAACAGTAGAAGAAACAAAATTCATTTGTTCTCATTGTGTTGGAATACCTTGGAGCAGAAGAAAAAACAGTAAATTAGTTCAAGCATTTTGAATTTAATCTGCCTTTGAAATCAGGTAACTTTTTTTATTGTGTAATTGAGACCACTTTATCTTACCACTTGTTTTTAATGACAGCAGTAAAATATTGTGTGAGATCATAAATCTTTCTTGAGAGCATTCTAGATGATCTATCAAGCTTTCATAAAGGGCATAACCTTGTTCTTTCAGGGGCAAGTCAACACAATTTAATAGAAAAATTAGAAAAGGACCCCACTACCATGCTATTGATGAAAAATAAGAAGATGTAACATTTTAAAAGGCCAGTGTGAAGCCAGATACCTCACTATGGCAGAAAGTCTCATGTTCGGTAAACAACACTGGATTTGGATTTGAGAAACCTTAATTCATAGCCAGATGTCATCACTAACTTACTGTGTGAGCTTTAGGTAAACCATATCACCTTTCTAGGTACCATCGAAGCCATCTGTGTAGTGGAGGTTGTTAACTCCAGCCTCAGCCCCTCACCGGAGAGCTGTGAACCTCAAGCAATCATGGAAGACTTGTGCCATGCACCATGCACTTATATGGCCTGATGATGGGTGAATTTTTCCAGGCAAATCTTTCTTCCAAATATAAACTTAAAATGGAACTAAAGCTTCAGTTTGATTAAAAGGAAATCAGGCTAAACTTTTAAGTAATATGAACTTTAAAAATTATAGAATACTTTATTTAACTGTTGTAGTGAAGTTGGTAAAGAATGACCAATGCATTGCAAAACTGTGCTTCTTGAAAGCATCATTTTTTGAGAGGGAGAAATCTATGACTTCTTATTTTATTTTACCCAGTGGATTGTTAAGCCGTCCCCTTCTTGGAACTCAAATTGGGAATGGTTTGTAAGTAGGCCATGATTTTTTTCTCTTCCAGAAATATATGCCTTCTTGAAGAGGAAAGGAAAAACTTCCATTAGTCTTCATTTTCGGTATCATACCCCAAACTTCTTACAATACATTTTTACATGGCCATCAGCTCAAAAAACATGAATCAATTACCTTCTCCCTGAAAAGGAACTCCTTTCTAAATTATCTGTTTTTGAAAATGCTGTCAACATTCTGGGGCTCAATGCACAAAACCTTCAGCTCACTTTTGACTCCTCCTTTCCCTCGAGTCTCACCAAGTCTTGCTGTGCCATCTCTCTTGTCTCACTAACATTAGATCCTTTTTATTTTTTGGAAATACTATCAGATCTATTTCTCCACATCTCAAGATCCCCCTTGCCTCTAGCAGGGTTTCCACATACCAGCACAGAACAGTGCCTCCAGTGTTAGCCCATGTCACACCCTGCTAATTGAGCATGAAGGTATTTCCAAATGCTACTGAGTTATAACTTGAGAATCTTTCTGAACCTCGTGTAAAGGTAGCCCCCTCTCTAGCAATTAGCATGTACAGGAGAAATAATACCTATTTGTTATACTGGTTTTGCATGACAAAGTTCAAAACCCTTGGGCTGACATTGAGGATTCTCTGTAATTAAGTTCTAACTTACATTTCAGAATTAACTCAACTGCTTCTTAATAAAAATATTCTCCAAGGAAACTTCTCTATTTAATGTTTACTTTCCTGATTCTATACTGATACACTTCTTCCACACGTCACCAAAGCTTAACTAGCTCCGTCCCATCCTTTTTAACAAAACTTTTCTGGGGATTTTGTCCTAATCTGATTCTTATGGTCCTTAGTATCAGGAGTGTTGAACTGCTTTGATCTCTTAACTTTTCATACACATATCTTATTTTCCTAAGTAGCATGTAAGTAGTCATTATAGGCTGACTGTAATAACAACTCCCAAACCTCTGAAGCTAAACTCCATAAAGGTGGATTTCTTATTCAAGTCACAATCCAGCAAAGAGAAAAGGGGTTCTTAAATAAATATTTTATGCATTTAGTGATTTGGAAGGTGTATTTTGTTTATACAGTTGGTTAATGTTAAAGAATTATTAGGGTTTACAAGATTTGTATTAAAAGGCAGAAGACATATGTGCTTACTGTAAATTTTAAAAATTATGTAAGTATAAAGAGTTGGAAAAAGAAAACTCTCTCCTCCATCCCAAATCATGATCTTTAGATGTAGTCATGAACAGTTTGATCTGTGTGTCTTTAGATTTTTTTCAATATTGTATATTCAATGTATATATAATGTTATATCTAGAGACTTCCTTTTAATAAGGTCATATCATACATCAATTTTCTCTTGTAACTGTTCAACCTATACATTGTTGGCATTACCTATGGAGCAACTTTGTTTTAAAAAGCTACATAATTCATCATATATGTATGTTTTAATTGATTCACAGTATATTTTATTGATGGAATTTGGAACAAAGAGTTGTCTTTTTAAATTAATGACATTAGGACTATATACTATCCATTTGGAAATATGTTCATGCCCCAGCTGTTGTACACTCCAGATCAATTGAAGATGTAAATATTATTTAAAAAGTAAAAATATTAGAAAGTAACTCAAGGGAATAGTTCTATTACTTTAGGGGAAGGAAAGAGTTATCTAAAACACTATAGTTAAAAAGAATGAATAGATCAATATATATAATTTCCAAAAAGTTAAAAATATTCTAACTTGAGGAATCATTAAGTTAAATGAAAGGGTACATAGTCTAGAAGAGTGAATTTAGAATTTTGCATGGTATTCGGTTTCTGGAACATATATATATATAGAGGAAACACATATTGGTGCTCTTTGGAATTCTTCACATACAGTGCTTTTGAATGCTTGCAACAACTCGTGTGGGTAGCTCACATACATTGGGCTGGCCAGTACTTCATGACTAACTGCAGTCATAAACTAGTTGCTTGTGTATCAAGATTTTTGGGGTTCCCATAGACCGTTACAGCCCATTCCCAACTCTCCTCATTTTCAAGCTTAATGGTTGAAAATGCAGTTACATTAGTGGGGAAGATAGCTTTCACTAAATTGTTCTCTGTTAATACTTGGGTACAGGCTGGTTACTGAGAGTAGCTGGTGAAGATGGAGATTTGATTACACCAGAGGGCTAAGTTGTGAAGGGAAACTGAGGCAAATGAACAAGCAGAGATGGATTTAAGAGAAAGAAGGCCTGAATAGGGCATGAGGTTGAAAGACTTTGGGAAGCTTTACAGGATATGTTGAGGGGAAATAAGCTAAAATGTTGAGGTAAGCACTAGGAACAGATCCCGAAACAAAGCTGACTGGCTTCCCAGTTGTTCCTAAGGTGTGGATATTGCCTTCCTTCATAAAAAGGACAGTTTTGTTTTTTAAAGAGATAGTGGAATCAAATTCAAATTCTCTTGAATATAAAATGAAATGTCTTATTGGAGCAAAACTTGAGAAATTGAAAAGGTGGTTGTGGGAAGAGTACTTCACTTCCTCATCTGTGTGCTGGAATGTCAATTCTGGGCGTCGGAAAGTGCTGTTCATCTGAAATGCCCACTTGCTTACAAGCCCAGTACCAAATTAGTCCCTTTCAGGCATTTGGTCATGTATGTGATAAAGAATATTTTCAGTGTTTGTTTCAAGGATTTATCCCAAGCATGATTAATGTCTTGGAATTATCTCTAACTAATTATGCTACTTAGCAGTTTGAATGTCCCATCGGTGTGAAATCACCGCAACTGTAATAGCATGGCACATATCAGAATGCCCTGATTTATTATCTGTCAGCAATAAGTTTGGATTCACACCATCTGGGATGATTAGTGATTATTTACTGTCCCAGGAGGAAGCTGGTGAGAATGTCCTTTGTGTGGAAATAGATTACATGGGAGATTCATAGGACTGGCTCCGTGGCTACCCCTATGGATACAAGTATATTTTCTTCCCAGCTTGACAGAACTTTATTTATAAAGGTGTAAGCAAACATTCTTTCTTTTGCCTTGGGGAGGAATATTTTTTAGCCTCAAAGCAATTTACATGTTTGCCTTTCGACTTGGACTTGACAGAGCAGTGATTTATAGCTCCTCCATTGCTTCTTTCTCTATAGTCTAATTTCAGCTAAGACTTAGGCAGGTGGAAAGGACTTCCACTTTATAGTTTTAGGAAAATGGGCATATGGTATGAAATCCAATGTTTTGACAGGTTTTCCTACCACTGGATTGCTTTAAAAAATAAAACACCTGGACAGTTAGGTATTTGGGAATTTGTATTGTAAAGGTGGCAGGTGTCCAGCATTTGTCCTTAAAGGATGTTCCCCCCACCTTGTATTTTAAATGGAAATAAGATTTCTTTTTTACAATTCCTGGCATCTTTCACAAGATAATTCCTTCTAAACCTGATTTGCCAGAGAATATAATTTGATTTGTCTCACAACTCTGAAAATACTTTCTTCTGGGTTTCTGCCTTGATGCTAATCAATTATGTCAAGTTAGGGATTTTAGCAGAAAGGCATTTGTTCTATGTTCAGCAAATTATCTAAGTCTTTTTGACACTACTGCCTCCCCCATCACTTCTTTTTTGTATATTTTTTTTAGAGTTCGATTTGCCAACATATAGTATAACACGCAGTGCTCATCCCATCAAATGCCCCCCTCAGTGCCTGTCACCCAGTCACCCCATCTCCCAGCCCACCTCCCTTTCCACTACCCCTTGTACGTTTCCCAGAGTTAGGAGTCTCTCATGTTCTTTCACCCTCTCTGATATTTCCCACTCATTTTCTCTCCTTTCACCTTTAGTCTCTCTCACTATATTTTATATTCCCCAAATGAATGAGACCATATAATGTTTGTCCTTCTCCGATTGACTTATTTCACTTACTACCCTCCAGTTCCATCCATGTTGAAGCAAATGGTGGGTATTTGTCGTTTCTAATGGCTGAGGAATATTCCATTGTATACATAGACCACATCTTCTTTATCCATCCATCTTTCGATGGACACCGAGGCTCCTTCCACAGTTTGGCTATTGTGGACATTGCCGCTATAAACATTGGGGTGCAGGTGTCCTGCCATTTCCCTGCATCTGTATCTTTGGGGTAAAACCCCAGCAGTGCAATTGCTGGGTTGTAGGGCAGTTCTATTTTTAACTGTTTGAGGAACCTCCACACAGTTTTCCAGAGGGGCTGCACCAGTTCACATTCCCACCAAGCAACATTTGTGGTTTTCTGCCTTGTTAATTTTCCCCTTTCTTACTGGTGTGAGGTGGTATCTCATTGTGGTTTTGATTTGTATTTCCCTGATGGCAAGTGATGCAGAGCATTTTCTCATGTGCGTTTTGGCCATGTCTATATCTTCCTCTGTGAGATTTCTGTTCATGTCTTTTGCCCATTTCATGATCGGATTGTTTGTTTCTTTGCTGTTGAGTTTAAGAAGTTCTTTATAGATCTTGGAAACTAGCCCTTTATCTGATAGGTCATTTGCAAATATCTTCTCCCGTTCTCTAGGTTGTCTTTTAGTTCTGTGGACTGTTTCTTTTGCTGTGCAGAAGCTTTTTATCTTAAATCCTGATAGTTTATTTTTGCTTTTGTTTCCCTTGCCTTCATAGATGTATCTTGCAAGAAGTTGCTGTGGCCAAATTCAAAAAGGATGTTGCCTGTGTTCTCCTCTAGGATTTTGATGGATTCTTGTCTCACATTTAGATCTTTCATCCGTTTTGAGTTTATCTTTGTGTATGGTGTAAGAGAGTGGTCTAGTTTCATTCTTCTGCACGTGGCTGTCCAATTTTCCCAGCACCATTTATTGAAGAGACCTTGTCCTTTTTCCAGTGGATATTATTTCCTGCTTTGTCAAAGATGAGTTGACCATAGAGTTGAGGGCCCATTTCTGGGTTCTGTATTCTGTTCCATGGATCAATGTGTCTGTTTTTGTGCCAGTACCACACTGTCTTGATGATCACAGCTTGTAGTACAACTTGAAATATGGCATTGAAACCCAGCTCTGGTTTTCTTTTTTAATATTCTCTTGGCTATTCAGGGTCTTTTGTGATTCCACACAAATCTTAGAATGATTTGTTCTAACTCTCTGAAGAAAGTCCATGGTATTTTGATAGGGATTGCATTAAACGTGTAAATTGCCCTGGGTAACATTGACATTTTCACAATATTAATTCTGCCAATCCATGAGCATGGAATATTTTTCCATCTCTTTGTGTCTTCCTCAATTTCTTTCAGAAGTGTTCTGTAGTGTTTAGAGTATAGATCCTTTACCTCTTTGGTTAGGTTTATTCCTAGGTATCTTATGCTTTTGGGTGCAATTGTAAATGGGATTGACTCCTTAATTTCTCTTTCTTCAGTCTCATTGTTAGTGTATAGAAATGCCACTGACTTCTGGGCATTGATTTTGTATCCTGCCACACTGCCAAATTCCTGTATGAGTTCTAGCAGTCTTGGGTGGAGTCTTTTGGGTTTTCTATGTTCAGTATCATGTCATCTGCCATGAGGGAGAGTTTGACTTCTTCTTTGCCAATTTGAATGCCTTTTATTTCTTTTTGTTGTCTGATTGCTGAGGCTAGGACTTCCAGTACTATGTTGAATAGCAGTGGTGAGAGTGGACATCCCTGTCGTGTTCCTGATCTTAGGGGAAAGGCTCCCAGTGTTTCCCCATTGAGAATGGTATTTTCTGTGGGCTTTTCATAGATGGCTTTTAAGATGCTGAGGAATGTTCCCTCTATCCCTATACTCTGAAGAATTTTGGTCAGGAATGGATGCTGTTTTTGTCAAATGCTTTCTCTGCATCTATTGAGAGGATCATATGGTTCTTGTCTTTTCTCTTGTTGATGTGATCTATCACGTGATTATTTTATGGGTGTTGAGCCAGCTTTGCATCCCGGGCATCCTGGGGATAAATCCCACATGGTGAATAATTTCAATGTACTGTTGGACCCCCCATCACTTCTTAAAGTATAAGTGACATTTTCTTTGCAAATTTCTGTGATCTTCTCTTATGGGGCTTATAGTGTTCAATATAATACAACTAACATTCTCTAGAGGTTGGTTGCTGTTTATTTGCTTAGTGTTATGAGCAGTGTCTCAGGATCCTTCTTGAGTACTCTTTTTTACATTAGCAGTTGACCCAAGTCTTAAAGGGCAGGTGATTGCATATCTTTATACAGCTCTCCCTTTTAAAGAGCTTTCATGTTTACAATCCTACCAACTCAGCAGATTCTCTTTGGCACTCAAGTCCCAATCCCTCTTGTTTTAAATTAATTCAGTCACCTTAATCCAAAATTTTTGTTAGTCATTTTGATGGTGGTAGTTAGGAAAGAGAGGGACAACAGCACTGTAACAATTAACATCCTGTGTCTCTGGAGGATAAACCTTTATATGGCAAAAGTTAAATTTTAAATAACTGAGATTTTCTTCCTTGAATATTCTGCTTAAACACTGAAATCATCTGGAATGGGGCCCCTGTCTGTGGACCCTTACTTGGGGCTTTCAGATGTGGAAATCAAAGACATTAAATACCAAGGTTTGGGACAGCCCAGGTGACTAAGCAGTTTAGTGCCATCTTCAGCCCAGGGTGTGATCCTGGAGTCCCAGGATCGAGTCCTGTGTCAGGCTCCCTGCATGGAGCCTGCTTCTCCCTCTGCCTGTGTCTCTACCTCTCTCTCTCTCTCTCTCTCTGTGTGTGTGTCTCATGAATAAATAAATAAAATCTTTTCTAAAAATCCAAAGGTTTGTGTTGTAATTTTATCCGTTGCTTTCTTTCCTTAGCTCACTCTCATGGTTGAGGCAGTGTGTCTCTGAGCATGTCTGCAACGTGATGCAATTCATTAATGAAAGTTCAACCCCTTAACTGAAGGGTTACTGACTCTTTGTCCACTTTACTGTTAAATGTTGCTTAAGACCAATATGGCTGGGGCACCTGGATGGCTCAGTGGCTGAGCGTCTGCCTTTGGCTCAGGTCATGATCCCAGGGTCCTGGGATTGAATCCTACATCAGGCTCCTTGCTGGGAGCCTGCTTCTCCCTCTGCCTATGTCTCTGCCCCTCTCTGTGTGTCTCTCATGAATAAATAAATAAAATCATAAAAAAGACCAATATGGCCTTGTTGGCCTAAAGATGGCCTTGGTCCCTGGCTATGTCCATATTCTCCTTATTGTTGAGTCTTGCATGGTAAAAATAGGACCTGTTTGGGGATGTCCTTATGAGTTTACACTTTTCTGGTAACCTCTGGGAGCACCAGTATCTCTCTCTTAATGTGACAGAAGATAATGTCCCTACCCTGTAACAGGCAACCAAACAAATACAACCTGCCACAATAGGATGAAAGATCGTCATTGGAGGCCAAGAGGATGAAGGGGGTCATCAGAACCTTAAAATACACTCACATGGGTAGTGTTATCCGAAGAGCTGACTACAGGGGTAGAAACTATAATATTACAGAAAATTTCCTCTAAAAGGCCCTAAATGAAGAGAGGCTTCAAATGTAGCCTCCCGTCTATAGGTGCTGGGAGTGAATTGTAAAATTTTAAAGCATTTATATAAATTTAAACTTTAATTTGCAACTGATAGATCTATAGAGAGACGTTGCATGTCTTTTCCCAAATAGTTCATTCTGACTGGAGAGTGTCATCTACCCAGAAATCCTGTCTTGTAATCAGTTTATATAAAGTCCATTTGATTTGGGCCAAGATAGAATCCTGTATATTATGTTATATACTATATATTTTAGCTTCAGAATATTTACTCCAACCATTATAAATGTGCTTTTATTATAAAAAATAAAGCTACATATGTATGCTAGAGTGAAAAGGCATGGGGCAGAGTGTGCAAAATGCAGTTGTGTGAGGGTTGTCCCATTCACTGTTTCTTTAGGAAGGAATTCATGTATAGCTGTGTGGGCAAAAACAACTTAAAAATAATTTTAAGTAAAAATATTAGATATCAGGAACATGATATTTAGTTCTACATTCTTATTTGGAACAACTTTCAAGTTCATTTTTGTTTTATTAAGATCTTGAAGGCATAAGAGCCAAATTGGGCAAGTAGGCTGTCAGATCTGATTGGAGAGACACCTTTATAAGAATCACGCTAGAAAGCATTAATTATGATCCAGCCAATTCACATTATGGGTTCTAAGAATGAAAGCACTTGATACACTCAATAATTAATTTTCTGAAATGGATTGTTTTTCTTAGATGGCTGAATAATTATGTATTGAAATGATTGCAAAATGAAGGTGACATTTTTGTAGAACCTTTACCTCGTTTATAGAAGATCTTAATGGTGAAAAACAAAGCATTCCAGGGAAAGGAAAGTGTCAGGAGAGGAGAGACAAGAATATTTCAACCTAGATTTTGTCAGTTGCACAGCAATGCCTTGGACAGTCACATGTCTTTTCTTTGTCTAGCTTTTACTTATAACAAGTGACAGATGGTATAGATGCCTGTGATTTTTTTTTTGAAGATGCCTGCTCAGAGCACAGTGGCTGTGGGACCTACACAATACAACATTTTATCTTTGGCTCCCTATCATTTGGGCTGCATGAGCGACAAGCCACAAAAAAATTCAACTCCACTGGGTGTATACAGTGAAAAAATGTACTTGCTCACACATGGAGAAATGCTGTGGTGAGGTGGGCTTTGGGGATGCTTCATCTAGTGGCTTTGGCTTCATTTCCCTGTGATTCTCTTCACTAGGCTTCCTTCTGAGTGTTGGCTTCTTGTGCAGAACATCACATTTGTGTATGACAGCTTGTAAAAGTAAAGAAGGAAGAGTTCCTCTGAAATCTCTCTCAGAAAAATGAAGAATGATTGACTTGGGGTCCCCCACCCTCACCCCCAAAAAAGGCCTCTCATTGGAAGTCTTGTTGGCCCTCAATGAATCATGTGCCCAGGTTTTAACCAGTAGCTTGCAAAGAGGAAGACTAGATTATTTTTAGTCCAGTTAGGCCTATCTCAAGAGCTGGGTTGGGCATAGCTCCCCCTAAGGCACATGGGCTTATGTAGGGGGAGGAAGACAAATCAGGATACTATTGGGAAGATAGAAGAGGGAATAGATGCTGAAAAGGAAAACAACATTCTATGTTATAAGCTTTAATGACAGATTTTTTGCTCTCTTCTTACTATAAAACACCCATCTGTACCATTCTTATGAATGTCCTTCCTACATTCTGGACCTAATTCACCAATATCCCAAATTTCAAATGTATTTCTGTGTCCCATCTTCATAGAACATCGCCTTTAGTTAGCTGAAAAAAAAATCACATGACTTAAAGACAAGATAGGATAAAAAATGGGAACATCTCCAAGAATTATTTGTATTTCTTATGTAGGTGGTAGCTGGACACCTAAATCATTTTTTGACTCAGGCTGCAAGTCTCATGCTGGTCAGGAGAAGAAAGAAATTACATTCTAGCATCCTCAAAGCTATACCGCACAGACCAGACAGATACATGCCATAAAGTTGCAGAACATTAGTATTATAAGACAGATTGCAGATGTGTGTCCTAAGGACTGTTAAGACAT
Organism: Canis aureus; assembly: GCF_053574225.1. NCBI lineage: Eukaryota > Metazoa > Chordata > Mammalia > Carnivora > Canidae > Canis > Canis aureus. The sequence continues at coordinate 105,549,109 of NC_135649.1, forward strand.
GATAATTCCAAACCTAACCAAAGAGGTAAAGGATCTATACCCTAAAAACTATAGAACACTTCTGAAAGAAATTGAGGAAGACACAAAGAGATGGAAAAATATTCCATGCTCATGGATTGGAAGAATTAATATTGTGAAAATGTCAATGTTACCCAGGGCAATTTACACGTTTAATGCAATCCCTATCAAAATACCATGGACTTTCTTCAGAGAGTTAGAACAAATTATTTTAAGATTTGTGTGGAATCAGAAAAGACCCCGAATAGCCAGGGGAATTTTAAAAAAGAAAACCATAGCTGGGGGCATCACAATGCCAGATTTCAGGTTGTACTACAAAGCTGTGGTCATCAAGACAGTGTGATACTGGCACAAAAACAGACACATAGATCAATGGAACAGAAGAGAGAATCCAGAAGTGGACCCTCAACTTTATGGTCAGCTAATATTCGATAAAGGAGGAAAGACTATCCCCTGGAAAAAGGACAGTCTCTTCAGTAAATGGTGCTGGGAAAATTGGACATCCACATGCAGAAGAATGAAACTAGACCACTCTCTTGCACCATACACAAACTCAAAATGGAGGAAAGATCCAAATGTGAAACAAGATTCCATCAAAATCCTAGTGGAGAACACAGGCAACACCCTTTTTGAACTCGGCCACAGTAACTTCTTGCAAGATACATCCACGAAGGCAAAAGAAACAAAAGCAAAAATGAACTATTGGGACTTCATCAAGATAAGAAGCTTTTGCACAGCAAAGGAAACAGTCAACAAAACTCAAAGACAACCTACAGAATGGGAGAAGATATTTGCAAATGACGTATCAGATAAAGGGCTAGTTTCCAAGATCTATAAAGAACTTCTTAAACTCAACAGCAAAGAAACAAACAATCCAATCATGAAATGGGCAAAAGACATGAACAGAAATCTCACAGAAGAAGACATAGACGTGGCCAACACGCACAAGAGAAAATGCTCTGCATCACTTGCCATCAGAGAAATACAAATCAAAACCACAATGAGATACCACCTCACACCAGTGAGAATGGGGAAAATTAACAAGGCAGGAAACCACAAATGTTGGAGAGGATGTGGAGAAAAGGGAACCCTCATACACTGTTGGTGGGAATGTGAACTGGTGCAGCCCCTCTGGAAAACTGTGTGGAGGTTCCTCAAACAGTTAAAAATAGACCTGCCCTACGACCCAGCAATTGCACTGCTGGGGATTTACCCCAAAGATACAGATGCAATGAAACGCCAGGACACCTGCACCCCGATGTTTCTAGCAGCAATGTCCACAATAGCCAAACTGTGGAAGGAGCCTCGGTGTCCATCGAAAGATGGATGGATAAAGAAGATGTGGTCTCTGTATACAATGGAATATTACTCAGCCATTAGAAACAACAAATACCCACCATTGGCTTCGACGTGGATGGAACTGGAGGGTATTATGCTGAGTGAAATAAGTCAATAGGAGAAGGACAAACATTATATGGTCTCATTCATTTGGGGAATATAAAAAATAGTGAAAAGGAATAGAAGGGAAGGGAGAAGACATGGGTAGGAAATATCAGAAAGGGAGACAGAACATAAAGACTCCTAACTCTGGGAAATGAAACAGGGGTGGTGGAAGGGGAGGAGGGCGGGGGGTGGGGGTGAATGGGTGACGGGCACTGAGGGGGGCACTTGACGGGATGAGCACTGGGTGTTATTCTGTATGTTGGCAAATTGAACACCAATAAAAAATAAATTTATTATTAAAAAAAAACATAATTCCATCCCATTTCCCCCAGTGATTAATATGCGTGATGGGTTCATGCTTTAGAAGTTGTATGTGTGTATGATTCATAGGCATATCGAAGTGTATCTATCTAAAGCAGTAGCAGCGTATGATGTTCTAATTATGCGAGGTACTCCCTTTGAGTTAAAGAAACACTAAAAAACGATAACCATGTTTTGAATGTTTTGAAGTCCTGCTAACTCCCAAACTTCCTAGATAATTTTCAAAGTTATAAAAATGGATTTGATAACACATTCATTACATTAGATGAGTTGCTTTCTTTATAATGCTAAGGTAAATTGTAAAATTTCTGAGGCTGCTTCTAGAATAACAATGCTGCTGGAGGAAGTAACTTGATTTTAGAGGATAAAAGCCTCTAAAAAGAACTCACTGGAAATATTAAGAATAATGATCACCCCTTTCCTGAAATTAAGTTTTATCTTATTCTATCTTCACTCCAACACTGTAAATAAAAACTTCCATTCTTCAGATGAGGAAATGGAAGCTAAGAGTCATTTGATTTTGTTTATCCTTGCCCACACAGCTTGTATGTGGTACAGCCGAACCTTATTTTCCTCTTTGTACTTCACCACAGCTGGCATCCCAAATTGATGAGAACTCTGTACAGGACCAGCTTCATAAGAAGAATAAATGGTCCTGCAGTTGTAGAATTGGAAGGCCCCCAAAATCTTTCTTTTCCTTTGTTGTTAGCAAGTCTAGAAATTCCACCATTCGTTCGTGTCATTGTTTTTAAGAATGTTCTCTGCTAGCATTACTGGTGCAAAGCCAAATTTAGGGGACACAATATCTTGCCACATTAGTGTAAATGAGTTTTATTCCCTCAAAGAGGGGGGACTCTCGTGAGGGTATAGGAATTCTGGGTAGGCAGGGAGCAGAGAAGAAAGTGAGGGCCAACTCTTAAATACCAATTTTGCTGGTAACTAGCTTTCTTTCCTAATCACTTTAATGTTGCCTGGGAGGGGCAGTAAGGCTTATGGGTGGCCTGCAGTCAGATTCCTTGAATTTAAGTTTGGACTCAGCCACTTGGTAGGTGAGTGGCAGCTCGTAGTTCAATGCTTCCTCTCCTGTAGAATGTCCTCAGAGAGTTCATGAGATGGTCATGTGGGATAGAATCAGTGAATATGCTTTGAATGCTATAAACTTCTATAAAATTTAGTTAATATAATTATAAAACATGTGTTTTGGGGGTGCTAGTCCAGGATTTTTAAATGCTTTCCAGAAATAAAATAATAAGTGGGGAGAAGAACACAATTTTCTTGATTCCAACTATAGCTGTATGCTTTCCATTCTATTAAGTATATATAGACTATAAAAAGTGGAATTTTGTGTTCATCTTGCCATAGTTTTTTGTCTTTCCACAAGAACCTAGAACCCTCGTTTCCAGTGCTGCTAATCTTGCATTCATCAGTTGTAAGTGTTGCCTACTAGTGAGCTTTTCATTTTCCCTAGCCACTCTTGATAGTTAAAGCTAATAAAATCTGGGTCTCTGATTATAAGCCGTCACCAACACCTCAGCCATTTTGGTAATGGAGGTGGAAGTCCTCCACTGCATCTGTCCACATTTGCTCCTCAGAGACACATTACATGTAAGCGCCAAGATGACAGTTCACTCTATAATGTTATTAGTCTCTGAATTAGGCTAATTCATCGTTGTCCTCTAGTCTTAGTGCTTTCCACAAATGCTGAGCTGACATTTATTTGGTCTTGGACTATTGAGGATCACTCTCCCTTTTTAATTAACATAAAGTTTAGAAGGAAATAGAATGGCAGGATTGCTTCCCTGGGCAATAATAAAATACTGTCTATGATTCATAAAGATACTGCCTCTGATGCCCCCTCGGTTTGGCATGCTTTACTTATTTTTACACAGAGGAAGTAACAGTATTATAACATTTCAGAAAATGGAGGATAATCACCCATGCTTTCCCCTTCTCTAACAATATAACTTAGATTTTCATATTTGTATATGCCTTGTCTGTTTTTATCTGAATATATAAATAATTAAAAATATAATCCTAATATATGTTAGGTTTTTGTTGCTGTGACTTCACTTGGTATAAGAAGCATTTTTCTGTCTTAGAAGATAAGTGGAAGGAGGTGATAGGAAGAATTCCTCAAAGACACCTGTGTTTGAAGATCAAGCAACACAGTGGTTTGGGTGGCATTTACTGAGAGAGAGGATCTAAAGGAGGAGGCAGTTTGGGAAAAGAAGGTGTGAATTTAGTTTCAAACATTTTACACTGAAGATGTTTGTAAAGCAACCTAGTGCAGATACTAGTAAATATCTGGGTAAAAGGATCTAAAGCTTAGCAGAATGAGCTGGGCTGAAAAGATAGATTTTCTCCCAAGTGCCACTTTGATCAAAGGAGTCCCAGATGCAATCACTGCTCCCACCAATGTCTACTTGAGGAAGGCAGTGTGGACAAAGAAGAAGAGATCCACTTTCAGAATTCCCTTCACCACATACCAGCCCAATTCAGTTACCAAGACTGTTCTTTTTAAAAAAAAAAATTACAGCAGGCAACAGATACCTTCGGTACATCCTCCATGCATTACTATGGTCATCTTTCTAAAACATACGTTTATGATGTTGCCTTCCCTCTGATTCACAGGCTAAAAACCAAGCTTCCACATGTGGAGTTCAAGATCTTTTATCACCTGGCTTCATTTCCTTCTATGCCCCCTCATGATCTCCCAGGATCCATTCCATGTCACATGCTTTTTTCCCCAACAACTACATCAGCCTCTAGGCAGTCCATTCAACAGCCCCTGCCAGCTCATGCCTCAGTACCTTGTTCAAACTGGTACTTCCTCCTGATATATCTCTTGTTCTGCCTGCAAAACTCCCAATCTCCTCTCAAGATCCTGTTTCATATGAACAAGGGGTACTGGAAGGGGATGTGGGCAGGGGGAAGGGGTGACTGGGTGACTGGGCACTGAGGGGGGCACTTGACGGGATAAGCACTGGGTGTTATGCTAATATGTTGGCAAATTGAACTCCAATAAAAAAAACACACAAAAAAGATCCTATTTCATGTATTCACTCATTCAAAAACCATTTTGAACCTAACGTTCTAGAAGATCTGTGGCATATAAAGCCATACACAAGAATGGTATTTTCCATCCATATGATGGTGTATGCAGCACATCAAAATGGGACACACAAAATGGGTGTGCTGTGTGGACTTCAGATTTTCCCCACTGGGAATGGTAAAAATCCATTCCCTGAGAGTTAACTTTTGTTGACTGATATATTCTGGGTCTCTTCTCCTTGCCTTATTTTTTTCTCTATAAGCTTTTGGCTCATGCTGTTCTGACCAGGTATAGCATAGTATTTTACCAGGTCATTTAATCTTATTTGTTGCTTAATTGCTCAAAGTGCACTCTGATTGTTATGCAGGTTTGTTGATTCTAACCTAACACCTAAAATGCCTGCCATTACTTATCTGCAGCTGACCTTTTTTTTTCCTGTTTGCAAGGCTGCACTGATCAATTTCCTTTCTCAAGCTTTCTGTGTGTGTGTGTGTGTGTGTGTGTGTGTGTGTGTGTGTGCGCGTGCATGCACCATGCGCACGCACACACACACACCTGTCCCTCTTCTAAGTATTCTGAGTTATTTCCTCAATGACATAAACATAGACTACATACACTTCCATTTAACGCCAAAACCCAAGATTTCCTGTGTAACCATTTGATGAACTGTCAGCTATAATGTCATATGGGCCACCACTGTCTGTCTCCTACTTACACAAGTCTTATCGGTGTTAACTAATACAATACACCTTGGCCCTCCTATCCCTACATTCTTCACTGGGGCTTGATCTCATGATCTCGAGATCATGACCTAGCCGAAATCAAGAGTTGAATGCTCAGCCAACCAAGCCACACAGGCACCCACATCAGTCTTTTTTCTTGTTCTCCTCATCCAACTTGGATCCCATGGCACCTCATTTTTATAACTCTGTTCCATTATCATATGGAAATCCCTTGCTCCCCTGTATTTTTGTTGCTCCTATCCGGATAAAAAAAATCCATTCTTGGATAAAACTTGGTTCTTGTACTTGTTTCTCTGTGAATTAATGGTAACTTTTCTTAAAAGGATCCTTCACAGTGCTTGAAACTTTTACGCAGTTTCTCTACAATCAGCTCACTCCATCACTCTCCATAACAACCACACCAAAAGTTTGCTGCTTTCCACAAACTTTTTCCCACCGCATGTCCCTTCTATCCTATTGTCAACCCATACCTTGCCTTCTACTTTAGAGAAAAAGTATGTTATCAGAGTGGTACTGAATTGTCTTTTCAGTTCAAAATAGAGCCACTGGTATTTGCTCTTAGCGTTTTTTCCCTGTTGGATTCATGGAGAAGATGTTGTCCTTAACTAAGGCTAAACCCTCCACTGTTCTTAGGATCCTACCTGGTTTTGGGGAGCCGTATTTATTTTTCAGGAGCTCTCTTGTATTTATCCTTATGTTGCATATTTGACTTTTTTCTTTGTATAAGTTGAACACCTTCCATTGACTTTTAACCTAACTCTGTTTTTTGTAGGAGCAAACTGTTTCTTCAAAAGGTCAGCAATATACTATTTAGGATGGATATAGTTCTAAGTGGTTATTTGGTAAAAATTAGTGTTTTCCACCCATTGAAACTGCCACACTTTGATTTTCAGGCTTTCATGTTAACTTCTCCTGTTACATTCCTATCTCTCTGGTTATTTTCTGTCTCATTTGCCAGCTTATCTTAACTTGCCAATGTTGAAGTGTTTCAAGATTCGGTTTTAGCTCTTTTTTTCTCATTCTGTATACTTCATATATACTTGTTCTCAACACTGGATGATTATTAAAATCATGTAGAGGGCTTTCTTCCTGTTATTGAAATATAAATGACCTACAACATTGCATGAGTTTCAGGTGTGCAGTGTGATGACTTGATGCATGCATGTATTGTGAAATGATCACCACAATAAATTTATTAACATCCAGCATCTTACATTGTTACAAACTATTTTTTTTTCCTTATGATGTGATATTTAAGATTTACTCAGAGCAACTTGAAAAATAAAACAGAATTGTTAGCTATAGTCTTCATGTTGTACATCATACCCCCCAGAACTTAATTATCTCGTAGCTGGAAGTTTGTACCTTTTGACTCACCTACACAATTCCTCCACCCCTACCTTGCCCCTGCCACCTCTGGCAACCACAAATCTCACCTCTGTTTCAACAATTTCACTTTCTTTAGATTGCACATGTAAGTGCGATCATACAATATTTGTCTTGGTCTGACTTATTGCACTTGGTTAAAATACTCTTAAGTCCATCCATGTTATCACAACTGGCAGGATTTCCTCCTTTTATATGGCTGAACTGTGTGTGTGGGGGGGGAGGGAGGGAGAGAGAGAGAGAGAGATACATATATGGTACATATACCATATATGCCAAATTTTTTGTTCATCTGTGGATGGATACTTAGGTTGTTTTTTGTGTTTAGGTTTTGTAAATAATGCTGCAATGAATGTGGGGGTAAAAATAATTCTCCAGGGTAATGATTTCATTTCTTTTGTATATATACCCTGTAGTGGAATTGCTGGATCAGAGGCTAGTGTTATTTTTTATTTTTTTGAGGGTCCTCCATATTATTTTCCATATGGTTATACCAATTTACATTCTCACCAGCAGTGCACAGGGTTCCCTGTTCTCCACATGCTCACCAGTAATTGTTTTCTCCTTTTTGATGATGGCTATTCTCACAGGTGTGAGGTAATAGCTCACTGTGGTTGTGATTTTTATTTTCCTAATAACTAGTGATGTTGAGCACTATTTCATGTACCTGTTGGCCATCTGAATATTTTCTTTGGAAAAATGTCTACTCAGCTTCTTTGCCACTTCCCAAATTTGGGGTTATTTGGGTTTTTTTGGCTATTGAGTTGTTATGAATTTGCTATTTAATTTGAATATTAACCCTTATCATATATCTGGTTTGCAGATTTTTTTTCCATTCCATAGGTTATCTTTTCACTTTGTTGATCATTTATTTCTGCATTGTAGAAGCTTTTAAGTTTGATGTAGTCCCACTTAAGTTATTTTGATTTATTTGATGGTGCTTTAAGTGTCATATCCAAAAAATTATTGCCAAGACCCATGTCAAGAAGCTTTTCCCCTCTATTTTCTTTTAGGATTTTTATGGCTTCAGGTTTTACATTTACGTCTTTAATCCATTTGGAGGTAATTTTTATGAGTGATGTAAGATGGAGGTCTAGTTTTATTCTTTTCCATGTGAATATACAATTTTCCCAGCACTGTTTATTGAGGAGACTTTTATTTTTATGCATTGACTATTCTCAGCTTCCTTGTTGAATATTACCTGAATGTATATACATGGGTTTATTTCTCAGCTCTCAGTTCTGTTTAATTTTTCTGTGTCAGTTTTTAGGCTAGTTCCATACTGTTTTGATGACTCTGGTTTTGTAATATAGTTTGAAATCAAGAAGTATGATGCTTCTAGCTTTGTCCTTCTTTCTTAGGATTGCTTTGGCTATTTATAGTCTTTTGAGGCTCTATATAAAGTTGAGGATTGTTTTTCCTATTTCTTTTTTTAAAAGATTTTATTTATTCATGACACAGAAAGAGAGAGAGAGGGAGAGAGAGAGAGGCAGAGACATAGGCAGAGGGAGGAGCAGGCTCCGTGCAGGGAGCCTAATGTAGGACTTGAACCCCAGACCCGGGATCATACCCTGAGCCAAAGGCAGATGCTCACATGCTGAGCCACCTAGGCATCCCAGTTTTTCCTATTTCTTTAAAAAATGTCATTGGAATCTTCATAGGGATTGCATTGAGTCTATAGATGGTTTGGGGTAGTATGGATGTTTTGACAATATTCTAATCCGTGGATATGGGATATGTTTACATTTATTTGTGTCATCTTTAATGTCTTTGATCAATGTGTTTGAATTTTTACTGTAGATCTTTGAGCTACTTGGTTAAATTTATTAAGTATTATTTCTGATGCTGTTGTAAATTGGTTTCTTTCTTTTTCAGATAATTTATTGTTATTTTTGTATTTTTTAAAAGATTTTATTTTTAGGGGGATCCCTGGGTGGCGCAGCGGTTTGGCGCTTGCCTTTGGCCCCGGGGTGCGATCCTGGAGACCTGGGATCGAATCCCACGTCAGGCTCCCCGTGCATGGAGCCTGCTTCTCCCTCTGCCTGTGTCTCTGCCTCTCTCTCTCTCTCTCTGACTATCATAAATAAATAAAAATTTGAAAAGAAAAAGATTTTATTTTTAGGTAATCTTGACACCCAACGTGGGGCTCAAACTCCCAACACCCAGATCAAGAGTTGCATGCTTTACCTATTAAGCCAACTGGGCACCCTAATAAATGTTTTTATATTTCTATGTTGATTCTGTATCCTGCAACTTTACTGAGTTTGCTGATGAGATTTAACAGTTTTTTAGTGGAGTCTTAAGGTTTTTCTATATATAAAATCATGTCCTCTGCAAATAGAGACTGTTTTGCTTCTTTCTAATTTCTTTCATTTTTTTTTTTTTTGCCTGATTGTGGTGGTTAGGATTTCTTGTATTCTTTTGAATAGGATTGCTAAAAGTGGGCACCTTTTAATTGTTCCTGATCTCAGGGGAAAAACTTTAAACTGTACGTCTTTGTGATGTTAGCTGTGGCTTTTCTTGTATGCCCTTTATTATGTTGAGGTACATTTCTCCAGTACTTAATTTGTTGAGAGTTTTTTTTTTTTCTGAAAGGATGTGGACTTTTGTGAAATGCTATATCTGCATTTATTGAGATGATCTTATGATATCTTACAAAATTTTATTTGCTAATAATTGTGTTGAAAAATTTTGCTTTTATGTTCATCAGGGATATCGGCCTGCAATTTTCTTATAGCGTCATTACCTGGCTTTTTGGTATCAGGGAAATGTAGGCCTCATTAAATGAGTTTGGGAGTGTTCCATCCTCTCAGGTTTTTTGGAATACTTTGAAAAGGATTAGTGTTTAACTTTTTGTTTTTGTTTTTAATATTTGGTAAAATTCACCAGTAAAGCTTTCTGGTCCTGGGCTTTTCTTTGTTGAGAGGTTTTTGATTACTCAGTCTCCTTACTCTTTACTGGCGTGTTGAGATTTTTAAAAATTTCTTCGTGATTCAGTCTGGACATTTGAGGCATACCTTAGAAATATTGTGGATTTGATTCCAGATACTTCAGTAAAGTGAAAGTCACAATAAAGCAAGTCAAATGAATTTTTTGGTTGTGCATATAAAAGTTAGGTTTATACTATAGTGTAGTCTATTAAATGTGCAATAACATGTCTAAGAAACCAATGTGCATACCTTACTTTAAAGACTTTATTGCTGGGGCACCTGGGTGGCTCAGTCATTGAAGTATCTGACTTGAGCTCAGGTTGTGATCTCAACGTCCTGGGATGGAGCCCTGTGTCGGGCTCTGTACTCAGCTCAGAGTCCACTTGTCCCAACTCTCCACCCGCCTCCCTCTCCCGACTACCACTTGTGCTCCCTCTCTTTCTCAAATACATAAATCTTTAAAAAATATTTTATTACTAAAAATCCTCCTATTATCTGAGCTTGCAATGAGTCATAATCACTGACCACAGATTATTGTAACAAATATAATAATAATGAAATAGTTTGATATATTCTGAGAATTACTGTAATTTGTCAGAGAGACACAAAGTGAGCAAATGCTATTGGAGAAGTGGCGCCAATAGAGTTGTTTGATGCAGGGTTGCCACAACCTTTTAATATATTAAAAACAAAATGTCTGCAAACCCCAATAGAAGATATACCTGTACATTTCTTATAGGTTTTCCAGTTTATTGGTATATTGCTGTTCATAGTCGTCTCTTAGGATCAATAAAATGGATCAAAGATGAAAATGTCTTCTCTTTCATTTATAATTTCACTAGTTTTGGTCCTCTCTTTTTCATGGTTTATATAACTAAAGTTTTGTCAATTTTATTAATCTTTTCAAGGAACTAACTCTTAGTTCATTTTTTCTGTCTTCCATTTCATTTTTTATGCTCTAATCGTTACTAATGTAGGGGTGTTTAAATGTAATAGTCCCACCACAAGCAATCAATCAGAATCTCTGGGCCCACACAGCAGCTTTTGTAAAAACACCTCCTCAGGGATTTCAAAGTATGACCAGTATGTTGACAAATTGAATTTAAATTAAAAAAAATGTAAAAAACAACAAACACAAAGTACAACCAGGGTTAAGTGCCAATTTAGGTGATCTTTGCCCATCCATGGCTTCTTTGTAACTACCTATAGAAAGATACCATGCAAACATCTCTCTAGCTGAGACCACTTCTCAGTGTTTCCCCTTCATGCATTCAACTGTCTATTCAATTTCCCTTCTAGAACATCTCAAAGAAACCCAATGCTCACCAATTTCATTCTCTTCATGTATTTTCTGTTATAGGTAGAGTTAACAGACTTGTCATGCATCTCCTAGACAAGCCAAAAACAAAGGAATCATTGTTAATATTGGTCTCCTTTTCTTTCTATATCTGTTCCACCACTAAATCTTGTCAGGGTCACCTCTTAAATCCTATGAATCCGTTACACCTTCCTACCTTCATAAACCATATCCTAATCGACAGCAAGCATCATTTGGCATCAGGCACACCACTGCAACAGCTCCTAACTAGCATTCTCATTTCTAGTCTTTCTCCTTCTAATTCTCTGCACCACAGCAACCAAGCAGCTGCTTTAAAATGCACATGTAGTTCTTCCCCTCAATTCAATAGATAGAACACTTTTTCAAAAATGTACACTGCTGTAGGTATAAAGCAAAATCACAGTAACATGGTCATACCAGTTTAGGATCCTTTAGTTGCCAGCAATAGAACTTTACTGGGGTTAACTTAAGCAAATGGAAATTTATTAAATGAATATTGGAGATTCTCAGAATTGGTAGAAAGATGAGATAACTTGAAAGCAGGAAGGAAGGAAAGCTGCTCTGTAGGTATTGGAGGTAAGGAAAGAGTGAGAGGCTAAGCAATTGAAATGGCAGACATTTTTTTGTATTCAGGGTAGTGTGCTCTGGATATGGCTTCCTAATTAGTTCAGTGATGAAACTATATTGTACAGTCCAGGGTACTTTTGAAAATGAAAGGAAATGCTAATTATAATTATGCCAGGAAAAGGGACATAACCAGGATTGTGCCTGAGGCAAATGGGAATCTCCAGTTAACCTAACAAATGACTACAACCCTGGCTGACATCTTAACCCATCCTCATGAAGAACTCTGAGTCAAAACCATGTAGCTAAGCTGTTTCTGAATTCCTTAACCATAGAAAACATAAGATATTAAGTGTTTATTTTTAACTCACCAGGTTTTGAAGTAATTTTTTTATATAGCAATAGATACCTAGTAAATTTTAGTAATGTAATAGATGAAAAAATTTCTTCCCCACTAGGGTGATGTGGCCCTGAGGGCAGAGACTATGTTCCTTTAGCCATTTTATAACCAGAATTTCTGTGAACGAACCCAGAACAACTGAATGCCTGTAATTTTATTTCGTCTAATTGCACTATTTTGGAATTACTAACTGGTTCTCTTAGAATGACTTACAGCCTTTCTGAAAGTCATGAGCCTACGGGCATTTGGAAAACAGAATTTGTTAATTATGAAAAGAAAAACCCCAGCTTTTCACCTGCTTAATTATCTAGTTAGATCCAGACTTTATTTTCCACAGCCATATTATCTTTCATGACTGAATAGATGAATCAATCATACAAAAGCTGTCATTTTTAAGCTATAAAGGTTTGGGAAAGGAAAACATTGTCACAAATAGGAAGTATGGTATGAATAATGCAATTTGAAATAATCACAGGCAAAGATCTGGGCCCAGTTAAACTAGACAGTAACCTTCCACTTGAAAAGTTGTTTTCTATGAATGACTTTCGCAGCTTTGGCTTCTTGATCTTCATGCGAAATTAACTGTCATCAAAATTTCATGGTCTATAAACTGAGCCACTTCAGCTTTGTGTCCCCCATATGACACATTGAAGTGTGACCAGAGGAGAGAGAATAAACTATGGCAGAAATGAGAAAATGGTAGTGGGATAACTAGGATTTAAATGATAAACCATGCACCTTTAGATGGAAACAAGGCGTTTGCAAATCGGCATTCAATTGCAAAGACTTTTTCCCTACTGTGGGAGAAGTAAGTAGAAGCAAGGAGAAAAACAGAAGACTTTGTGAGGTTACTTATTCAAGACAGGTAAGCCTATTAATGAATAGAACCAGTGTATTGGTTAGATACTGGCTATATTGCTTAGGAAAATGTAGCAAAGTAATTTTGTCATAACAAAGGAGGGAAAGCTCTGAATTAGACAAGACCATTGAATACATTAAGGAGATTTGTCTGGTTTCTTTCCATTTGTTTCTCATAGCTAAGCAAACCAAATTTGAAAGTGCAGTAAACCCTTGGATGACATATTGTAATTCAGTGAAACATTATTAAAAGAATTGGTTTCCTATGCTACCATATCTTTTGGATTTGTCATCTCCAGTGATGCTAACTTTGAATGTGTATTCCCTAAAGGAAACTTGACCACCAGTACCTTGCAGGAAAATTCAGCATTCTGTCCCTCCTAAAGCCTTTTCAGACTTTATGACTTAAATTGCTAGTGTTTAATGGCATTTGTTTATGAACAGGTATTATTTACAAGCCACTGTCATATTGCAAAAAAAAAAAAAAAAGAAAGAAAAAGAAAAAATTAGCTTGTTTCTCTTTTGAAAAATAAAAAGGCATTGAGCACCACAATAAACTCCCAATTCCAAAACTCATAGTCACTTTGTGTTCTTCATGCTGATCAGGCTAAGAGCTGCAAACTTACACTACTGTGTATTAAATGACAAAACTTACAGATTGTAAAACAAATTGCCATTTTAAAATTGATGCGTTTCAGAAAAAAAACACATTTAAATGTATAGTCCACAAATGAACCTATAACAACCTATGATGTTGTTATATTTACTTTCAGTTAAAAAGGCAACTATGAGCAGTTTCTTTTTTTCTAGGGAAAAATTTAAACCATATTTCTCAAAAGGGCTGCCAACTACTTGATTTACTTGAGTATTCAGCAGAGAACTTGACATAATAAACGTTAGCCATTCTTTCCAGCAGGCCCCAACAATCTGATCTAAGTCAGAGAAATGTGCCTGCACAAATTCCATGCCCTAGCTTCTTACCTTATTAAATGTTGAAACTCATTAGTGGTGGTCTTGGAGACAAAAGGGATGTTTTCCCGATAGACTTTCGCATCCAGGCAGGCTTTATTAGGGCTCCCTAAGACCATGTTTTCCCTTATTATATCTTAACAGTTTCTATACTTTGGATAACTCAAATTCTGAGTTGAAACATGATGTATTTTTTAGCCAGTTGCTTGAGTCAATTGCTTTGGTCTATCTTGTGTGTTTTTTTTTAATGGAGTGGTATTGAATTGTGATTAAGAGTACAGGTTCTGGAGCTGGACTGCCTAGGTTTGAATCCTTGTTCTACCATTTACTGGCTCTGTGACCTTGAGCCAGTTATTCTCTCTCTTTCCCCAGATTGTGTTCAAAGAGGATAACATTGCCACCATAGGGTTGCTGTAAGGGTTAAATGTGTTAATGTACTTAAGAGTAAGTACTACTTAGTAGTTCAGTACTTACCCAAAGTTCAGTACTTACCAAAGTTAACACATATTTCTTAGTTCACATTATCCCTGGAATTCCCCTTCAATTGCAGTGACTGAGCAGGAGAAAAATACATGTTTATGAATTTCACTTTGTCTACCTCTTCATGTTTCTTTTCTTGAAGTGACCCTGTTGTATGCATTACATTTTAAAATGCACCTAAAAGCTAAAGAATGAAGGTAAGATGATGATACCAGAAAAACAAATTTGTGGAAACCATGTATTTTGTTTGGGAAGTTTTTTTTTTAAAAAATGTTTTTCACCTTTATGTATAACTAAAATTATTTTGCTACTTTGGGGGAATATTAAATATTAACACAACTCTTAAAAGGAGACAACCCAAGAGTGAGGTCACTCAAAGTTTTTTTTTTTTTTTTTTTATAAAGGAAAGGTGTTTTAAAAAAGATTTTATTTATTTATTCATGAGAGACACACAGAGAGGCAAAGACACGGGCAGAGGGAGAAGCAGGCTCCATACAGGGAGCCCAATGCGGAACTCCATCCTGGGACTCCAGGATCACGCCCTGGGCTGAAGGCAGGCGCTAAACCACTGAGCCACCCAGGGATCCCTCAAAGTTGTTTTAACTGGAGATAGAAGTGGTTCCCCTGGATTGCTCTCTGCTTGTGCTCAGTTGATGCTTTCACAAATGTCCAAATACTACCACTTAAAGGGTTGGATTATAATGGCATTTTTCCTTTTCTTCTGCTTCCACTTCTTCCTCTTTTTCCTCCTCTTCCTTTTCTTTCTTTTCTTTTCTTTTCTTTTCTTTTCTTTTCTTTTCTTTTCTTTCTTTCTTTCTTTCTCTTTCTTTCTCTTTTTCTTTCTTTTTTTCTTTTTTTCTTTCTAATTCTATTAATAGAGCCAACTCAGATCTATGGGTTTTTCCCCTCCCCTTTCCCTTCTGAATCCTAAAAAGTAAAAAAAAATGAGTAAACAAATGTTACTGTCAGTGACCTTGAGAAAGAGCTTGAATGTAAATTGCTCAGTTTTGCTCTCGTTCCAAGTGGGAAAGAATACAGGATGCAGAGCAGTTTTTCTGTTGCCATCTCAGGAGGATGTCTACTGGGGGTTGGAAATTAAAGTAGCCTTTTGTTAAATCTGTAAAGGATCCTGGTGTGAAACCTAGGGCTATGATTGACTTTTTAATATTTCGCTCACCCCAAAGGGCTAATATTCTCATAGCATTTTGGTTCAGCTTCAGCTCTCTTTGTCTCTTGTGACACTATCTCAAGTTTTACAGCTGTGACTACATTATTAAATGAGAATGCCAAGCAAAGAGAGGCACACACCAGTCAACCAACATTGAACTCAGATGTCAAAGTTACATCGAGGAAATGAAATAAAGTCTTTGACCATTTCCCTGACATTCTGCCATTGGACCTGTGATCGTTCTATTATTGTTTTAAATCAGATTCAATGCCTGAAACATCATAGAGATTAAAATATTTTAATAAGCAGGAACAATTGATTAAAATACTTTGTCTTTTAGAAATGTAATTATTTTGGTAAAATAGTTATTTGCCTAATTGAAGATCTAAATGTAGATGTGACAATTAATGAATTATTCCCTCCCCCATATTCTTTGCATTAACCTGTAGGCAGCCATTGTAATACCTTTTTATTGTAAGGTGTGTTTTGCTGTTTTGCATACATCTGTTTTACTTTAAAGGTTATCTCAAAAAGTCTAATTCACTGTTTTTCCCCGAGCACCATATATTTAGAAACTTCCACATCGTTAAAATCTACTTTTTCAAATAGATCTAGTCTTAAAGTGGCAATCTATGTGATAAATTAATAGAAGACTTCTGAGAAACCTCTCCTGCCTGAAAATATATTTCTCATTGATCCCTAATTATTGCCTATATTTCAAAATGTATTTTAAAAGATGAATAAATTGAGTTATGGAAACATTTGTAACTTGGCCAAAGTGTCACTCTGCATTTCTAGAAGGTTTCTGACTAACATCCTACCTACTGCAACTGGTCTTGCTAAGCCTTTGGAGAGTTGATTATACTCCTGTGTTCAAGGCACACCATTGGTCAATGAAATATCCCTGTAATGTTTTCATGGTCTTCTTATTTTCCTTCCTTTCTTACCCCTAGTCCCTACTTGTAATCTTTTCGCTGGGGCTTGGGCAAATGTTTAATCAATTGAAGTCTACCCTTCATTTTTATATGCACTTGAAAATGTACATTGTTTGGCATATGTGAATTTTTAATGAAAAATTAGTAATGTGCTTTGACTCTCGTTTTTCAGCACCATAATTTTTAAATACTCTATTCATATTTGTAACTCTGTTGCTTTAAACTGCTATGTAGGAATCATTGCAAGTATTCATCACATTTTAATCATTACCCTGGTGATGAAACACAGATGATCTCTAAGTCCTGGTTACCTCTGACCATGTTGTCATAAATATCCTTGTACATGTCCTCTTATGGATTATAAGAAGATTTCACAGGGATATGCAGCCAGGGGTAAGAGTTCTGATCATCAAATGGTATTGTCATACTTAATTTGTCTAACACTGCCAGATTGCCTGTCTACATTACCACATGACTCTTCATACTTGGAATTATCCAGCTGTGGCATGTTGTATTTTCCAAAGATGGCTGCAGCAGTATCTCCCAGCCCACATGCTTCTTTAGAAACTTTCCACTCACCATCAAGAAGGCAAGTCTTGTTCTCCTCCTCTTGAATGCGGGCAGGCTTTTGTGAGTGTATTGGCCACATGAACCTGGCAAACGTAACACTGTATGACTTTGGAGGTCAGATTATAAACTGTGATTCAGCTTCTACCTTGCTTGCTAGCACAGTTGCCCTGCTGCTCCATGTATGAGATCTGACTTCTCTGAGAGTGAAGAAACCCCAACTAGCCCACGTGATAGACCCCACAGAGAACGTGCATGCGGAGGAACACATGTGTGGTCATCTCCTAGTTTCTCCAGCTGCAAACACCCTCTGACCTTGGACCAGAACTCCTAGCCAACTAAATTTCTGTCCCACAGAAACCATTAAAAATAATAAAGTGGTTCTGTTTTATGCAACTAAGTTTTGTGGCAATTTGTCACACAGCAATAGTAACCAGGAATACCAGTTTTCTGGTTTTTGCTATTACAGTGTAAATAAAGTGTACATTTCTGTAATTACTGGTGATCATGAGCATCTTTTAATATGCTCAAGTTATTTGCTTTCTTCTTGAGTTAGGTGCCTGTTAATTTCCTTTGCCTATTTTTCTGTTGTGTCCTTGTTTGATAGGAATTCTTTTATAGGAGCATCTGGGTGGCCCAGTGGTTGAGTGTCTGCCTTTGGATCAAGTTGTGATCCCGGGGTCCTGGGATCGAGTTCTGCATCGGGCTCCCCCTAGGGAGCCTGCTTCTCCCTATGTCTCTGCCTCTGTCTCTGTGTTTCTCGTGAATAAATAAATTTTTTTTAAAAGGAATTCCATTTATATTCCAGATATAAGGTCATGTACACATTACCTCTTTGTGTTCCTTCATCTCTCTTAACTTTATTATTGAACAGAATTCTTCATTTTGGCAGGGTACAAGTATTTTACCTTACTTATTGTGCTTTCTGGATTTTAAATCCTTGACCATCCCCAGGTTATGAGTTTATTTTTCTGCATTATGTTTCATTTATAGTTTACTATTCATATTTAGGTGTTTAATCCTTTTAAAGTCAAAATTTTAGAAGGTATTACTTAGGAATTCAGTTTAATTTTTTTCAAAAAGGGTTTCCCAACACTGTATACTAGCAAGTTTATCCTTTGTTCTTTGATTTGTGTATGGCACTATCTTTATTGTGTATTAGGGACATGTGTCTGCTATGATTCTGTCTTCTGCTTCACAGCTCTATTTGTTTGTTTTCACACCAAGGCCATTTTGTCTTTTTTATTATGACTTTTAGTGTATCCTAATATCTGGTAGAGCAATTCCTTACTCTTTGGTCATCTTTTTTTCAAAGTTGACTTAACTATTGATAGGCCTTTAGACTTCTATGCCCATTTTAGAAGAGATTTATCAAGTTTATGAAAATAAATTCACTTGGAATTTTTATTGGAATTGATTTGAATATAGATTAATTTGGGGGAAAATTGACATCTTTCAAATAATCATCCCTTCAAGAGCATGGAATGCTCTTGATTTATTCAGATTTTTATGTTTTTTCACGGAGTGTTAAAAATTTCCTGTATAGCAGTCCTGGGTATTTTTGGTGAACTAATTCTTAGAAAATTTATAGAATTTGGTTCTCTTGTTAATGTTATTTTATGCTTGATTATATTTCTAGTTGGTTGCTGATACAGGAAAATTCTGTTGATAATATATTCAGTCACCTTGCCGAACTCTCTTAATAATTGAGTTTGTGATTTGGTTAGATTTTTTTTATGAGGCTGATCATATCATCAGCAAATGTAAGTTTTAGTTTTCCCCTTTATGAGGTGGACCAAATTTCACATTTTTAAACTTGATGTATTTAAAGTACATTTTAGGAATAATGTTCAGTGTTACAGACCTTAATGATACTCAGACAAGAGTTGCATTGAATCAAAACTGTGACATGAAGAAGGAGATAATTCCCACTTATTTTTTAGGAACACAAGATGAAAGTCACTATTCCAAGGTTTAGAAGATTTTACTTAATTTCACCGCATGTTAATTGAACACTATAATGTCATAGGACTTCAAAACTTCCATGTTCTAAGGTTGTGTCCAGAATAAACTTAAGGATTAAAGAAATGAAAACATAAACACTTATCTAACATTGTGAAACATATGATAGGCATTACTGATCAAGGAAGGGAATGTGCTGAATTTTCTGGCTATTTGAGGAGGGTTTTGAAGGCGTATTTATAAGATGTTCAGGGGTTAGTAATCCTCATTCTTTATCACATTTTCCTTTGGTTTGACCATAAAGGTGATAGGGAATCAGGTAATAAATCTCCCTAATTACTTTTTTGTTAATTTTCTAGATGACATTTATTAAAATTCTAAACAGCCCTTTCATGACTATAAACATACTATTGATTAATAACCTCTCATTAGGGACAGAGAAAACTTGGCTAAAGTTCATGTGAAGTTTCAAAGATTCTGCCAAAGAGTTCAGATAGTAAAAGGCTTCTGGTTCTTCACTTCCAGGTTGGAGCAGACATGGAAGTAAGAAACCAAAAATGGCCAAACGAATGGTTGTGATTAAGTCAAGTATAAATAAAAGATTGGCTTGGTTTGAGTTTATTTTGCATTATTATACCAAGTGTGCTGTGACAGAAAGTTGTTACTCTTAAGAATATTCACAAAAAGAAAGTGAACTAGGTTGACAGAATCGTTAAGTTACATCTACCAATATAGGTTGAAATCCTGAAAAAAAAAAAAGAAATCCTGTACAAATAGACAAGTGTTAAGAAGGGCACTCTCCACATTGCAAACTGCAGACAAAATAAATAGCTATGAAGAGTAGCTGTCTTCAAAGTCCACCCCAAAGAGTGCACCAGAGAATCAACTGAGTCTACTCAAAGCCTGTACCTTTTGGGGGGAAAAAAAAGAGAGAGAAAGAAAATTTTACTGATCATTAAAGTCAGGATTACTCTTGAAGCCCTTACCTGTTGTATTGCTGAGTGGTCACATGTTCCTTATTTATAAGAGTTTCCTTTAGGGGAAGTATGGGCATTCCACTGCATGGAAGGCTTGGCACTGACTTCCTCATTCCTTCCTTTTCCCTAGTATACCATTAGGTTATAGGATTTTGTCCCTTAAATTTGAGTAAAAATAGGGTATTGCTTAAAACCATGTAAGTATGTCACATAAAGAAGAACTTTCATTAGCATACTTCGTATCATCTTGGAAACATCTTTAAAAATCTTGCAAATGCTTTCAGTGAATTTTTATTCATTTATTTAGTCAGCCAACAAATGTTTAATTTATCTTCCAATATTTACCTTCCAATTGGTTGGCAGTAACAACTTACTTACACTGAGGAAGATATGAATATATAAAGCAAAAAATTAATGAAATTCCTTGCATAATTAGAATATGTGATTTAAAAATGGCAATCATGTTTTAATAAGCACAGCCAATAATACAATTCTTCCATTTAGAGCTATATATCATTGTGAGGTGAATTTTCCACTACGACATTTATTAAAACCAGATATCTGAAACAACTGACTTAAAATTGATCACCAGATGTTAAACCAAGATTTTAAAGGGGCTTCTGGGTGGCTCAGCCAGTTAAGTGTCTGCCTTTGGCTCAGGTCATGATCCCAGGATCCTGGGATCAAGCCCCACATCAGGTTCCCTGCTCATTGGGCTCCCTACTCATCTGGGGGCCTGCTTTTCCCTTTACTGCTCCCTTGCTTGTGCTCACTCGCATTCTCTGTCAAATAAATAAATAAAAATCTTTTTAAAAAAAGAATTTAAAAATTGCTCACTAAAGTACAATGGTAGTGATAATTTTAATGAAATAGTGAATAAATAATAGTACCAAAGATTAAAATACGAAATTTATATTAAAATCTTTCAGATTTCTTATAATTGCATAGCTCTTATAAGATATGTTAAATGCTATTATACACAAAATTTAGAAATATATATACATATATTGGAATGCATGCTAATTTTTTTTTATGGATTTTGTTAGAATACAAGCTCCATGAGGAAGGGGATTATTTTCCCCTGTTTTGTTCATTGACCTATTTCAAGGGTCTAGACTAAGGGTTGACACACTACTGCACATAGACCAAATCCAGCCTGCCTCCTGTTCTTGTTAAAGAAAAAAAAAAGTTTTATTGGAGCACATCTCTACTCAATTCATTTGTGAGTTGTCTGTGGCTGCTTTCACATTATAACAGGTGACTTGAGTAGGTGTAACAGGACCTTATGGCTTAGAGAGCTGGCTATTTACTATATGGCCCTTTCTAGAAAATGTTTGCTGACCCCCCTCACCTAGAAGGATGCCTAGCAGATAGTAGATACTCAGTAAACATCTGTTCAATAATCATGAAAGGTTGGAGACTAGTTTAAGGCTATATAGATCTGGTGTCTTCTGCAATTCAGGGTCAGCTTGCAAGATTTTGTGCCTGTTGGTTATGTTTGAAATTTGCATAATTGTGAAGACGCAGTGTCTAAATGTAATGCTTCTGCCCTTTTGCTGGTTACAGATTAATAGTTTGGGATTCCTATTTTGGCTTTCTAAGGAGGTAGCCAAGAGCTTGCATTCTACTAGAGTATTACTTGTTTTTGAATAAGTGGGATTAGAGGAAAAGCCATTTAGAATTCTCTAGGGACAAGTGTGGTGGCCAAACTATTTACAAGTTGACAAATGGATAAAGAAGATGTGAGATACAGATAAAGTGGAATATTACACAGCCATAAAAATGATGAGATCTTGCCATTTGCAACAGCACAGTTAGACCTAGAGGGTATGATGCTAAGTGAAATAATTCAGGCTGAGAGAGACAAATCCCATGTGATTTCACTTGGGGAATTGAAAAAATCCCAAAGCAAAACAAATGAACAAACAAAAAGTAGAATCAGACCTATATATGCACAGAATAAACTGATGGTTGCCAGAGGAAAATTGAGTGGCTGAGGTGGACAAAATGGGTGAAAGGCAGTGGGAGATAACAGCTTCCAGTTACCAAATGAAAAAGTCATGGGAATAAAAAGTACAGCAAAGGGAATATAGTCAGTGATAAAGGAATAGCACTATATGGTAGTAGATGGGAGGTACACTTGTGAGTGTAGAATTACTTAGAAATGTTGAGACACTATGTTATACACCTGAAACTAATGTGGCATTGTGTGTCAACTACATTCAAATACAATATTTCAAAAGACTAAAAAAATTTAATTTACAAAAATAATAAATGCTTTAATGTTTAATTTCCTCTAAATAGGAATCTACTATAAATGACCTTGTATTCCTACCTACCTATACTACTGTATAGCATGATTTTCACCACTCTATGGGAAGTACTCTGTGGAATGTTACAGAACCTAGGGTCTTGATGGGGAGCTCCACTGGCCATCATAAAACCTTGGATTTGAGAAAGCATTTCTCATTCAGTCCTATCTTTGACTCAGTGGAAACATTCAGACCACATCTATAGAAAATGCGTCTACAGGCCTGCTGTGAGTTTTTTTCATGACAGAGAACTCATTAATTCACAACAAAGCCCTTTCTACCATTGGCAGCTCTGATTGTTAGGGTTTTCTCCTGTGGGTTGAGCCAAAATCGTAATTATAACATAATTTCATTTTCTTTGTTTAAATTCCAAACTAGTTGCATATGATGGGTAATATTTTTTTCTTAAGATAGTTGTAACTATTTCTGTTCTGCTTTTTTTGAAAGACTTTTAAAAAGAAATGGCATTGTTACTATTATTCTAATTGTAGTTTAAAATACAAATTTTAATATACCAAACTACAGGATGTCCAACTCAATAGCCAGAAATTGGAGCCATTGTGATGAAAAGAAAAAATGTGTAATCCCTCCCTTTCTGTCTTTTAGTATAATTAAAGTTTTCTTACATACCTATGTATCTGATCTTGATATTTTGCAGAATGATGATAGAGCTACAACATTAGGATATACGATGTGAGTAGGAATTATTTTTTGAAGACCTATATTATTTTTCTGCTCTACCTTTTAATGTCCTGGAAAGGAAGGTAAAACACATTAACATATTTAACGTCTGCTGAACTTGAAGAGAAAGAACCCCAGGGGTGGGGCAGTGAGTATTAGAATGATTTTGACCATAAACCTGCTGACCAAAGAGCAAAAAGGCCTGGCACCTCTCCATAGGAGGGCAGTTGGATCAATTACCCCCTTTGTAAATTAGCTTTAAAAGACACCAGTGTGGGCTATTTTTACTTTGTCACATGTATTACCTGTATTTTTAAACGTGTATTTTAAAAAAATAAACTTGTATTTTATGAGCATTGTACACAAAACATAAAAATTTACATGATCAGAAAAAAAATGCTATTTTCATTTAAGACAAAAAGAACTTAGAGAACCCCTACAGCCTTACTGGCCCTGAAATAAAATGGACAAAACACCTTAAAGATGTACACATAGGAAAAGATGCAGCAATGTTGTAAAATAAAAATAGCCCCTTCTCTTACCTGGCTCTTATAAAAACATGGTACTGAATAAATGGATGGGAAAATAATGAATTATTGTTTTAAAGCTACTTGTTAGGAGGAAGAAAGGTTTGTGGATGAAGTGAGGATGCAAGGGACTAGAAATATTCAAACTAAAAAAAATTTTTTTCTTTAATACTGGAGAAAACGTTTTCATATACTTGGAAGACTTTCAGCTATAGCTCATACCCTTGAGTTTGCATATTTGATTTAGGAATGTTTATGTTTCCCATTTTGAAATACTGAATTGGGTTTTACTTAGGTGTAGAAAATGACCAATGAACTTCTGAAGTTGTCAATCCTCCTTGCTACTGTGTGTACCAAGCTTAAACCTAACTGGGTAGACATCCCCCATCTTATTAAAGATTTTTTTTTAGGGAATGATGGCTCCTTATTTTTTTCTCTGACACCTCTGCACATCATTGTAAGTGCTTATTTAACTAGGCTTTTCTTGATTGATTTTTTAAAAAAATTTAAATTAGCCTTCTTGAATGCTATGTGTGTCACAGTAACACTTTCAGGTTGGGGCATGGGGAGGAAGTGACCTGAGATTGAGGTTGAGCAGGATCCCCAGGTAATAATTGGCATGGAAGAATTGATGACTTCTAGAGAGTTCTGGAACACTGGTCAGTAGGAGCAAGAGGCTGTACTGAATGTTTGATCCAAGCTAACAATAGTAATTGAGGTGTTAGATTAAAGAGATGGAACATAGCATTAATGAGGGAAACTTTTGCCTTCAGGAGAGCATCTAAGTTGAATATTGTTTTTTACAAAAGTGTGGTTTCATGGCACTAAATCCAAGAGAGAAATAAAGATGACTTTTAGGTGAACTCTAGGCAGGGTATGGAGTAGCATTGAATTTACATGGTGAGACAGTCTCTTTACTGTTTTCTTTCAATTCATCTGATTACTTCAAGGAAAAAGTCTCAGTTTGATGCTAGCGAGTCTTTATGGCCTGTCTTGGACTTGTTAACTTCCATATTTAGCAAAGAGAAAGCAGGCTTCAAACAAGAAGGCTTCAGCCAGCCAAAGAATCCAGCTCACATTCAATCTCCGTGTTTTGTATCACTGTAACTATTTTTAATTCTATACATTAAAAATGCTGCTAGATTACCATGTATTTATATTTTTATTAGAGCATAACATACATACATGTAAATGACAAATGTGCGTTTTCCTGAGATGGAACACAATTTTGTAACCAGCAACCAGTTCTAGAAATGGAACATTATCTGTATTCTAGACATCCTGTTCTAGTCACTACTTCCATTCACCTCTGGGTTATCCATCCTAGCTTCTATGGCCTGATTTTTTTTTTTGCCTATTTTAGAAGTTCATATAAAATAGCATCCTATAGTAGGTACTCTTTTGTGTCTGGCTTATTTTGTGCAACCCAGTGTATATAAAATTCATCCACATTGTTGCATGTGTGGTTTATGGGTACCCCCATTGTTCACTTGCTTGCTTTACCCACTTTATTCAGAAATGTCCCTGTCCCTCTTCTAGCTCCATGCAGGGAAAAACCAGCTTGAGCCAATCAACTGACAACCAGAAGCCAGAGTATTAATCATATTTAGGAACTTTTTTTAAAAAATCATTTATTTATTATAGAGAATGAGCACAAGCAGTAGGAGGGTCAGAGGGAGAAGGAGAGAGAATCTCACACAGATTGTGTGCTGAGCATGGAGCCCGACATGGGGCTCCATCTCATGACCCTGAGATCATGATCTGAGCTGACATCACAAGTTGGGTGCTTAACCGACTAAGCTACCCAAGTGCCCCTCCTTCAGGAAACCTTGTTGCGGAGAATTGAGGATAGGAGGAAAGAGACTAAAGAGTAAGGACTCCAAGCTACCCCCTTTAAGATGGGCTATGTGTGTTTTGAAAGCTAAATCAATGGGAAAAGTGAGAGCTGTCTCTGTGCGACCATCCCCAGTAGTATGAATGACTGTATAGTACAGTTTTTCTTCTGATGATGGACTGTGCCTCATTCCCATCCTTTGTTCCAAATATGGTAGACATAGGTAAAGGAAAATACATAGGTGTTGCATTGGTTGATCAGGGAGGCAAGAGAAAGGCAAAGTAAGTAAAGAGGGAAGGAGAATGGAGAGAGGTGGAAAGGGACTCTTCTTGCCATGGATTGCCTCTCGGGATGTCAGCCAAGGGCTGCGTGTAGCACAGAGACACTGCACTGATCTCTCGGGGGTTCCAGAGATACTGTTCCCTTGTGAATTCCATGTAATATTCATGCCTTTATCTGCTTTCATTCTCCTCGAAATAGGTTCCTAAGAGTTTAGCACATGGTTAGTCTTGAAGGAAGGTGGTATAACTTTCTCTCAGAACAATTCCTATGGCACTACCATTTCTTCCTCTGTGTAATTCTGCCTCATTGTTCTCTTTACACCTTCTCTCAGGACCAACAAAAACCCAACCACATTTCTAAGAGAATCCTACTTCAAATGTGTCTCAAGTGCATTTTATTTTAGTTAAATGGATGTAAAACAGATCTCTTCAACCGGTTCCTTCTCTGATTCCCAGCTTTATTTCCATTGTTCAAGAGGAAGAAGCGTCTGATGTTTGTGACTGAAACTGTGACAGAAATGACTTGCCTTGAAAAGTCAGCTCTTGGGGTCCCATGTTAATTTTTGAACTATTGAGTTCCCTTTATGTTCTTTATATTTTAGCCTTCATCTCTTCTTAAAGGGGTCCCTGATCTTAGTATGTGAAGGGACATTTGAAGGGATGTAAGGACCTTCACTTTACCTACTCAATGTTCACAATGTATTGAGCACCTGTTGTGTAAGAGAACTGATACTGAATGCCAGAGAAAATGTTACTCTTGATAATCATATTAAAACTAACTTTGAGGGTGAATGTGGAGGGGGTAGAAAGATGGATCAAGAGTTTTATTGTTTGGTTCAGTTCTTTGCCTGTTGCTTCTTGCTTCAAGCAGATAAAAGTTTGGGATGGTCTCTTCCTTACCTACAGTGGTTGACCACCAATATCCTAGGGTCTGCAGGTCCAGAAATTAAAGGCTTTTCACAGTAGGAAT
This sequence comes from Canis aureus, assembly GCF_053574225.1. NCBI lineage: Eukaryota > Metazoa > Chordata > Mammalia > Carnivora > Canidae > Canis > Canis aureus. The sequence goes on from NC_135649.1 coordinate 105,575,826, forward strand.
TTCCTTCTTGTTGGGACTCATGTAATAGGGAGATTCTGATAGTGAATAGGAGGTAGGATTATGAGACCCAAAAGTCCCCTCAAGTTGAGGATGTAGTGATACAGTGCATGCCAATTGCCTAAGGAAGCAGGCAGCTAATTATATGCTGCAGTAGGGTTGTGTAGTACTTCATTACTTACACATAACTCCTGTAAACATTTGATCCTCCTAGGAAACCCATGAGAAGCACATAAAATGATCTCCACTTTTCACAATTGAAGGAAGGCAAGTCTGCCATGTACTCATTAACTGTGGGTCTTAAGATTTTTCACTGCCATTAATATGCCTCTGATTCCCAGGTGCTGTTTCTTATTACTCATCTGCCGTGGCCCAGATAAGAAATTAAAACACGCTAAGTCCCCTAACAGCCCTGTATGTTAAAGTACTAGAAGAAGCCAGAAAAGTAGTAGTGTAAAAAGTTGCTGTGGATTTTTTTAAATTTATTTTCAAAGGATTATATAATTTTTTATTTATTTTTTTAAAGTAGGATTCATGTCCAATGCAGAGCTTGAACTCGAGACCCTCCAATCAGTCACATGATCTACTGACTGAGCCAGCCAGGTGCCCCAAGTTTCTGTGCTTTTAGGTAAAAAATAAGCTCTGTCCTCTTGGGGAATTCTTTGTACCTCAGAGGTCTTAGGAATAGTTCTGGTACCACCAGCATCTGAAAGAGATTTTAGTTCTTTGGATTCTGCCTCATAAGACCCTCTGAATAGTATCTATGACCCAATAGAGAGCAAGCTCTTAGGTTGACAAAGGATTCATTTTGTTTATCTCCAATTTTCTAGGGAATTCAGTGCTCAATTAATGATTCTTGAAATTACCTGGATGTATAGTAGTACTGTTTTTATCACTGCTGTTAAAAAGATAAGTGGACCAGACTTCACCTAGTGAAATCTCTTCTTTCAAATTCAACCTCTAACTAGATTTTGCTGAAATCTATTGACATTTTCAAATGATAAATCTTATTGATTGATATTTTGATTCAAAATGGAAAAGTGAGCCAGAAACCAATTTTAAGACATATTTCATTAAGCAAATATATTTAAGAAAAATATCACCTGGGTCTTAAATTAATCATGGGTGAAGTATACAAATGCCAGAGGTTGAAAGATGGAGTTGAAGCAGAGATCTTACTTCACTAAATAAATTTGATCAAAAGAAATCCAGTTAGGTTACGTCTACCCACTAAAGCAGCTGCAGCAGCAGCATGTTTTACAAAGAAAATGGCAATGACAGATTTAAGAGTTCAATAGAATTGGTATTTCATACCTTTGGAGCTGATGGTCTTACAGTTAACCTCTGATAACAGCAGTACCGTGTTCATAATGTAACAGAACTTGAGCGAAGTAGAGATTGATTTTTTGTATGTGCTTAATTGAACAGATCTTTATATGAACGTGCTACAGTGGATTTAATGTAATGGGTAATATTTTTAGGACATAACAATTTTGAAATAGCCTTTTAATTTTGTTTTAATAGTGAGGTTTCTATTTTGGATAGGATTCTGAATTTTATCTTTATAGATTAATTTTTAGTGATCTACTCTGAAGGTAAGTATATTGAGTGAAAATTCCTAAAGAAAATACATTGTTTCCATTTCCATACCCTTATGTTAGCAATATTAATTCCAAACTCTACATTGGACAGAAATCTAGATGAATCACTATTTGCTTTTTAATTTTTTTTTATCTGTAATTTGTTGAAAATGTGCCTAGTTTTTACAGCTCAGCTGAGAATACTCTGATGAAAAGCAAAACATTAAAGCCTATAATTAGCTATTTATATTTTCTCCTCCTTAGCAGTAATGTCCTTTAAGTTTTCTCCTGGTTTGAAACTTGCAAAAGTATCCCAAATAGTGGGTAGGACTTGGAATATGAAGTTAAGAACAGTGGAAGTAATTGAGGCACAGTCATTCAGGACTGTATTGTGTTCCTATTTCTTATCTATTACATGGCAAGAATTGAGGGGAATGTGATGCTTTCTGACCTCCTCTTTGAGACACACTGGGGCCTCTATATTTAAGAGACCAAATAGTAACCTGACTGAATCAGTAGGCAGTAGAGTCCAGTAGACATGACATGGGCAGTTTGAGTTCACATTTACTTCCTGCCATTGATGAGTCGAATGACTTGGATGCTTTCTTAGTTTGGGTTGCTCCCAAAGCCGACCCTGACACAGGAATCTGAGTATATTCTAGTTCTCTGTTGCTGACTGACAAACCAGTACACAATTAAGTGTCTTAAAACAGTGACAACATTTATTTTGCTCACAAGCCTGTGATTTAGGCATGGCTCAATGGGAACATCTTCTTGCTCTACTTGGCTTCTAGCTCGGGGCTGCAATCATTTGAATACTTGGTCATATATCTGGAATTGATGCTAGCTGCTGCCTGGGAACTTAACTGGGGCTATTGACTGGGGCACCTACATATGGCCTTTGAATGTTGCTTCTTGGCTTCCTCACAGCACAGTGGCTGCCTTCCAAGAGTGAGCCTTTCAAAAAACCAGGTAGAAGCTATACTGCCTATTGTGATCTAGCTTCAGCAGTTGTATTGTGTCTCCTCTGCCATAATCGTAGGCCTTTCCAGACTGGAAAGGAAGGGACATATACTCTGCTTCTTGATGGAAGATATCAATGTCACATTTTGAGAAAAGTGTGTGGCAGGAGATAGACTGATGTAGCTATCTTTGGAAAGTACACTGTGCTACAGGGTGCAAGTAGTTTATTTGGGAGATGGTCCCAGGAAGGCGCTGCAAGCTATGAGGAAGTGATGTAGGAAGGGAGAAAAGCCACTAAAGGGTATATGACTGAGCAGGTTACTGCTGGGACTCAGTCCCCAATCAGAACCTTATAAAGACCATGGAACACACACTGGAATTGTCTCACTTAAGGGTTGGAAGGTGGGGTATTTATCCACCCACTGCTGTCCCTCATGGATTTAGGGTTGCTCTTGAGGATATTAACTCTTTAGCTCTTCAAATCTACCTTACAGAGTGTTGAGCAGACTCCTGTAGCCAGAAAAATTCCTTGCATTTGAGTGCCACAAGTGCTTGCTGTAAGAAGCTGCCATGCGTAGGAACTATCCTCAAAGCTCTAGGTGATTTCTGTAGCAGGCCCAAGGATGATAGATGAGACATGAACAGCTTCACCTACTGAAACACTCCTTAGTCCCCTGTAAGATAGCATCACATCATGAGGGTTATATTGTGACGTGTATCATAATACTGATGATAAATGATTGCTTTTTAAAATATTTTATTAAAAAAAATAATAAAAAAATTTAAAAATAAAATATTTATTCATGAGAGATACACAGAGAGAGGCAGAGACACAGGCAGAGGGAGAAGCAGGCTCCCTGCAGGGAGCCCGACATGGGACTCAATCCTGGAACTCCGGGAGGCGTCCCAAATGATTGCTTTTTCTACTGAAACTTTCCCATATTTAACTTGATAGTTAACTATGGTGTTATCAGACTGTATCAGACCATATTAATATTGTCAGAGGGCCTAGTTCTTGTCTGTAGTGGGGCTTCTTTATCATTATAAAGTTATCTAAATTTGTGAAAAACCAGTTTCCCTATTGTGTGAATAACAGGAATCCTTGGCAGTTATGAGAAATCTATCCCTAACTAGAATTGGGCTGAAATTGGGCCCACAAAAAGACAGTAAATATAAGATAGCACCATACTACTGGTTACTACTTGAGAATACCTGTATAAATTTCTGTAAGTCATTTATTCTCTTGGAGCTTGTGTTTCCTCATCTGGCAAATGGATAAAATTATGCCTAGCTGATAGGGCTATTGTGAGCAGTGTATCAGATGGAATGACATTGCCCATATAGGGTAACATGAAAATACACAGTAAATGTCAGACGGATAAATAACTAGATAATTTCTCTAGTAAGAAACCTGTATAAAATATTCATGGCTTGTTGTGTTCATGTTCAATTTAATGGTCACTGTGCTTGATTTTCATATTTTAGTGGGCCATAGTTGTCTTAAGTATATGTGACATCTTAGAGCTAAAGGCTTTATTTAAGAGACTTGGCCACTTATAGCAGATCTAAATGCTTAGTGATTTAAGATTTTGGTAGAGTGCCTGATGGCTTTAACAGTAGAAGCAGGCCTGAAAGAATGGTCCTGCCTCTTTTACTGCTATAGTTATTGCTCTGCATGCCTGTGTCTTCATGTATG